>NC_142504.1:89698579-90063579 GCF_057876585.1 Rhinolophus sinicus
AGAATCCAGAAAAGTTTGCAGAGTAAGGGCTCTGCTAGTGAGAGATCACATGTGTGTCAGATTCCCCTCTCTCAAATGAGAGAAACAGGCATAGTTACATACATAACTGATTTTCCCAAAGAAGAGGATCAAAGGAACGTCAAGGGCAATATAGGAATGCAAATAAATTAGGAGAAACTTTTCCCGATGTAACGGAAGACCTGTGTATGCAAATTGAAAGGGCTTTCTGCAATATACAGGAAAAGTCAACAAGAAGACTCACAGCTAATTAATTCTGGGGGGAAAATAAGGTATCTATCATATGAAGAAAAAATACTATGAACATCAAGGAAGAAAGAAGGAGGGAGGAAGCGAGGGAGAGAAAGAGTCTACCTCTAAAATTAAATATCCTTGCAGAGGGGTCAGATCTAGAGTTGAAACAAAAATTAGGTTTACATAGGAAGATGCGCACTTCTTCCTCAAAAACTACCAGTAAGGATGGTAACCCCTTCCTCCAAGACTATCAGTAATGATGTCATTATATGCAAATATCGGAAACTTAAATGAGATTAAAATTTTGTAAATCACAATCTATTTCCAGGTACCTGGCTTGTGCTTATTCAGTGCTAGCCCTTATGCATTATCACAGCACAAAACACATGAATCGTGATTACCTGACTCACCCCCAGAAGATGTCACACTCCAGGGACTAGCGCCTCGGTCATTAACAAATGTTTACCCTGGAGAAAGAAAGCAAGATCTGAGAACAGGTACTAATAGCAAATGAGGAGGAAGGTTAAGAACATAACTCAGAATAGCACTCTCATCTACGGCCATGTGGTTGTACCACACATTTTGTGTTTGGGAATATGTGTTTGGGAAATGGGGACTGTGGAACGTGAGAGTATGGTGGTAAGAAAGAACGTAAAACAGAGGGACAGGGTGACTCAAGAAGATTCTCAAACACTTCAAATGCATTCCAAGTGCAGGTCCTTTGTAGAAAAATATATTCCACACATGTCACATAACTGCAGTGGTCATACATTCACCGCCTCCACTTGCTTTCTCAGTAAGAGAAAGGTAATGAAGATAACTTGTACTCTCAGACTACTCCCAGACTAAGAGTCAATGGAGGAGACGTCACATTGCTTTAGGTAGGACTGCTGCCATAGTCTGATAAAGACTCACTTTCTTTCCCATAATGTTGTCAGTCTATGAACAATAGAAACTTTTATTAGCTGTGACCCCCTAGATTATGAAATCTAGACAGGGAGACAAGCACCTAGAAACACATCTGCGAAATTAATAACCATTCAAAATTTAAAAACGAAATACAGACAAGGTCATAATTGTATATGTGCCAAGTGAAACTGAGCTGCTGCAGAATAAGTTACCACTGTGAAGTGGAGACTTCCCAGGAAGGCTTCCCAGAGAAGAAGTGCGATCTAGGACTACAGAATCATATAGGCAAAGAACAGAGTGGTGACACCATTTCAGAGAGAGAGAATAATACAAGAAAAAACACACACACAAGGAACTATAAGATGGAGTTAGGCAGGTGATTTTGAGTGAACAGAGATTAAGTTTAGGGTGAAGTATTGAAGCTAAATGATAATATTTTGGGGTTAAAATTCATCTTATGGGCGATGTAGAACCATAAAAATTTAAAGAGACCCTCTTTATATGAATTTCCAAAGATGGAATAGCAATTCCACTAGTTCTGTATCAAATGGTAGATTCTCTTATAGCATCCTATGTTTAAATATTATACATTCAGCAACATGATTATATTCTTGCTGTTTCTGAAAGTTGTGCAATTACCTTGATATTTTTGGAGCATTAAATGTAAAAAAAACAAAAACAAAAACCCTTGTTTTCTTTCCTTTTCTCTTTTTTTTGGGGGCTGCTTTTAGCAGTCTAAAAATCAGCTTTCATTTTGACTGCCGCTTAACAGAATTTGATTAAAAAAAGTAAACTAATTACAACGGAAATGCAGCCCTGCGAAGCTTTAAGAAAAACACATTATTTTGTTTTAGGGTTCAGTTACTATACATTCATTTATCATCTTTATAAGCGATGTGCAGGCGATGATGAATAGGCCCTGGCTTTGAATCAGGAAATGTAAATTATCCTCTTTCTTTTCTCTCTCTCTCTCTCTCTCTCTCTCTCTCTCTCTCTCTCTCTCTCTCTCTCAAGTAAATAATGAATACTAGTAAACTTGAAGTTAAGTGATGTGCCAAGAACTCAACAATGATGTAATGCCATGAAAGCAATGTAAGGGCTACCCATCTGCTAGCCTGGAGCCAAGAGAACTCCTGGTCCAAAGTATATGTAACCTGACCAGGAGAGGGTTGTGTCTCCTTGTTGAGCCAGCTGGTTTGGAAAACCATTGGTAAAGGTTGCTCCGGTATTGCTTTATATTTGAGCCTCCCTCGTACCAAGTAGCATTTGCCCTAGGAAAGATAGCAAGTGTATTCCTTAAATCCTCCCTCATCTGGACCTTATTTTTTTTGGTCATAGGGCTTTGATTTCTCTTCCTCCCCATCCAAACAATATTTGCTCTTTAAGGGCCACTCAGGTTTCAGCCTCTTTGTAAAGTCTTCCTTGATTGCTTCAGATCACAATCAGATCTATTTAGAATATTGTGCATTTTTAATATATTATGAGAAATGTGTGCACTTATAAGTAAGAAGCTCAATTTTCAATGTTTGGGTTGCATTTGGATAGGGAGAGAAATGGGAAAACGTATACCCCGTAAGATAAGAAAGAAAGTGTAGACTGTGGGCAAAGAGAGACTGACTCTTGACTGGATGGGCATTATTGTATATATGCAGCAGGCAGGATTTTAGGAAAGATAAAGCACAGGACGCTCACCTCAGGATAAATCTCAAGTTTACGTTACACTTATCATTTGGTGTAGAAAAACAAACCTCGGCTGGGAGAAAATAGCAATATGAATTTTGGCTTTATTGGTACAGAAAGTTATGCATACTCATTTCCATTTTCAGGGGTTTTGCAATATTTACATTAACTTGCATATAGAATGTTTAACTTATTTGCATGCGTTCTGCAAATTAATTTAAAATCGGCAATTTATTTACATTTGGGTGACATTTATGGATAAAGACATTAGCTATAGACACTACTGAAAGATAAACTTATCTGTACATCATTAATTTCCGTATTCCTTAAATATCATGCCGATTATTTTTATGCTGTAATCCTATACTGTTTTCCTTTTTAGAAACAAACAAACAAACAAACAAAAACAACAAGTATTTCTACTCACCATAGCACACAGAACATATTTGCATACTTCCTTTTTAATTTCATTAAGTTTTGTTCCTTCTCACAGTCTTTCCTTTGCTTTTATTATACCTTCTCTCAGATTGCTGAGGCAACGATTAGGCACATCGGCCTTGGGAAAATAAATAAAGAGAAGGAAAATATGATGCTCTGTCACTTTAAAATGTAGTCCATTTCCACCAACATATTAAAAGTCTAGATATTTTATTGCCTAGGCACAATCTCATTTTTATTGCCCCAATCACAGCTCATTGGCTAGGATATGCTGGGCAAAGGAGTGAGCTGGTCAGCTAATGGCCTCCCTGCTGCTAAAATTAACTAATTGTTAAAGTAATAACCATGGACCCTCATGGCCTATTTTAATAGTCGCAATCTGGGAAATTATTTTGCTGCTCTCATTTCAGTAAGTCCTCCTGTTGGCTATTTGCACCCCTCTCTATCCTCTTAAATGTCCTCTTGGTGAGAAATATTTCAATGAGAATCTGCAAGGAACTCTGACCAGTTCTCCAAGTTGTAATTGGGGCCTGTTGTTTTTTCTGTAGCTACAGGAAGAACATCCTATAAGTCTGTACTGGGGTGCATAGGGGTGGCCATTCATCTATTGTTCCAAACAGTTTTTCCAACCTTATCGTCCCTCCTCTGTACCATGTGCCTCTCACATCAATTTGTTTTACATCTTGCTATGCTCTACCCAAATATAAGCCATGATCTTGCCTCTCCTTTTGGTGAAAACCCTCTATTCACCTCTAGACGATCAGTCCTCTCCATACTGGAGGCCCAGGTGAGAGTTCCCCCATTCAATGTCTCAGGAGAATACTATTTTCAATACTGACCTCTCCTCTGATGTTCCAGTATGTATTCTTGCTACAATACATTTTATCATATTTTTGAACTTCACATTCTCCTTTATTTGGTTATTTCATGGGTACAAATCCTTTATTCTCAGCTGATCTACATTTACCCAGAGAAAATTGTGTACTTTTCCTTGTATCTCTCAGTACCCCAAACTGTGTTGTATATATTACAAATGTTTAATAAGTCCATGTTCTATTAAATAAATTAGGTGTGGGAATTTCAGTTATATCTGCTATACGAATGTCCTCTGGAGATGTTTTAAATCCCTTATATCCACAAAGGAAGAGGTAAGTTCTATAGATTCTTCCATGAGACTAAATCTTCATGAGTTTTGGCATAAACATGTCATTAATATGGATCCCACAGAATGGAAATTCCTTACGATCAAATTTTTACAGGCTTCAGATGACTAACGACACAGAAAACTTTGTACTAAAGGAACTTAATCTTTGAAAAAGGTGGATGTGAGGCAGAGTTATAGTCCAAACATGTTTGAAAGTAGAAATGGCAAGCTAGTTAGTTGGTTCAACAGATTCGCCCCTAAGGCCTGTATTAACTATACATGTTTGTTACTTAATCACTGGAACAAATATGTAAGGCGTCTACTAGATAGCTATGAGTTTGCATACCTGCAAAATATTTTTAAATAAGGATTAATATTGGCTTACCATAAATACTAATTTGGACTTTGTAAAGCTTCACACAGCTCTTCTCAATTGCATCATTGTGATAGTATTTTATTTTATGCCAATTAAGACATGATTATTGAAAGTTTTTATGTGTATTCATACTAGTACTATGTTGATACTAATTTTTAAGCTACTTTACTTAGAAAGAGTCAAAATAAAGAGACAGAAAACCAGTCTATGGATTTAAGATTCCATGCCAGTCATGGCATGGTCTGTTAAGGCATGAAAAACTTCCTGGGGATTATACATTTTATACTTTGGGTTAGTTATAGCTAATTCCTGGAATAGTCACATTCTAGATTAGTGACAGGTTCCAGTCTAGGTTGGCACAACTGCATTAAAAAGTCCAGAATCCTTTAAGTGCCGTGATTCTCACATTTCACAAAGACTTAGAGCTCAACCATTAAATAAGGATTTAGATTAGAGGAGTCTCTTTGAAATTCTAGCAAACCATGATTTATGATCTCCCTTATACAAGGACTCCTTTACAGTCCTGAAGATTAATTTAACATTTGAATTTGATTTTATTGAATGTTTTTGAAAAACTCTCAAAAATCTCTGGGTTAGGACTCAGACAAACTGAGATTTGTATCTTGACTCCTCCACTTAACCAGTATTATTTCCTTGGGAATATAATTATAATGTCTACCAACTTTATTTTCTTTATAGGTTAAAATAGGAGTGTTTGTTCTTTCTGATCTGCTTCGGGAAGTGATAGGAACAAAAGATGATTATTTGTAAAAGAATCAATAGCCATGGAATGAGGACGTGAATGATGCTGCTAGGCTTCAACGGTAAGTGCATCAGAGCATGGGATTTTTTATACCTATTTTGGTTGTTTACATGTCTTTTTTCTTAATTCCAAAATTTATCTGGATTTAAACAGTTAAGATGGAAAAACAATTCTGCATATATTCTATATTATCATCTCTTTTGTGTTCATATAAGGAGTCAGAGATTGAGAGCAGAAAGTTTCAAGTCAGCGCTGCTTTCAACCTCGCCACAGTCAACTACTAATTACATAACTGAAATTCTTAGCAACCTCTCTAAGCCTGGGGTTATTCATATTAGGAACAATAGGTGTACCTACCTCATAGGGCTGTTATGGGTGTGCTATGAAGTAAGGCTGCAGTGCATTTAGCATAGTGCATTACACACAATAACAATAGGTGTTTAGTAACACTAGCTGTTACTTCCAAATTATTACTAAGGACTGCTCAAATAAATGACACTTTGGCAGAAAGCAGACATTGAAAAAGAATTTGTACACTGAGGCATTGCCACTCAGCAAAGACTTGATTAGTGATCAAGTGGGCTGGGTATCAGATGAAGGAGGAAAGCCACCAGGAAAGGCTGCCACCTGCCAGGGGCTGTGACAATGAGCAGTCTCCAGGAGGAGTCATGGCCTACCTTCCTTGGGGAGCTTTCAGGGCCCTGTGAGAGCTTTCAGAGGGAAGCTGAGGAACTTGGGGTGTGTGTGTGGGGTGTGGGGTGGGGTGGGTGTGGCTCAGGGATTTAAAGCCTCATCAAATAAATGAAATCACATCAAATAGACCTGAGTTCTTTATGTCCAGAAATGAGGTCTTGTGCTGAGGAAACTACAAATACAGAGCCAGGCCTGAGACGTCTTTACTGTGAACCAAGTAAACCCCAACTAAAATTCTTCTCCAGCTTCTAGAATCTTGAAAGTATTGCTGGGACACAGGGCAGGCCACCCTCTGAGTACCAACAACACCGTGGTATATTGATTACTTTGAATTAAAGTTACTTGAGAAGCAGCAGGTGCCAGAAGGGCATGTTGACCTTCCCTTGTTACTTGTGTGTAGGAAGTAAATCTCCCCTGTGAAAAGTGCCCTCCTTGCTCCAGGGAGGCTAAGACAAACACCCTTATCACTAGAGTTAAGGAATCCAGGATCAAAAAGCTTGCATAAACAAATCTTGTTACCGCTTTTCTAATTTACTACTCAAGCCCAAACTTTGTTTAGATTCCTTACTAATTAATACCCAAACCTTGCTTAGATTCCTTATTAAGAACACTATTTTTTTACCTGTCAATTTTTAAAGTAAATTTATTGTTTCTTTGTCTAACAAGTATAAAAACATGGCTGGTCTATCATTTCTTTGATTATCATCTATGATCTCCCGTGTAAACCTATTAAATAAGTTTTTGCCCTGTTAATCTTATCCTGTGTCAATTTTATTATTAATCCAGCAATAAGAACTCAAGAAGGGTAGAGGGCATATTTCTCCCCCACCCTAACAGCATGAAATAGAATTCCAAGAGCACAGATCAGCAATTCTAGGTCAAATGAGCCTTTCAGCTTAGAACAAAAAATTGTGTATGTGCATGTAGGTATATTATATTCTTTTTTTCAAGGCCTTGCTCAACCCTTTCTTTCTCCATGATTTCCAAGTAGATTATTTTTATGCCCAACCCACAAATTCCTGCACTAGTGATTGTCTATCACAGTCTGAGATTGTCTGTCTCTAGTAGAACTAAGCCAAGTTGTTATTTTAAAATCTATCTTCTTTACTCACCTAGATGGTAAGTTTCCTTCACATGCCCACTAGCTGCATCCAACTGCAATTTACTCAGCATTAAGCAAGGTGATAGATCCTTAATAGATGCTCATTTCAGAAAACAGAAAAAGTGCAGAAAACAAGTAAACAATCCAAAACAGGAAATCTTGCAAAGTATGTGCTAAACCATCTATGGTGTTTTTTTCTCCTTGAAGGTAATGCTAAGTTTGGGAGTTGCGGGGGAAGGTGGGCCATCTGGTTCTGGGACGTTTTTCTGGAAATACCATAAAAATGAAAGTGAGAAATGTGCTACGAACTGAACAGTCATGATCCCATCTCATACCTGAAAGGAAGATTGTGAGAGTAATGAGCATAAATCAAGGCTGAACTTGTCCTGCTCACATTGAGGCAAAACAGGCTTTGTTGGAAAAAAACACACAAAAAACAAAAAACATCTGCCATAAGGGGATTTAAATTGGGTACTCCTGTTTTTAGAAAATCTCAGTTTCCTTACAGGATGTCAGCTTTGATCGCTAATCCCTGGAAAATGTCTTTAAGAACTACTCCAATTGGCAGAAATGCCAAAGAGTGGGCGTGGGCAGGTGTGAAGAAAGAAGTGGGCAGGGGTGGGGGGCATACTTCATTTCCAAGCTGATGTATTATTTTTAAATGAAAAGACAACTCCCAGAGGCTCTTGGCTCTAATGATCCCCTCTGTGATTTTTCAAACAGCAGGGTCCAGGGACACCTTTAGAAAATGTTTCTTTTGCAGGTCAGCACTTTCCCATCTGCCCCTCTCCCTGGCCAATGGCATTAATGTGTGTTTGTCAATACTGAATTTCATTTGCCACATAGCAGCTCAGAGAGGGAAGCACATCGTGTTGTATTTTCCTTGCCTCTCAAACTGGAGTTCTTGCTTCTCCCCAGCTTTGTGTTGTCAGCAAAACGTAACACGTTTACAATCGGTCTCTTGATCTGAGGTAATTACCTGCAGGAGAAATAGCGAGGGGAAGAACCTAACAAGAGAAGCCTTGTGTTGTCGCGCGGTGGGCTGCTGTCCTGAAAGTATATCAGACTTGTCAAATTGGTTCAAATTAAATTGACACGGTGCTCTTCCAGGCATCACCACGTTATTATACATCTTGGAGCCCTTTTGGGCAGTAAATGCTTTCAGAGTTAAAAAGGAATGTGCAAAGGAAACTCAAAGGAGCCAGCAACAAGGACAGTTGAGGATCTCTCCAGGAGGACCCGTTAAAACTGGCTATGAGAATGTGAAGGTTATGTTATTACTGCAGTTCAGTTTTGGTCTTCTCTCAGCAATTTCTAGTTCCGTGCCACTGTGACAGAGGTGTCCCCAGGCCTTAGCCATGAGACCTTGGAACTGTTTTTTTTTTTTTTTCCCCCTGCTTCTGGCTCCGTTTATTTATTTATTGTAACATTTATGAGCTCTGTCCAGGGAAGCTGCTGGGTCCAGCAACACCAGCCCCAGCCTGAAGAGAGACAGAGTAATTCTAATCCTAACCTTTCCCTGATGGACCTGGTGACCTTGGCCAAGTCATCTAACCTCAACACAATGGGGTTGTCCTTTATAACTGAGCAGGGGAGTGAATGAGCCCTGGTTCACCTCGACAGGGTGTCAGGAGGAATAACTAATTAATGATTGTAAAGCACTTTGCAAATAGAAAGTGCTGTACAAAATGCTTAATATTAATAATAAAATGCATTCACTGCAAGCCTCTAGGCATATGTACAGAAATAACGACAGCAATTAAAGTAACACGCTAACAAAACTCATTAACCCCCAAACCTCCTTCTGACTGTACTTGGCTATCGGAGCTTTGTTGCTTTCTTAAGACTGCCATGTGGTACAAGGAGGAAGGCTGCAGCAGAGGGCATGGCATCCAGCTCTACCTTCACTTGGTAGGCAGATTAGTGTATCACCTATTCTGAGAGCCAGTAGTCCTAAAGCCCCCATCTCCATCCAGGCTTTCCTACCCATTCCTCCCTGTGGATCATTTCCTTTTCTCCATGCTCTAGTACCCACTGTCTAGGCCATTATTTACACTACATAGTTCTTCTCTACTTTGTATGTTTTGTTTCCTTCTATGTGTGTGTGATTTTTCTCTGCCTAGACTCTAAGCTGCTTGAGGGCAGGGCTTCCCTTGTATTAAAACCTCTTAGTTCCTAAAAGGGGACAGGGTAAAGGTATGCCCATGTATGGTCCATGGACCAAGGGGCAGAGACTTTGCCCTCCTAGATGATTGATTAGATGAAGGGGCAGATCTTACTTGAGACAGGCCACACGCCCAGTGGTTATCTTTGGGGCAAATTGGCAACCACTGCCAAGAAACTCCAGAGATCTGGTAGGGAGGAAAATTTCAAGTATTGGGGGAAGGGGTGGAAGTGGGAAGAAAGGACTTTTGACCTAGTTGTTCAGAAAACCTACCACTTTAAAACTGGGGAAAAAAGAAAGCCGAGGTAGAGAAAGTCACTTCAGGAAAAGAGGGAAGGAATTAATACGATATGCCTTGAGTAAGCAGAAAACAGAGCAAGGCCTGAGGCAGGTCACAGCTAATAAGGGATCGAGAGTGGGGATGTCATGCATGGCTGGAGACCTCAGAGGGTTGAGGGAGGACACTGAGGACTTTGTGGAGACAGGCTGGGCACCTTGTAAGAAATAATTTATCTTTCTATTTTCGCTTTGTAAAAACGAAGGGCTAATTTGAAAAAATAGTCTCTCTCCTTACCGCCTTTCTCCTTCTCTTTAATAAGCCACCATTTTGGTTTTCATTTCTCTTTAACTTTTAAATTTTATGCCTCACCTTGTCCAGAGTGCTGGCTCATGTCAGAATTTTTGTGCTGCAATAGCATCTTTTACAGAAAATAAAAGTGGTATTTAAACCATATTCCTGAGGCATTGTGAATCAAAATTTAATCTGATTCTGTCTTGAGTACAGTATTATAATACAGGGTTGTGATATGGACTGATAGATTGATAATCCAAACACTTTTTATAAAAGATTACCACATATACTACAAGAAATGTACTCCAAATTGTAAGAATAGTATATAGTATTTACCAAATGTTATGTAAAATTACTAAGCAAAGAAAATGTCAGACATTACGTATATTCAATTCGATTGTTTAAAAGCGATTCACTGGAGAGGAATGTATTGGTAAAGAGGGTCTTGTGTTTTAGAAGAAATAACCAAGGAACTCCTGGCTAGGGAGAGGGGCGAGAAATGTAATGTCAAAGGCTGGGGAGGAGAAATTTGCCGTGAAAAGATGAGCCAGATCGGGTATGGTGACTGTGAGCAAAATGTCTGCTCACAGGAGAGAGAGGAAAGAAGGGAAAGGAATGAGGAGAGGGAAGGAAGAAGCTAACAGCCTACTAATGTAATGCTGAGTGATACTAGAATATGAAGAGAAAGATGCAGTCCGAATCCAAAGCAGAAGGTAGTGTGGGGAGAGCAGGGTTTGGAGATCTAGCTGGTAGAGGCATGTTGTCAGAATATTCTTGATTTTTGGCAGCCAGTCCACATATGATTCCCTCCTGTGGAGGTCTGGAGTGATTGTGGACAAGCAGTTTAGGAGATTCCAGGTCCAAAGATGACTTGGGGTGGGGGGAATGCTAACATTACAAGAAAGAAAGCCAAGGAATGATATGGAGGGAACACAATCTCTATTTCATGGCCAAATCAAAGGCTCCCTGACTAGGAGATGCCATCCAGCCTTAAAGTCTCTTTCTTGAACGGTGACATGGCTTCCAGGGGAGACGGAAGGAAAGGAAAGGTGGAATCAGTGTGCATTCTGGGATCCATTTGTGCCACCAACCTGTGGTGTGTCCTTGAACAGGTCACTTCACATCTGTCAGCCTATTTTCAATCCGTAAAGCAAAGCATTTGAGTTAGACAATCTGTAAAGTCCTTTCCAACTCTGATATCCAATGAAGTCTATGACATTGACTATCCAAAGTCTGTCTTACACACGTACTCGGTGGGTGAGAAGCTGACTGAGGTGACATTTCCACTTCATTGAAACTGTTATGAGCTTACTAAAGTATGCAGCTTTCGGGTTTTATCCCCATGGTGTGGGGTAGTCATCAGCCAAAATCCATTCATCAACTTCTGTATGCCCAGCCCTTTGATCAGTCCTGAAGGGAGGACCTCACTGCTCTGGAGGAGCTTGCGGTCCAATTGGGGAGTCACATAAACACATGCAAAATGACAAAAGATAAGAGACCCTTATATTTCATTGCCAAACGAGAGCTATCGACCAAGTTTGTTACAGCATGAGCTTTCTGTGGGCTGAATGGCCGGAGGCAAGGGACAAGTATGAGTTGGGCCTTGTACAGTAAATATTCTGTTCATCCCAACAGTCCCTTCTTGTTTCTTGATTCCTTCTAGGTGATAGCTGGACAGACACACACACCACACACACACACACACACACACACACGCACACACACACGAAGGAGGTCCAAAACTCTGATTCAGTGGGGCCCTTCGTGAACCTCGGTTGACTATGAGGTAGAGACAGTGGAGATGAGCAATGTGAGGGGTTCAAATCCAGAAACCATCATGTTAGCAGGTTACAACCTAGGAACACTCACCTGAGATTAAACATTCATAAGGTGGTAGAACAACCATTAAACCTGGGGTCAAGAGTCTTAGGTCCAAATCCTCATTCTGTCATTTACTAGAACTCTGAATTTGGAAAAGTCTCTTACACTGTTTGAGTTTGGTATTAGACACCTGCATTTTCCACTGTGTTCTAGTAGACTATGATTAAAAAATTGAAAAGTTGGAGATAAAGTAGGAAAGTGGAAGACCAACATGGAAATTCTAGGTATACAGGAGATCGTGGGCAGAGGTAAAAGATGCTTCAGAAAATGTAGCTGTTGTGTGTTGAGCATACAGGTCATTGGCTCACTCCACAATCTGAACTAGGAATTGGCCTTTCTGAAATGTTCTTCCCGTTCATAAGAAAATCCAATTTCTTCATCTTAATACATTTCACTTTTTCAGGAAAACATTTCATCAGCAACTGTAATTATACTGTGATAAATACTAAGCATAACAATAATGACATAATTTATGGCCCAAATCAGAAAGCTATTGAGAGCAAAAGAGGTGCTACTAATAATTATAATAGGTAACAGTTGAAAATCAAGCTTGTCTTCAGGAAGCTGGAGGTATGATAACCCGGTCCATACAATATCACTGTCTCCTAAACACATCAGTTCTTCCTCTTTCCAAATTAGGCAGCTTCATCATATACCCCACCAGACACTAAAGATTTTATTTAAACAAAGAAACAAGCAAACAGACAAAAAAGTTACCTTTTAGGAAACAGAGTCCCTAGAAAACAAAGAATGTTAAATGTCAGGAAATTGAAGCTCAAGAAGTTATGAAGAAAGGTGATACAGGATGAATGAATGTACACATCTATAAGGAGAATTTGTGTGCATACAAATGCCTTTTCAACATAAACTCTAAAATAGCATAGTCCTAAATTATTGTGTTGTTTGTGTGTGTGTGTGTGTGTGTGTGTGTGTGTGCCTGTAAAAGTGTGAATAGGGATCAATCCCTAAAGAAATGTGATTCTTCGATGATAGAAAGGGAGGGAAGAAAGCACTAGAGAGGCAGGGTGAGGAGGAGAGTTGGGGATGCATACGTAATTTAAAATTATAACCCAACAAATGCAAAACAGGAAGGGAACAGCATTTTAAAGAGGCCGACAGATAGCATCAGCTCATTAGTGGTTCCATTACAGTGTACATTGGTTTACTTTCTCTCCTAGCACACACAAAAAAGGAAGTGATATATGTGCATGTGGGTATGGAGGAAGTAAATTAAATAAACATAGCCCAAGTTATTTTAGGGTATTCTGAGCATTAACTCTCATCCTTGAAGGTAGTGGCAAGAATTATGAAGTATTTCAGCCTTTGAAATTAGCCACTGCACTTTAAATATAATTGGATTCCCAAGGTATCCCTTCAATAGGTGAGGAGTGGGAGAGGGTCAGAATGAAAGGGAGTGGGAGCTCTTTTCATCAGCCGGATGCATGACAGGAGAATCTACGATGCTGGCATAGCACGGCCGTCAATGATTGGAGAACTTTGTTTCCATTTGGAAATGATTAAGGTCTTATTGCTCCTGTCTTAGATATGAAAGACTTGAAATGCTTCAGTTCAATGTAACTAAGGTTGAATGACAACTCTATGCATGTAGTTAGCAAAGTTCATTGAGAAGGAGAGAAGAGCACTGAATTTCAGGAAATTTGAACCGTAAGAATTGAGTACCTTGATTGAATTTGATAGCTCTTAATGGGAAATTGTACTGAACTGGCAAAAAAATGCAATGAGATTTGGTGAAAAGGATCAAACTCAAATTTGGTTTTTTAAAAAGCTTGGAATTAATCTTTCCCATTTTATCCAGCTAAAGTAGAAATTATTTACATGAGAAAGACCATGTCAGAAATAGCAGAGTGGAGTTTTAGAGGTGGAATTAAAAGAGGGCAACAGTAGGAAGCTAATTTGCTTTTCTCCTCTGAAATATCCCCAGCAGTCTTGTCTTGGGGTCTATTTGATTATTTTTCATTAAAGGTGGAACAGGATTTTCTAGGGAGGATTTCTGCATGGAGCATGGAATATAACCACTGAATTGAAGAATCAGAAAGGCATATGAGCCACACCATTTGACAGTCAACTTGGATAGGCTGGAAGATGGAATGAAAAGCCCTGGAACCTGACAGAAAGACCAGCTGGGATCAAGCACCCTTGCAAGACTGGTAGGTCAGCAGAGGAGAAAGGAGTCATTGGACAAAGAACCCAGGACTACAGATTAATTTTAATGACCTCCTATGGGTGGGATGGTTTATCCTTGACAAGGGCATTGAGGCACAGGGGAGCAGAACCCCATTAGTGATTGTAGCCTGAGTCCCTCATCTCTGTAGTGGACACATATGGCATATGACAATGGCAACCAAGGGGTAGCTCTTGAGCCTTTTGGTTTAATAATTCACCTCCCAGCAGCTTTAATTTTTATTTTTAACCTTAAGTGGGACATCCATTCTGCAGTTTGCAATGGCTACCACTACCCCCTACTGTCTAATGTTGGGTAGTTACAGTAATTTACATTAATTCTTCAATTTTTGACTCCTGTTTGGTCATGTGCAGTGAGGCCTCATTGCATGGCTTTATGGAATGCCCTGGAACACTTCTCCCTATTTCATCCATGATGATTTTCTCAGAAGCAAGGAAGGCAAAGGCCACAGAGCAATGCACTGAAGGTACATATGGTATTCATTCTGCAGAGAACAAATATGGAACAGGACAAAAAGTGACAGTCACACCATTTGCATGTGGTGTGTAAATTCAAGATACATATTGATTTACATGTATAACTTAGTAACAAAACAACAAAAAAAAGCCCAAAAAACAACAAAACAAAATAAAACAAAAACCTAGATAGCTAAGGAAACACGAATATCCACCCCAAGCTAAAGGCTGGGCTCATGGTGGCATTTGTGAATGGCACTGTGTGACAGCACTCTTTAGCATGCAAATGTGTACAAACTCAAAACTGTTGCTAGGTTAAACAACACCTTTCCCAGGAAGCATGTTAATTCAGGTGCTTGCGGTTGACGCATTGGTCTCCAGGGCAGAAGACTCATCTGTACCTCATAGTGAGGGCAGGATGCATGATCCACCCCTGTTCTTTTCTTGCTGAAGTCTCCTACCTTCAAGCTGATTTAACCCAGCCTTTTAAAAGACTTTTCCCCTTTCGTTGTTCCCATGTATGAAGAACTTGAATATATATCTCCCCATAATCTTCAGGTATAGATCTAAATGCCTTAACTGGCTCCTTCTTTATCCAAAATTATGTCCTATTCTCACCAAGTTTCCCTTTACCTCTAGCCCCTAGTGACAGACCCTCTAGAGAAATTCCTTCCTGTTCCCTGGACACATGAATATTCCTACCACTATGTTTTTGCTGATCCAGTAGCATTCAAGAGAATGCCCATCCGTCATCCATCAAAATCCCTTATTTCTCATGCTCAACTTGGACCTGATCGCCTCTGCCAAGACTTCACAAAAGTTGAAGCTAGGCTAATTTTTCCTTTCCATGACTAGTCATGGCAGTTGTGGTCTCAAGCTGTGTTCTCAAGTTGATCAGACAGTTTAAGAGACACCCTAATAATTTCTTAAGAGTTGCTCTTGGATTCTCAAGCAAAGGGAATGTTCCCAAGGAAAGGAATTCCATCCTGTTCTCTACAACACATTCTGTTTAGTGCAAAGGTGGACACATTGATGATGTTAGCACATGGTGCTGAACTAAATTTAAAAAAAAGAAAAAATTTCCCCATTTTCACTCCTTGTTTATCATTATTTACAGCCTGTAACAGAAAACCTTCATCAGTGACCATAGTTTTAAAATGGGTTCACAGAGGAATATAAAGAGTATAAGAAATATGTTAGGGCACAGATTCATGAATTTTCTTTTGTTCTCACTGTGCTATATGATGTTTTGCATGAATATTTCTTATTTGTAATGAACAACATGTGCATATTATAATTCAAAGTTCCTGAACCTTGGCAATAGGAAGACTTTGGGCAGGGCAATTCTTTGTTATGTGGGAGCCTTTGTTGTTTATTGCAGATTTTTTCAGAAGCATCCCTGGTCTCTGCCCACTAAATGACAGTAGCAGCCCCAGCCCCCATTGTGACAACCATAAATGTCTCCAGACATTGCCAAATGTCCCTGGTGGACAAAATCTGTATCACTTCCCTCCACTCACCCACATTGAGATATACTACTAAAATTAAAGATCTAAAATTCTTAAAACATTTCTTCTCTTCAGTGGGTTAAAGAAAGCCCTGTGATACCTTAATACTTTACTTTCCTTAGGAAACTTCTGCTTTTTTCCATACTACTTGTTTATTATTTATTATTATAAATATTTTATAGCACTTTGTCCTTAATTCTCACTATTTTAAGTACTTTACAAAAATTAATTCACTTAATTCTGATAACATTCACATCAGGTATGTACTATAATATAATCATTGCCATCTTACAAATGGAAAACTGAGGCCCAGAGGTTAAGAAATTGATCCAAGGGTCACACAGCTAGGAAGCGGTAGAGCTGCAGTCCAAACCTAGATGCTTTGGCTCTGAAATCTGTGCTTTAAACCACTGTGCCCTTCACAAAGGCAAAAGTTAGTTTCCTCTGGAGTAATTATCACAAATTCTGGACAGCGGTATTCTTCTAAATTTTTTTACCAATTCAGAGGGTTCCTAATTTGGAGATTAAGCATAAGCCCATATCAATTGTTTTAAATATCCACTGTTTTCTTTCTCTTTAACGACTTGCTCCTGTATGAGCTCTTTCTCATGGGTGGCACTTGGACACATGCCTGCACTGGATACAAGGGTGTGGGGGCGCGTGCATTGGAGATCTTGGGTGTATTTCAGAGGCAGTGGAAAATGTGCAGTCTGTCATACCTAACGAATCCCTCAGTTCTCTGTACCCATGGGAAAGGGCCCAGACTGATTGCTGTTTTGTATTTCCAGTCGTTTCCTTTCATCAGGTTATTCCTCAGCTCAAGATCTCTAGTGGGTCTTTACTTCCAGTTGCACTGAGTCTAAACACCTTTGATAAGATGTCAAGACCTTTCATTGTCTCACTAGTCCCCGTATGATCCATCTGTTTGGTGTGGGTCAGCATCCTCTCATCTCCTTCTAACTTCTACATGTCCCGGTACTCAAGCTGTCCTTTCAAGGCACAAGTTCAACTTCTGTGAAACTTCCCCTATCACTGAAACCCTCAGCTTGCTTTTCCTGAACTTTTAGCGTCTGTTTTCTATGCCAACCAAATTAACTTATAAATATAAAATCATATGTTCTGTGTTAATTTTTATATGTTTATATTCATCTTCTCAACTAGATTATACAGGTCTTGAAGGATAAGGCTGTGTCTTCCCATGCATCTGGCCTCTGTCTTAGGCACAGCTCAGGTACTCAACCAAGATGTTGACCTATTGGTCACTTGTCCATTCGCCGTGAAGAGGGTCATGCTTTTCTTCCCTCACTATCAGCAGATGCTCAACTTCAGCATCTGAAGTTTAACTTCTTCCAATCCCTGACTTATAGCTCTGTTGATGGTCAGCTAGAGGATATAGATTAATAGTCCCCAATAATACAGTTCCTTCAAGAAGGTGAAGTAGTATGTCATACCCAGTCAGTATGATACAACTGATTACCTTCAGAGGAAGACAATGACTACGGATACGAGTATTTATGACTCTTGAGAAAAGCACCATCATTAAGCACCAATGAATGGTTTGGCCTTGGTGTGGATTGTATTGGGTGACTACATCAGAGACACCTGGGCACATGTTCTTGGGTAAAGTAGATTTAGGGATCTGCCAGACTTCTACCACCAGAAATAACAAAAGTGAGATGTGATATATATATATATATATATATATATATATATATATATATATATATATATATATAAAGTTTATTGGGGTGATAATGGTTACTAAAGTTACATAGGTTTCAAGTGTACAATTCTGTAATACATCATCTATATATCACATGATGTGTCTACCACCCAGAGTCAGTTCTCTTTCCAGCACCATATATTTGATCTCTTATGCCCTCATCTACCACCCCCTCCCCCTTACCCTCTGGTAACCACTAAACTATTGTCTATGTCTATGAGTTTTTGTTTCTTTATTTCTTTGTCTTGTTCCTTTGCGTGTTTATTTTCCTTGGTGATGAGGATGGTAATACTTTCAGTGTCCATAGTATTTTGCCAGTTTTCAGTGCAGTGTCTCTCTTATATTACATATAATATAAAGGGATATATATATATATATATATATATATATATATATATATATATATATATTATGAAACAGGAGGTATTATCCCAGGTCTAAAAAACTATTGAAATCCCAAGAAAATATTTACTTAAGTAAATATCGAGACCATCCTAAATTATTCTGTCTGTCTGGTGCTCTTTAAGTCTTTTTTGTTTTAGAAGTCACATGATACAGATGAAAGAAAACCCTGAATACTAAAATCCAACAAGTTTATAACATATTAATGAATTATTTATTGAAAATTTTAATGTAAAGCTGGATTTTTCTTTGCCTAATATGAATTAATCAATTAAAAATAATAAAATATATTGACTACCTTATGTGGTAGGCATGATGGGTCATAGTTTCTTAAAAGGATTTTAGTAATGTCAACTTCACATAAAAAATGCACAAATGGAAATTTTTACATGAGAGATGATTCAAAAAATATTACAAAATCAAATGGGTATTTTTTTTTACACTGTACTGTTGTTTCAATGGTATTCTTGCATGTTATGAGTGGATAACACTGTACTGTCCATTTTTATTTTTCATTTTTCTCATGGGTGGTAGAAATTATGTGGCTTCTGAATAACCTGGTATATCTGCTGTTCTAACTCTATATTGGAACTTTTCTGGAAAATTCCTATACCTCGCAGAGATCTCTGACCCTGTTTACTTACAATTGACCTTTCCACAGTCCACAGTGATATTTTTTTTATTATCAAACAATCTTTGTTATTGGGATTTGACCCATTTTTAGCATTAATAGATGTATGACTCATTGGTTATTTGTGCATTTTTAAAAAATCTTTATTAATTACAACCTTCTAGAATTTTCTGAATTCCAAATACTTTGCTTTTGGATAAATCCAGTGAGGTGAGTTAGGCCTGTCTCTCTTTCTCTAAAGGACCATCATGTTGTCTCTCACCTATCTTCCTGGGAAGTTGATTTATCTGTAAATCTATGGGAAAGTGTTTGTGCTCGCAATAGGATATAAGAAGATATCACTTTTTTCTTTTAGAAATTCATGTTATAAGAGCTGGGACTTTTAATAGACAAGGACATCTACTACACTTTGATTAGGTACACTTGAATAATTTTCTCTAAGGAAAGATTCTATGTAAAAAAAAAATTAAAACATGAAGGAAAGAAAGTATGCCTTGTGTTTTTTTCCTGCTAGGGTTACATTTCCTCATAAATGGCTCAGCATCCACGTGGCCATCCCCATGAATCAGGCATCATAGCTTTGGAGCAATGAGCATGATAGAGCTGCTTACATGAGGAGATGCCTCTACCTGACTCCTGGTTGCCATCTATATCCCTTCTTCATCACCAAGATCCCATTTCTTGAATTGGAGGGAATAAGCACATTAAAATATCCATTTATTAATCTAAGAACTTATGTGAGAAAGAGGTCTATAGGGAATAGAGTGATTCCTAATACTAAGTCCCAGATCCCAAAGAGCTTTCAAATAGGCCAAGTCAGATGCTGGGAATCATGAGTTTCTACAAGGTAAATTCTAATGGTTTATGATTTGGGGGACAGGTCTGAATCAGGATCGTTGTTAAGCAGGACAACCTTAGAATTTGAAAAGGACCAACAAGTGACAATGCATGAGCTTACTTATACTCCACCCCATGCTAATTAGTGATATATATATATATATATACAATATATGGAAGAACGAGGAAACATTTGTTACCATGGGACCATGGCATATGATACTTTATTTTTTGGTGTGTGCTTTCTGTTTTTCTTCTTAGTTCTTTTTGTGAATAGATACCATTTTTGGAATCTAGGGGAAAATATGATTTAAAAAAGCCTTCCTTGAAGAAATAACAATTCTTGCCTGGGGCCATATGCTATGAGAAAGACACAGCTGATTCATTTCAAGATATTAAGGGTCTGAGAGACTTTGTGGCATAGTTGGCCCACATACATCGTTGCAGGAAGAGTTTCCTCTTATTCATTTCAGCCCATCTCTGTACCAGGAACTAGGGGGCTAATTTAAAGAAGTGAAAGTCCTCATTCCACATTCATGGAAAATCTAAAGAGACGATGATGGACATATGGTAAAGATGGTGTACATTGTATGATATCAGCAAATCATAAACTTTTGTGATGATGATTCCATGTGTTAAAAAAGTACCGAGAAGCCAAAAGCAAGCCCAGGTTGCTGAGCTCTGGTTGATAATCTTGTTCCAAGATAATCTTGCCACTGTTTAGCAAACTTATTTTCGTTTTTCTTTTATTCATTCATTTTTATTAAGTAAATGATGCATTGAGTGTTTACTGGGAGGGCACAATCCCCAAAACTGAACATGGTTCACTCAAAAAAGAGTGAACACAATGGAAATGCTATGTGTCCTTCCAGAGATCACACTCCTCTTCATTGGCCACCACCACTGCTGCATTTAGTTGATCCAGGACATACTAGAATCCCTTAGTTTGAAAGATAATGCTCTTGAGGAACTCCTGAGAGTGGTCAAATGGCAAGCTGTGACGAGTAGCCTTTTCCTCTGAACTAAGACCAATTTCCCTTTGCTGTATTCTTCAATGTTAGGGCGTTGTGGATGCTTTGGAGAGCTAGAGAAAACAAGACAAGTGAAGACACTATATCAGGAGGTTCACAAAACCATAGATACCAATCCACGTACCTTCACAGCATTGCTCCAGACAGGAGGGTCTTCTCAGCATCACCAGCATGTGGTATACCAATCTGCTCTCCTGAGAAAGAAAGAAGCTCTCCAGCTAGAAGCAAGGAACTGTTCACACTAACAGAACCGTTCTGTGTGACAGAATCCTCCAAGGAAAAATAAATATTTGCTGTTCCAATTACATTCCATTTGATTCAATAGAGACTCACTAAGTCCCTTCTGAGTACAGTGGGTGTTACTTGTTGGTCCAAAGATGATGAAACAGCCCCTTGTGTAAGGAACTTTAGGAACACATGATACAAAAAACTTAAACTCCCCGAAGATAGGAAACAACATCTAAAACAGCATGTGATACATAGTCCATGTTCAATAAACATTTCTGGAACAAATAAGAATATGCCAAGTGTGGAAATCATGGTCTGAATAAATGTCTCTGGTTATTCATAGAATGGAGACATAACACTTAATTGTAAGAGACAGTGAGAGTTTTATCAAGGAAGAATCTTGTGAGGTACATTGATAAGAATAGAAGACGTGGGAAAATGGAGAGGAGGTGGAAAGGTATGTAGGAAGAGGGAATGGTATGAGCAGTGGAGAGGAACCCAGGACATGTGTCCAAGACAAGAGGAATTGAAGATTTAAAAATGGGCCATGCTGTGGAAAATCTCTAGTGCTGGATGGTGGGGCTGTCCAATTAATCTGAAGATTACAGGTGTTGGGATGTCTTTCTGCTGGCCTCTTTTTATTGAACTTTATTATTGGCAATGCTGGAGAAGATCATAAAATACATAGTTTTAATGAATCAGTTGGTATTAGTACCAGGACCTTCCTTCTTGACTTCTAGACAAACTGTTATATTTGTTTCCAGTCTCTCTCCCACATCCCTTCTTTCATTCTTCATCATTTAGTTATATTGAACCTTCTGTGTCTCTCTTTGCAGCTCACCCTCTCTCCCCACATTACAGGGCGATGAAGTATAAAATAGTAAGATGATATGGTCTGGGAAGGAGGACACACATCTGTACATAGGACATAGTAGAGTACATAATACTCTAATGGAAAAAATGTTAAGGAGTTTTGACCCGTTCATGGTCAGAGTTTCTTTATATACATTTGAGGAAGAATACAGAATGTAATGCAAATGCTGCCTCAGTGAAAAGTCATGGCTAAGCCCCATTCTGCATTTCATAGGAGCCAAGTTTCTAATTTTTACATAACAGAAAGAATATCAATGTCTTGAATCTTTAGAATGAATTTTTCACCAACTCTCAAGAGGAGAGGGAAGGCAAATGGAAAGATGTGTTATCTGCAGTGGCCACATCTGGGACAGACTGGGCCAGGGTAGCCCAGTTACATATGAAATCCCTAAGTTTCTCTTAATAACCTTTCAAGCATCCTACTGTTAACTGAACCTTCCCATACCAGTTACTGGGATGCAGGAAAACACAAGCTGTTCTCTGATCATCACTGTTTTTTTAAAATCCTAGCTTACTTTGTATTCCTTTTACTGTGGTTCCTTCTCTGTTTCAGGTTTTCAGAATCAATGACTCTCAGCCTCCTGGTTTTCTTTAATAAAACCTGTTCCTGTGTTTTTTAGTCATTCTAAAGTGGAGATGATCAGTGTCAATTTAGAGTAATACATTCCAGGGAAACTTGAATTTTAACCCATACCAAAACCTTACATCCTGAGAATAACTCCACTTCCATGCTTTACTAAGTTCATCTTCCATCAGTCATCCTCGATAAAGATAGGCTGATGAATAGCGGACTTCCTTTGTTCTTGACTAACCAAAATATTTTATCTTTCTTTTATTGTTTTTAGATAGTGGTTACTATATTCATTAGAGGTTCATCATCAAAATCTTTCATTATTTTTTTATGAAAATGTTTGACTATAACCAAATTGAATTTGTTTTGACAAAGCTATTTGTTTCTATGCCTTAATTCTTTCTTTTGAATTGCTAACAGTATGTGAAGAAAGAATACAAAAGCTAAAATTGTAACATTAGAATATGTACCAGAATAGGAAAGGCTGGTTGGTGGACATCATATCAGACAAATGACTTGACCCAACACTTTAGTTTTTGCTTTTTCCTGAAAGCTATTCTTTAATCTATAGAAAGCACAGCCGTAAATTGTCATCCAGATGGATTCTAATTCAAGAGATAACCAAGGGGAGGTCCAAATATCCCAAAGCGATGGAATTACAACTTTTCTTGAACAGATGGCAGAGCCAGAGACCTGGGATTTCCTAAAATGCAACCAAAAGGAACGTTTTGTCTTAGTGCAAATGTGTTAAATACCAACACTGTTATGGAGAATGCTCTTCAAAAGCTAGCTTCAACATTGATACAGTGTGGGAACAATTAGAATTCTGTAACGCCTGATGCTCAAGTGTGCAAAGTGGTCCTGTAAGAGGAGAGCAGCATGCCTAGGACAGACACAAGGCCTATGAATAAGCCAGCATCATCACACCCTGACCACTCCAGGATCATTGGTCATGGCCAAATGCAAGCATATTCCTTGAGCAAAATGCTGTGCTTCTGTTGCCCCTCACACGCCCCTCTCCCCTACCCCACTTCCCTCTAATGTCCAGGTGAGCTCCTGAGTAGTGTGGTGGGAAGTCAGAAAAGGTAATGTCCAGGTTAGGGTCAGGCAGCCCTCTCAATGGTTTGTGCAAATTGCTACTTAGGTCTACCTCTCCCTTAGGAAACCACTGATATGCTGTTCACTAATCTACAAAGAAGTGTTTGTACAACCACATCTACATCTTTTCTCATGCTGATCCTCCCCCTTCCCATGCTTTTTCATCTACTCCATTGAGTCAAACCCTCACCATCCATTAGATCTCCTCCAAGAGACCTTTAAAAAAACACATGAAATCATCATGCTCTATTACCAATTCTGGTTTCACTTACTATCCACCCCACTCACTGGAACTTTCTCTTGGGTTGTGTTATTAGATATACTTCTAATCTATGTCTTATCTGCACAAATCAGTTTCTGGGCTCATGAAGCCAGATGAATTCAAACATATTTCTTTGTCTTGGATCCTTCCTTTCATCAGTTAAGCACATAGCTTAGCATATATATGCACGTGCATGTGTGTGTGTGTGTGTGTATATATATATATATATATATATATATATATATATATATACACACACACACACACACTCACATATGTACACACATATGTATATATATATATATACATATATTACATAACATACCTTTATTATCTACCTCTATATACTGGGGGTGCCAAAAAAATATATACACATGACTTATATTCATCTTTTGTTATCGGCATATATTGAGTATTACAATTTTAGTACAGTGTTTTTCCTTTTTTAAAATATGTGTGCATTTTTTTGGCACCCTCTGTAGATACATAGCATATATTCTTCAATAATCAATAGGTGTGTATTACAAGAAAATCCGTGACTCGGTATGAAAGTTTAGCTATTATAACAGTTCAATAATGAAATACGGCTCTCCTTTCCAGGTTTTGGTGCATTCCATTCATCCATTCATTATTAGGCTGACTTTCCCCAGAGATGATATGATGTGACTGCCTGAAGCAAATGCATATTTTCTTTTCTTGGGAAGAGCTTTTCCTTCTTACCAAGGTAAGTTGTGCTACATACCAGGAAGGAAACTTCAGAATTTTCTTTATTGCTCTATAAGGTCTAGAGCCCTAGAATAGTAGGTGGGTAGCCTATTCCTTGTTTCATTTTCTGCGATTTTTCCCCATGGCCCTTTCATTCTTCTTAATTATATAAATCCCAAGCAAAAGGTACACTTGGACTTGTCCTAAGGCCCCTGAGCCTTACCATATCCAATACCATTTCTGTGGGAAAGGAAATGTCAATAAAATATACCCCTAATCATCACCATTAGCTTTTATAAATATTTGATTTTTCTCATAAAATTCCCCTTTCCTCCTCAGTTCTTGGATGTCCACATTCAGAGACGAATGGAAGAAGTCTGCTATGTGCCTACTCTTGTCCAAGTTCTCTAAGTTTTTAGTAGCTATAAAGATTCTTACTGACCATCTGTTACGGTTGTTAGGACATCACTAAGCTGAAGATTTTGGAGAGAAGTAGGATTTGTTTGGAATAAAGGAACTTCTTTATAATGTATAGTTATCCATTTCACTAGAAGTGTTCAAGCACAAATTGTGTGTGTGTGTGTGTGTGTGTGTGTGTAGAAGAGAGGTTGATACATACATTGGTGGGAAAGTTGGAGAGAATATATATTTCCAGTCCATGGAAAATTGTGGTCACTCTATGGCTCCTGATTCATATTTATTTGAAATTCACATCCCTATTTCCTCCTATATAGACATATATATCTCATTTGACAGTGAGTTTGACTTAAATTCATGCTTTATGAGTCACCCATACTCACAAATTTTGGCAAAATCACAGAAAAACTTTCTAGTGGCCATGATCGCACATATTTAACGGTCATTTGGGTATTTCAATCCACTCAGCAATTCCATGGAAAGGTCCAGCAAATGCTCCTAATTTGACATTGTTAGTTGGGAACTGTTTTTTTTTTTTTTTTCCCTCTCTCCTGTATCAACCACTGTGGCTAATTAGACAGCAGATTTGAATCTTCATGAATTTTTCAGGCAGATACATGTTCCTTCTCAGGGCTAATTTGCTGTTATCAGAGCAGTGACTCTGGTGTACATTGTTGGTGGTGCTGACCTGATTCCCTTATTCAGATTGAAAGTAGTTTAGGAGACTGTGGCCACGGAGGTCATTTGGTAAAACATGTCTCAGAAAACAGGCCCACTGTAGCGAATGCTCTTTTCATGCCCCCCTTCATTCTATCCCAGCCTCGGCCTCTGTAGGGCTCTAGCAAGAAGGAATATGATTCAACGAAACTTTTCCCCAGAATTTCAGAAACTTAAAAAATTCAGTACAGCACCATTATAAAACTTGTGTAGAGGACTAGAATAATTGCATTCTATGAGCTTTCTGTGTTAAGAATGAGCGGCATTTGGCATACACCAGAATGAGACAAAATTTTATTTAACTGAATGAGAAATAGAAAGAATGTTTTATTATGTGATTTGCTATAGCTATATTTGGGATGTTAGAAGAGTCTAGGTTTTCTGGGATGGCAAAATAAGGTCATCTCACTTAACCTTCTCCTCTGGACATATGGGCGAAAGCATAGTACCTCTGCAAGTTGTTTTCCAATTACAGCTGATTAGCAATTGGAATTATTAGTAAGAATTATATAACTATTTATGCCTGTTGAAAAAGTCATCAGTACTAATTTCCATAAATTGGTTGCAATTTCCAGTAAGAGAATACCAATTAATTCATTCACTAAGGATTCTAATGAGTTAGCTCAATGGAGACTAGCATGTGGTAAGATCAGAAAAGTAGTATTCAGGACTTCAAGGTTATAGATTACTCTTGACAGTCCTCAGTACTTTGGATTTGCACCTAAACAGAATAAAAAATAAAGAGATAATGTTCGTTATGAGATATGAAGAGAATATGTCAAAAAAGATGGTTTCAACCCATACTTTTTTCCTCTAGCAATTTTCTTTCTTAATTTTCCATTGGGAAGAAACAATATGGTATTTAGCCCCTTTTCTCTCTCATGATTTATATAAAATTAGGGGCTCAGAAATGTTATCCTTCAGTTCTGAAAGAAGCTGCTACATTGGAATACAAAGGGTCATTTTACTTGTGGGTCTACACACTTTTTAATTAAAATTATTTTATTGCTTTTGTTAAGTAATTAAAATTTACAAAGTGATTTCTCAGAAATATTTATTAATATTAAGTTGTTTTTGGCATACACCCGTAAATTGCAAGCAATTGCTTTACTCTGCATGTGTAATTAAAGTGAGTAAGTAATTATATTTTTTCCTTGAGTATAGTTGACACTATCACATTTTTCTAAATTTTGGTTCATTTTTATTTCCATTAGTGAATGCTTCATAGAACCCAAGATAAGAGGTGTCAGTTAGCAAGGAGGAAAGCTGCTTCGCCTACTATGCTTTTGAGAAATAAAAACAAATATTGTCTGCCATGTTCGCATTCTTATATGCTTTGTTTTCTTAGATGTCTTTCTTTTTCCTTTATCTCCTGACCCTGAACTTTGTCATTATTATCTGGATGGTTATTCAAACATTTCTAGAATACCTATCTTAATGAAATGTCTTAGTTTTATATATTTGCTCTTTTATTCAAATTGGAACAGATAGGTGATGTGTCTATTTAGCTACCACTTTTACTCTGCTGAGTCCTTATAGCCTTCTCTTTTGCCCTTCCTCTGATATTATCAAATCCCTTGCATTCCTCCTGATCATCAGCAGATGTCCCTTAAGAGTCCCTAGTGTGCAGTCTTCATGCCATGTTCTGGGACGTCTCTACAGAGAAACTTACAGTCCTTACCTGCTGAGGAGCTCAGCATCAGAAGAAGGGAAGACTGAATCAACATGAAGGTTTCTTTGCCAAATAAAGAATGAAAAGCAAATGTGAAACAGCACATCGAGGAAACATCCATTGTTCTTAACCGCAATACAGGATGAAGGGCCACCAATGCAGAGAAGGTTAGGCAGTGGAGTGAGATGATGTTGAGAGTGAATTCCTTGGTGAATATCTCAGACAACGAAGGCAGAGCCCAGCTCTCTATCCTAAGTGGTACATTCTGAGAAGCAACACAAGCAATTCTTCTCTTGGAACAAAAGAAATGGAGGGAGCTCTCCTGGATATTGTTTGGAACAAGTCTTTAGTAGCAAAGACTGGAATTAAAGAAAGAATTGCCATAACCCAGACTCCTCTTGGGGGCAAAATGGAGTAATGGACCAGATTTATTCTTCCACCTAAGACAGCCCCTGGGGTGTGTGTGTGGGGAGAGGAAGACAAAATTTTTAAAACAATGGTTTCCAAGACCCTGGACTTCAGACCACAGACAGTGAGTGATCCATGAAAGATGAGAAACAAAGAAACTAAGTCTTATCGTTTCCCAAACTGACTGCCTCGAGGGAGTTTTAGGCTCTGGAGTAGAGAGGGGGAACCCAGGCAGAGGCCAGTGGACACTGTGAGTTGAGGAAATGGGGTTGGGAATTTGAGGAAGTCTAGGTGGCTAGAGCTTCCAGGGCACATTGAAAGAGAGGAGAGAGCCCCCCGCAGAGAGGAACGTGGAGATCTACAGATGGTGACCACGAGGATTCAGCAGAACACTGATTAGTGTGTGCTGTGAGAAAACTGCTCCAGGCCAAGGAAAGAACCACCCAAAAGGATTATAGGAGAGAACACCTGGTTACTTTACAGGGTCCATATAGTGCCCATTCCTACCAGCCAGACTGGAAACCTCAAGAATGACGAGGTATCGGTACACTCAGAGGAGTTTTGCCTCTGTAGTGAAAAAGTAGCCCTGAAGTAAATATTACTGGGGTCTTGCCTAAAAATGCATGCAAATATGTCTCAAAAGAATCAAGCTGTTTCAGGTAACACCACAACGCTGGTTTTTGGTGAAGTGGGTAGAAGAGAAGTCTGCATTGTAGAAAGCTCTACTGGCCTTGCCTTGATTGCTGGTAAGAAATAATGGCCACAAATAGCAATGAGAATTCATACACAGCCATAATTAGAATCCTTACAAACTCCAGCCTGCTACCAACAGCTGATCCTGGAAGAACTTCCACATTCAAAGATGAATAATGAACAGAAAGGAATAATGAACAGAAAGGTACATAGAACTGCTCTTTAAAAATTATCAAAGAAACAGGAAAAACAAAAGACTGATACCTCATGAGAATACATGTTCCAGAAAAATTTACTACAGTTCAGCTGGAAAATGTGATTGAACATAATACCATTTTTTTTCAGTAGAAAATAAATGCCTCTGTCAGACAAAAATACAGGTAGAACAACACAGAGATGCAAGAAATCCTGTAAGATATAGCATGAGGATGGAAGGAGACAGAACCAGGAGTGGATCACCTTGAAAGAGAAAAATAAAAACATAGCAGAAAGAAGGCTATCATTACAGCACAAAGGAGGAGAGACACTGAAGAAAACAAACAAACAAGCAAACAAAGAAAAACAAACAAACAAAAATGCTAAGAGATATACATATCAGGATTGAGACTAGTGAGCAAAAAGAAATGGAATGAACAAACTGAAAACAGATATGGAAGGCAAGTGAAGGGGTTTGAACATGAATCTGAGTAGTACCCCTAAAGAAGAGAAGTGAAATACTAGGTCAGAAAACTCTATTTGAATGTTAGGAAGACGTTTCACAAGTAAAATATTTGAATCTTAGTCAGTAGTTCCTTTACTTTTTTAAAGACCCAAAGCAAAATTGGTTTTCCCCAGAAAGCCTCTGTTTGACTAACTCCACACTGAACTTACTTTGTCCTTGCAGCCCAAATTGGTGTTTGGGGTCTGACAAGTTCGCAACCTTGTTGCAACGATGTTGCTAACAGTTTTTGATATCAGAGGGATTATTCATTATGGATTTGTACTAACTGGACAAACAGTTAACCAATTCTATTTGGAAGTGCTGAAAAGGCTGTGTGAAAAAGTTAGATAACCTGAACTTTTTGCCAACAACTCATGCCTCTTGCATCACGAGAATGCAGGAGCTCACAGGGCACTGTCTGTGAGGGAGTTTTTAGCCAGTAAACAAATAGCTGTATTGGAACTCTCTATCTACTTACCGGATGTAGCCCCCAATGACGTCTTTCTTTACCTGAAGATAAAGGAAATATTGAAAGGAAGACATTCCGATGATATTCAGGACATCAAGGGTAATACAGCCACAGCTCTGATGGCCATTCTAGAAAGAGTTCCAAAATTGCTTAGAAGTGTGGACTAGGGTCTGGCATCGGTGCATAGCTTCCCAAGGGTACTTTGTAGGTGACCCTAGTGATATTCAGCCATCAGTTATGTAGCACTTTTTCTAGGATGAGTTCGCGAACTTGATTGTCCAACTTCATACATTATAATGCATCTTTCCTCCAATTATTACACTGGCTTTCCTTGTTAACTTTGGATAATTAAGCACTTTTATGTAGAATAGGGTTGCATCTTTCTCATTTCACGTCCCTGTCTGCATTTTGCACAGACTCTTCACAGTCAGTATAATGTAAACAGTGGAGCAAATACTTATAAAATGCACATTTTCTTAATGCCTCAAAGCAAGGGTCTCTGGGTGCTGATTTGACGATTTAGTTCTGTTACTGAGATGTCAGTTAGCCCTCCCTTACTGATTTTCTGTTGCTCTGTTAAAGATAAGTGAATAACTGAAGAAGGATAAATATTTGGTCAAGACACTGGAAGTTAAAATGTACTCCCCCCACTTTTTCTCTGTTGCCAAATATTCTGAGTCAATTAAAGATGGAGGTACTATCAAGAATGCTGGACGAGGAGTGAGGGTACTAAAGTCTGGTTCAGGGCTGACCACTAACTAGTTATGTGCCCTCAGATAAGTCACTTCATCTTTGTTCTGTTATACCTTGGGGCTACCATGATAGACACTTCATAATTATGTTTTGAATGAAAGAATAATAATTCTCAGTTTCCTCCTATGTACAATGAGGGCTGTGTACTAACATGGTCTCCAGAAACTACTTCTACTATAAAAATCTGAAAGTGACCTGCTTTTCTCTGATTGGTAAGCATTTCTGCTGTGTATTTCAATTGCAGCAACTCTGCAGATACCTATTGTTTTTATGGAAGATGTTTGTCCCCTCATGGGCTGTTGACATGTTCCATGGAGATTGTAATGTCCATCCTAACTTGTACAACTTGTGAGAACGAACAGCCGGACAAAAAGTCCAGAGGGCACAGTGAAGGTTTCTTACAGGAAGCTTATAGCCTGTCTCCTTTGGCTAATTTGCAAAAGCATTTTTTGATTTAAAACAGAAGGAGGGCAGATCCCTAAGAGAAAACTCACATCCACTAATGTTCCTTCTGGAGTGAGTTATGAGAGGAAGCCCCAGATGGATTATAGACGAAGGTTAAACTTTGAGACACTAATTTATTGAAAAGGTAAAGAGAGCGAAAGAACAAAAAGTGCCCTGAATGCTATGTCCGCATGTCCTCTTTGCCCGATGCCCCATGCATTTAAGGATGTAATTTAAGGATATCTAAAAGGAATATGTACATCTATAGAGGCGATGCCACCAGATTAGATTCCTAAGGAAAACCTTTACACTGTGGACACAATTGAAATGATCATTTTAATTGGATTCTCCAACTAGGCAATAATGAACAAACTCTACAAAATACATTTCATTTTGAAAGACAGCAAGCTTAATAGAGCTGAATGGGAGCAATGGCATCAAAGCCCCCAGCGGTATTCGGGAAAAATATTTTTGTGCACTGAATACAGTGATATTTGATACTATATTTCACCAATTTGAAGGTGTCCATTATTTTCACATTTCTGAAATGATATTATTATCAACAAAATCATTCAATTGTGGGTGAGAGTTGAGTCCAGTTGTCATCAAGTACGCATATGAGGACCTGGTTATTATTCCTGGTGGTGTAGCCTGGCAGCCATAATTTCTTGATATTTCAGTCAGTACACCTTGTAAGGACCAGCTGAGGAAGGAATATTCACACTGATTCTTTTCTGAAAAACTTCTGTCAACATCATCTGGTAAGATAAAAAATTCACCTTCATCTGAACTTGCAGAATAGGGGACAGTGGTTTGAAAGGTCTATATACAATAAGGAAGCAGTCTTTTAAAAAAATGTGCATTGCCAGTGTGCTTGAAGAAGAGGACACAAAGGATAATAAATGTAAATTTTTATATATTTTCTAAGTATCAGTACTTTAACATCTATTTTTGTTTCTCTTCTTTTCTCCCCAAATTCCAGCTAATAAGTCATGCGTTCACAGAGCTCTCATTTGGTACAGTTGTCTGACTACCTGGTGAAGAGGTTGTGATCAGGTGAACTTTGGTGAGTATGCTTAATGAAAAAAAAATAAAAATCTTTATGAGATTCTTCAAAAAGTGTTTCTGTAAAATTTGGGTATGATAGAAGAATACCCTAATGACTTCTCTTAATGTTCTCTATATCCACACTCTTTGCAAGGTGAGTTTGCTTCAAGAATTAGGAATCTATTTTTCTGTCTTTTGAAACTGGACCATCCTTCTGATCAACTTTGACCAAAGAAATAAGGTGGCAATGATGGTGTGCCACTTCTGAGACTAAGCCTTAAGAGGCATGCCTACTTGTACCCTCTCTCAGAATGCTACCATCACCACATAGATAAGCTTGGGATAGCCTGATGTAGGATGAGAGACCATGTGGTGGAGAGTCCAGTTGTCCTATCATGGGCAGCCAACTTTTAAGCATGTGAGACAACTTAGCCAAGATTAGCAAAGTTAGTTTACCTTATGCATAGCTGACTATAAACTTTATTATTTAACCCAGTTAAGAGCAGGATTACCCAATGGACCTATTGATTCATTAGCAATAAAAAAAATGCTTATTATTTTTAGCCAGTGAGATATGAGGAGATTTGTTACACGGCAATAACTCACTGATACATGCAGGGCAGCACATGCTTCTCACCTAAAATCAGGTCAGCCTGAAGTTCACATCAAGACGCTTTTTCTGAATGTGTTGTGAAGCTCTTGAATCCCACATATCCATCTATTTCCGTATTTCTCAGGAGTAGAAGCACTGAAATTCTGTATGGCAGGCTGCTCTTGAGATATTTTCAACTTAGTTGGAATCAGAATTTGCCAGAAATGTTGTGAGACAGCTTGTTTAAGTGAGATTTCCTGCTCAGTTTCTTTTCTTAAAAAAAGGGGGGGGGGGAAGAAAAAAAAATCATGATTTTTACATGGAGTTTATCTGTGCTGGACACATTTGGACATGTAGCTAAGAGGAACCAATGTGTAAGAATCTTCAAGTTCTTTAGAAACTTTGGCAAATTTTTAATCCACCTGAGAATTCTTGAGAGTAAGTGTTTGAAGTGTCATTTTAAATTAATAACTCTGACATCACAAATTGCATCCACAAATCAATCTCTCACTTGTCAAAAATGTTCTGTTTACAGAATGTTCTGTCTTTCAATGGATATATATATATATTTTAAGTTGTATGTGTTCTTTTACTATCTTGCTTATAAATTACTGGAAGATTGTCTTCATTTCTTTTTTGGGCCTTCCACTGAAAGGTGAGCTCTAGATACCTTACTATTTGGTTAATATTTTACATTTCAATTTTCCAATTCAAACCAGGGAACCAGAGAAGGATATGAATAAAACTTAAGCTATAGGTGCACATTTAGAAAAAAGAAAGAGCAAATGATGAATATGTATGAAACTTATTTAAAATGCCATATTTATGAGGAGAGGAAAAATATTGGAGCCACGCTTTCCCTTTACATATTTTCAAAACACCACATGGATTTGAGTGGGACCAAGTGAAAAGTATAAAATTTGTTGAGTGTGGTGGATGTTTGAGTGTGGCAGTGCAGTAAAAAGTTGGCAATATGAGTTTTCTTGGCTTGTGGGTGGGAATATATACTGAGGCCTTGGGATTAAGGAATGACAAGGGTTCTCTAGTGCCTGATTTTCAATGGTACATTTGGCAGGGTGGTTGCCCTCATTCTATGTCAGTTTACTTCATCCAACAGAGTGGGTATCTTCTCTTGTATGTTCTGCCAACATTTTTGGCTCCGTTTTTCTAAACCTAAATCTACCCCCTCCCCACACACACACTCCTAATGGGTTGTTTACCTAAACTTCTTGATTTCTATCAAAGTGTTGGCCATTTTGCAGTCTCGCACACATGCTGTGTTTCCCCAAAAATAAGACCTAGCCAGACATCAGCTCTAATGAGTTTTTTGGAACAAAAATTAATATAAGACCCACTCTTATTTTACTATAATATAAGAGCAGGTATAATATAATATAATATAATATAATATAATATAATATAATATAATATAATATAATGCCAGGTCTTATATTAATTTTTGCTCCAAATACGCTTTAAAGCTGATTGTCTGGCTAGGTCTTATTTTCGGGGAAACAGGGTGGGAGGCTAGTTTACTCTATAATTCCCACTTTTCCATCCCATTCCATTCACAACATCCCAGCCAGTCTTCCTTTCCAATGTGTTTTGCATCTATGGCTTTATTTCTACTTGCATATTTCCTTATTGGATGCTCTCAACCAAGAACATAACCAAAAGTGAAGTGAAAACTTACGGTACTTCTTTCAACAACTGATAACCTCCAAATGTTTATTTATCTACCTGTTTTTTTCTGATTTGTAACGGTTGTTTTGGTTTCAATTGCATGGTTACCACTTTTCTCGCTCTCAATTATTAATCAATCACCAAGAATTTATGAGGTCCAGTTGTACAATAGTCCATGGAAGATAATATAGACATAGAAGACATGGGCTCTTCTTTTGAGAAAATAATCGATGAAATAAGTCATCAATACATAAGAGAAGTGGCTTAAAAAACTTTTGTGGTAGTATAGAATATACACAAAAACATTCACGAAGCTGACCTCCTCTCTTCTTTACTTTCACAAATATTACTGAAGTATGTACTACATGCCAGACACTAATCTGGAGCTGAAGATAATGCCTTACTTGTGTGGAACTTTCAAGTGCAGGGAAGTAAATGTTAAACTGGTAAGCAAATGATTAAGATCATTTCCGAGAGTAATAAATGCTATTAGATAAAACCATACAAGGTGATATGACAAAAAGAACCTGAGGTTGAAATATAGCTAGAGATATCAGGGAAGCCCTCTCTGAAGAGCTTCTGTTTCAGTAGAAACCTAATTTAAAAGGAGTCAGTGGGGGAAATCTGGAGGTAGAGAGTCATAAGCTGGGTTCACTCCAAGAGCAAAGACTTAAGGTGGACATGAGCTTGGTATGCTTGAGGAATTACCAGATGAGAGAGGTGCTCAAGAATGATGAGAAACAAATGCAGTTGTATTGAATACCATGGTCATTTGACATTTGGGATATAGAACAGGATCTGTTTGGAGACAGCAAAGTTCTTTCAGAGGGAAGGTTCATAAATGCTCTCTCTGTCACCCTGCTTTGATGAACAAGTAGCTGTTTCTGAACACACAGACTATGAAAATCCCCTCCAGAAGCCTCCCTCTGCCCCACCACACACACATTTCTATGGAGTAGCATTTAAATCAGATGGACAAGCAGGGAAAAGAAGTAGGACTCTACCGGTGAAGGGAAAAGCTAAGTGAATCAACAACACTTTCCTAATCGGTTTCCAGAGGCATTTGTCTATGCGAGAATGAGATGTTTGATATTCTGGTTGAGTAAGTTCTTGATTCCAGGTCATCAATTATGATAATAGAACAAATCAAAAAGTTTCCAGCAAATAGAAATTCTTCATTTCCTGGCTCCTACTCAAGTTTATTGATTGGACTATTGGGTAAGACTATAAATTTCATGTAGAAATGCTAGAAAAGCTTTTGGCTGGGCCCTTTGCTCTTTCCAGTATCAAAAATGGTTTGACGTGCCTGTGACAAAATTTGGATCATTCATCCCTCTTTTCTGCTGCATATAGACAGATGCAGGTGCTTTATGGATAAAATTGTTTTCACTCTTATCATGGGAGTGACATATTGAATTAAAGGTATCTACATGACATATATACATGACATATTGAATTATAGGTGTCTACAACCTTCATTTCCTTCCAAAATATTCCCTTCACTTGTTTTCTAAAATTGCTAATCATTAGAACCAAATTACTTGGAATTATAAAATATAAGTTCCTTCTTAAATAAATATATGTTCCCAGGAGAGGAGGGAAGGTGTAGTTGTGTGACTTACTCATCGTTCTAAATAAGTTCATATTAATATTCATACGTATATAGATGGAGAGATAGTACAAAGTAAGAAAAATTATATAAGACTTGAATTCCAAATACCTAATACAAGGCCCGGCTCCTCTTATCAGTAGCTGTGTGACTTGGCAAATTACTTAATTTTCTATAAAACATAATTTGCTCCTGTGCTAAACATAAACTTCATCTGAGGTTTTAAATGAGTATATGTTGTAGTTTTGTAAATATTAAAGCACTAAATAAATGTGAACTATTGTAAATGGTATTAATAGACTAGTAAAGATTTGTTTTTAAGACTGATTTCATCATCAATTTGGAAGGTACTAGAATATTGAAAGGGCTTTAAACAGCAAAATCTTGTGGCTTTGGGGTAAATTCAAACTATAATTGAAAGAATAACATTTAATAATTGCTTACTATGTGTTGAATATTCTCATTTCTTCCTCAAAACAGCCCAGTGAGGTAGTTACACCCAAAATACAGTGAGAAATCAAGGTTATATAAGTGAATGTACTTCCTTAAGGTCACATATTAGTAACTAAGAGATGTCTTCAAAGCTCTAATGCTTAGGCATTCAGTAGCCCTGCCTCCCCCTCACCACAGTGTACCAATGCTGGGTTTTGAAAGGAAACCAGGGTTGCAAAATCTGAGAAATCAGAACTCAAAGCAAGTATCTACTGAAGGAGACGAGAGGTAGGAAAGACGTGCTCACTTAGAGAGCAAGTCGGAAACTGTGCTCGTACTCTTCCCAATTTTGAATGTAGCTATCACTTTGTAAATACACACGTTTTTCTTTTTTTTTTTCAGTTCTAAAATTCTTCTTGCATTGTGCATTTGGTACCAAGTTGAAATGATATCTCCAAATTTCCATTCTTTCCAACATAATTTTCTCTTGGACTCCATTCTGTGACTTGTATCAAAAGGAAGAGCATCATGACCTTTATCACCTTCCCTTCCCCTACGTTCTCACAGTTACCTGGTTTTATCTTTGAGCCATTTGCATTAAACTCCTGACACTCCAAAGTTCTACTTACAAGATAGTAATTTTCATAAGAGCCAGAAGTCATTTTTCCCCCTAAAACTCTACTGTAGATACTAGCTCAAGTCTGGACATATACTAACTAAGAGATAACTATTCATAGATTCATTATATTAAAGGTATTAGGACTGAGAGTAAGCATAATTTACACTTTCTTTATACCAAATATTCAATTTAATTTGGCACATTGGCTGAAAACTTTTCGACCATTCAGTCTTAGAATTTTATACATTGTTGATTAGGATGGGGAGAAAAGGTAGAAAGGAAGGATTTTTATGGCACTTAAGATATGGAACGTCTTCAGACATCTCGAGTGGTATGTTTATGCTTGGATTACTGAGTGGAGACCACCTTCAATAAAAGGTGCCCTCTTCAAAGGGCCTTCTCCTTGAACTTGAAGTGTTGATGTCTCTCCTAGAAATCCTTCAATACCTTTAGCTGACACAAGTTCTCATTTAACTAAAATTCATCCCAGTTTGGGCTGTGGCTCTTCCCACTGAAATCTGAAAGAATGTCATATATTTTCCACTAATTAGAATATCTGCTTGTGGAGCCCTTTTTAAATATGAGAACGCTGCCACCTCAACTGTTTGGACTGTAAATTCCTGTGGAACAGGGATCATATCCCGTTTAGGTCACTTCTCCAAAAGGTTTTTTTGAGTTATGCATAGTCTGTCTCAAGTCCACGTTCTGTGAGGCAGTCTGTTCTGAATACTCCAGCCCAAACACATACAGTTTCCTTCTCTAAATCCCTCTTATATTTTAAATCAGCTCTATTTACTTCATGGTCTTAAGTATCTGATGCAACTGTGTTTTATATTCCAAATTATGATTTCAAATCCTTTAAGCTAAAGGCAATGAATTGACTTTCTATGCATTTCTTCCAGTGCCTAGCCATGGTGTAGGGGGAAAGCGTTCATTTCCCAGTAAATGATGATGAATGAATTACATGCATACATGCATGAATGAATGAATTTCTCTTCTTGTGACTGCAGAGCAGCGTGGCATTTATAATCTCTCCCCTGGCATTTCAGTTGGCTTAGTGACTTTTTATTGGATAATTACTGCACAAATGATTTCTATATCTCTCAACCACCATTTGAAAAGTCAAATTTAGAGAGCAGAATGACTGTCTGTTTGCAGAAACATCTTTCCTTTTCTGAAGAAAACCCAGCCTCTTACTTCTTCTACCTGTGCCTGAGAATCTGCCCTCTCTCACTAATAAAAATGATTGAAAAGCACCTTGAAAATACAAAGTGCCATATAAATGCTAACTGAGGCAATAATAAAACAGTAATAATAACTGTTTGCTGATAAACGTCACTTTCAAGCCCAGGGGAGACATTTCGCAGGGGAAAAGCAGAATGGGTCCCGTGCTTGTCCCTGGGCCATGCCTCACTCTGAATCACACTGTTCTCCCTCCATTTGGACACCATCATTTGCAATGGTCATGAAATAGCACTGGTATGTAAAATTATTGCCATCACTCACATTGTGGAAAGCAATGTGTAGCCAAGTAATCCATTCCCTGACAATCGCCGGGGTTACCTCACTCAAGCTGATCGTTTAGAAAATAAATGGACTTAGGAGGGAGTGCGCAAGTACTGCTCGGCTCCTTTTGGCCACAGCTCAGCCCCTGATGTAGCTGCAGCATCCACTCTAGTTTTGCTCAGCCCTGAGCCGAGTTATATCAAGAAACTGAGTCAATATGGTGGAATTTTGAGAGGATTTGGGGAGTCTCTTTGTCATGGACTTCCTCTGTGTGTCCATACCCCTTTATTGAAAAATATGAAAGCAGGGACAGAGAACATGAGACTTAGGGCAGAGTTTGAGAAGAAAGTAGTCCAGAGCATAAAATGCAGACCTAAGAGTGCATGCTTGTGAGAGATGAAGAGGGTGTTCCAGGAGCAGCAGTCACCCCCAGAGTCCTGTAAGTGAGAGAGGAGAAGGAGGGTACTCTGGCACTCTGACCTTTGGCAGCAGAAGGAGAGGAAAGATATGTGAGGAAGGGAGATCCCGTGATGACAAAGACAGTGTATAATACAGACAGTGCTGTCCACACTGATTGTATGGACGATGTCCCCTCGGTGAACATACACAATCAGACAAATCATTCTCATTCTCCTATCTGGACTCCTTTTGCTCTGCGCAGGCCATGTGGTATTCCTTGGTCCTCTTCTTTCCTTCTGCAGAGTCCAATCGAATCTGACTCTCTCTGTCCACGGCTACCACTGCAGTTCACCTGGAGGTCCCACATGCAACTCCCTCTACTTATCCAAAAAGGCTCAATACCTCCAACTTTTCAGAACTAGTTCCTTCCCAGACTTTCTTCCTGTAGTGACTTGTCATTTTATCAGAATCTAGTTGTCATTCTTCACGCTTTCCTCCTCTCCCTGGTTCCTGCATCCCCCGTCCAGTCAGTGACTAAGACCTATGATTTATTTCCTGTGTTCATCTCCTCCTCCCCGTTCTCAGCATTACTCCCAAAGATCAACATTTTGAGGTAAAAGAACATGAAATGTCCTGAGTTGAGTTGACCTTGAGGTATACATGCTGGGGAGAGAGAACGCTGTGACGTTGGGGCCTTCTTCATAAGCAGAGGACAGGGGTCTCAGAAAAAGAAGCTGAGTTTAAGTGAAGCCTTTTTTAGAGAATAAGGGCAGAGAGCTGGCTTTCATTTATTACCGTATATAACTTTCAGGCCTGAGATCAAAGATATAAGGATTTTGTAATATATGATAACATTTATAGCTTTCAGTTGTTTATGGTTTTGATATCCCCATATCTATTCCCCTGAATTATTAGCAATATAATCCTCATAAAGAAAGGACATGAGTGCTTATTTTTAGTGGTGGTAAAGAAGTGGGGTGCTGGGAGGAATGTGGAAAATGCATGCCAGTCTTGGGGGTAAGACCCCTAAAGGATAGAGTGAGTTGTGGCAGCTACTAAGAGCAGAGGAGGGTAGAAGAAACCTGTATTGCTGCCTCCCTCACTCTCCTGCCCCCAGCAAGAAACACACAGAGCACGGCCAAGGCCCACGGAGTTCTTAGGAGAAAGTCAGTATATATGACACTTGACATATGCTATTTCTAGTGTGCATTTTAACTCTTCATTTAGTCATATTTATTTTCTTATTACAGATAAGGAAACTGAGGAGCAATGGTATAATACTGTGTTTCCCAGAAAATAAGACCTAACCGGAAAATAAGCCCTAGCATGATTTTTCAGGATGATATCCCCTGAACACAAGCCCTAATGCATATTTTGGAGCAAACATGAATATAAGACCTGGTCTTATTTTGGGGGAAACACGGTATACCTATTATTTTCCTATGACCAATGTTCCTTCCCCTATCTCTATTTGTACTAGTGTTATTCATCTGGTGAGTCTGTCACTCACTGAGCCCTGCTTCTCCTGCCCCAAGTCTGTACATGTGATCCAGCCTGATGAATCAAAATATACCATTCCTCTGATGAAGGGTCCAGAATGATATTATTACTTAGAGATTGATGGAGACGCTTTGAAAGATAGGATGTCTCTCCTTCTCAGAGACAAGCTGGCAGGACCATGTGGGCCGGGAATTTCCCATGGTCATCTTTGCATCCATGCGGAATGACCCTGCTGAGATTAAAACTAGAAAACAAAAACACAGAGCCAAAAGACATGGTGGAGGTTATAACAGAGAGGAAGGCAGTGATAGATCTCCTGAAAGACTTCAGCCTTGGCTTCCTTCAGGCCTCCACCTGAACATCACCTTTTCTGACCACCTAGTAAGAACAAAACAAAACAAAACAAAACAAAACAAAACAAAACAAAACAAAACAAAACAAAACAAAACAAAACAAAACAAAACAAAACAAAACAAAACAAAACAAAACAAAACAAAACACCACTCCTATCCTGCCCAACCCTACCCTATACCTCTCCATAGCACTTATCACTATCTGTCATGCTATATATTTAGAGATTGGTCTGTTTTATTCATTGTAGTGTCTTCAGCACCTAGAACACCTCTTGACCTAAGGTAGGCCCCCAATCGATATTTGTGGAATGGATAAATACGTTATTTCAACTACTGGATCCAGCTCTGACTAAAGTAGTCCCCAGCCCTTGGACCTCCCAGTCACACAAGTCAATATAGGTACTTTTCTACACATACAAGCTTGGGTTGAATGATTGTCACTTGGAAATAAGAGCTTCGACAAATACGAAGTGGCATGCCTCATCCACTGTCCCACAGTCGGTGCATGGTAGACTCAGGGGTGAACAGAGGTCTCACACACCCTGCACAATTGCTTTTCTAGATGCCAGAGTCCCTCTGTGGCATGATCCATTTACTCACTGACATTTCAGCCTGATGGACTTTGAGAGATAATTTTCTCCTGGCAGCTGACACATTGGGCAGCTGGGGAGAGGAAAAGGCTCACGAGGAGCCTGGAAAGAGCTGTACTTTGGGAAGGGTCAGGGTGTGAGGATTTCCTGTGATTTCTCTTTGTTCAAACTGGCCTAATAATTCATCTTTCACCAGGACCAACCATTTTTATGAAGGTATTTTATGATTTATTTAGATTCCTCCAAGCTTTAGCTGAGGCCAAGTCTAGGAAAAACAGAAAAGACCCACAGATCCCTGGGGACAGGCAGGTCTATGATGAGCAAGTAAAACGTTATGACCTCTCCCCATGGTGGAGGAAGAAGCAGGCGTAGTGTACCCTTGCTGTGGTACATAATAGATAGATTATTCCATATATATGTTTGAAATAAAATATACAAATAACTAAATTTTAGTTATGGATATTGATTTTATTGACTAAAACCTCCTTCTTACAAACTCCTTGGTTTGTTTAACAGAAATGTTACTATATGACCAGGGTAAACAGGAATGAGCCTAGAGGTCCATGCACTGAATGAATAAAGAAGACTGAAGACTTTTCTCCTGAGAAAGGGTGTGTAGAATTAAGACATCATTACGGTCTGTCTTTTGTGTCCCCAAGATTACTCCCTCTCCAGTTTTTCTTTTCCCTCAGGTTCCGAGTTCCTCTCTCAGTACTTGCTTTCAGATCCTTCATTTATAACAAGCTACAAATGACCCCAAATCTGTCTAAACCACAGCTCCTCCAAGGGAGATTTACACTTTGCTTACAAAAGAGAACTCCATGTAAGTTGAAAGTAGGCGTTTTAATCGGAGAATTGCAGGCACAGTGACCAAATGGGGAACATAGGGAGTCCTCAAAGTGTTCTTGTTGTTCTTAAAGCCCTTTAACGCAGCAGATATCAATCAGTTCATTGCACTGGAGACCGAAGTTTGGGTATTTCTCAATTCAACCGAGACTAGAGATAGTACTTCAGCCATTTTAATACACATTAGCATTTAGGCTTCAAGATGCTTTTAGTGCAACTTGAAGCTGTGGGAGGGTATTGCTAAGGTTTGAGCCCAGAGGGGGGCACGGGAGCCACGCAGGCTGAGATGGCATGGCTCTTTCAGGACAAGGCACAGTGTACTGAGATGCTGGATGTCAAAGGATGGAGATCCTGACCTGATCCACCACTTGGAGAATCAGTTTGATTTCCTGCTGGAGAGCTTCCCCTAGCAAGCAGATGATTCAGGACATAGAAAATCTCCTGTTACTTTGATTCTCCATCTCCATTGGATTTTCTCTTGACCCATCTTAACAGACTCTCTCTAGAACCACACCCTTTATCATGTCATATGCCCAGACACACTCTCTGGCCAAATCATCCCTCCAATGCAGGTTTCTAGGGCCTCTCTCACTGCTCCTGCTGCCTTGATTGGCTCTACCGTTCCTCTCCTTGCCTCCTGCCCCAAAGTGTAAAACCCTTAAATATCTATATCTGTCTACATTCAGCCCTACTATTCAACCTCATTAATCTTTAATCCCTTCATCTGAAAAAAGTAGTATTAATAGGTAGAGCCCACTATGTAGACATTTTGAGAGGATTGAATGACTTAATACAAATAGATGAGGTAAGGCTTCCTGCAGTGTTTGGCTTCATTGTTTGGGGTGAGCGCACATAAGTGGTGGCTCCTAGTGGCAAGGATGGTGATGGGCATAGCAGTAGCAGTTAAGACAAGGAAAATTCTGTCCCTCTTTCCATACCCTCTGCCCACTCTTCTTAACCATCCTATCATTGACAGGTGGATCAGAGCCTAGAGCATACACGGTATCAGATTTTATAAATAGGCAGGTTACTGTACCAAATTTAAAATTTTTTCCTTAGTAGTTCACTTCTCATTCTTGGGCAAAGTCTTGGGGTAAGCAAGCCATGATTCTTCATTTCTCTTGATCTTTGCTAAGTGAAGACTTGAGTAGATAATTTAGGTCACAATACGCTCTGTGAAGCTGGAAATTTGTCTTACTTTCTCTGTCCCTGCAAGTATGCCTGAACTTACCTGCCCCAAGCTTTGAGGCTGGGAAGGGGCATAGGAGGAGTGAGTCCCCTTGAACTTTATGACGAAGCAGCATGCTTCCATCTACCTCTCACCAGACAGACTTATATTGTGGTCTCCGGTTGTTCCTTAGCTCTTAATAAACAGGTAATTTTAGGCATATTGTGAAATTGTTCCTTGAGTGTCTAGATCCCCTGACTGCTTAGTGAAAGAATGGGCCTCATCCTAAGGTAAAATTCTGACTGGTCATTTTTTATTTTTATTTTTTTGGTTATCCAAACCTAATGCTTTAACCAGTCTTATTTCCTACTACATCCACCATTATCCCTTCTCCCATTACTATTCCAGCCAAACCATACCTTCTTCTGCCCAAGGAAATAAGGAACCTTGATAGGATTTCAAATTGATCACTCTGGTAATACTATGAAATTAAGTAGGGAAGCAATAATCCAAATGATAAATGATTGAATATGGGGATTGGGAGGAGAACATTGAATTAAGAGATAGCAGTGGGTGGAATGGAGAGGACATGAGGAAGGGTTTCATGAGAGAGAGGGTCTTAGGCATGAGAAATAGATGGTGATAGTATTTGCCAAGCAGGAAATCCAGGAGGCAATCACATTGTGGAGAGCCCATAACAAGCCATTTAAATATACTAGACATATAATGATTTTGGTCTGTAGATCAAGCGTGGGTCAAAACATTGAAATAAATGCCTCTCTGCAGTACCATAAAGCCCCAGGCACCATGTTGTGCCATCTTAACCATGTTAAACGTGCATGTTTTACAACTTGTACATTCCCTTGTTTGTATTAAAAAGTTCCCAATTCAATATGTCCTACCTGGTGATGATTATTACATTGATAAACTAATTCACATTCATGTTAGTAACCAGTAATAATAACCTGTATTAGTTTTCCTCCCCCAACAGTGTTTTAGACACATAGGTTCAACTCAGAAAATTGAATTCTAGTGGTTTCAAGAGTGTTGAACTTTTTAAATGCTCATCCCTAAATGTTTGTGTGTGTGTGTGTGTGTGTGTGTGTGTGTGTGTGTGTGTGTCTGTACGCATGTGCATATGTATGTGTGGAGATGTAATTTTTTTTTTGTAATATCCCACCATTGTACCATGAATGTGTCACCTACATTTTCATTATGGGTAAGCAAGCCATATTATGCTTTCTCATATACAACATTGACTTTGTGCCCACTGAGTTGGGAAGCAAATCTCTTTTTTTCTCCCTTTTTTCTTTCTTATATATTTATTTGTAGAAATTGGTTCTGAATAATGGCCACACAGATAATATACCTCTAATTAAACATTCGGTGTTCTTTACTTTCTTGGCAAATATGATATTTTGGAAGTAATTTAAATGTAGTATGTAATCGGATTAAATAAATGTGATATATTTGTATTTTCTTTTAGTAGCCAGCTATTGATTTTTTATTGGTCAATATCAGCATTTATTAAGTTGAAGTTATTGTTCATCAGTCAGCTGTGGCCTTCTGAATTAAGGAATTTAAAAAATATATATTAACTACAAATGTGTTCACACATTGAGCTTCATTTTATTAGCCATGTATTAAAACAGAATTCATGGTGAGTCTCACGAACCAGAAACATTTATTTAACATGCTCACTAAACTCATAGATTACCTTCCTCAATATGAACAACTTGTGCTTGTAAAGAATGTTTGAGTGCAGCCCTAGCACACTTTACTAAAGTTACATGTTAGAGACCCCAGGCCTGGTTCTAGCCTCCTGTGGATGTGTGACAGGCAGCCTCCTATTTCCGATTGTTTGACAAATTTGCACAAATATCTGGAGCCGAAAATATCTTTCCCTTGGCTGATAGACAAGTTGCTTGAAATTGTCAGAGATTTATAGATGTGGGAATCCCCTTGAGCTGATCCTTTTGAAGCTTCCATTCAGTGCTAGAATTCTTTCTACAACATTCCTCCCACAGATCTTATAGGGACCGGACCGTCTTACGCGTCTTGGACCTGAATTTGTTACCAATAACTTCTACACGGCAGTGATGCTTGTTCTTTCTAGAACATGCCCCCTTAAGATATCTGAATGACTTTCTTACTGCCACACAAGTTCACTACTGGAGCTCCGTTTCTTGGACTTTCTTTCCCTTAGATCCTTATTAGAAAAGTAAACAGATGTGTGAGATTCATTCCATCATCTTTCCACGAAAAGTGTAATGCCACAAGAAATAACGAATGGCTTTTTGGATATCTTTCCCAATTCTGGACAACTGCAGCATAGAAGAAATGGTGACCGGAAGATATGACAATGTTATTTCAGCCTAATTATAAGATTTCACTAACCACTACTGTTCCCATATCCCAGTAACAAAAATGGCAACATTCAGGTAGTAGGAACATCAAAACTACCCAAAATGTGACAGGTCATGAAATATTGGGGTTGATGAAACTAGTTATGTAAATGAGGAAAAAAGGTCAGTTTTAATTATTTTCTAATAGTGAAATATTATTATAAATGTTTCATCAATATGGAAACTAAAATCAAAGATAAAATATACGTGTTCTCTTATAAAGGGACATACCAGTTTTACCTGATACTATACATCACTAACCAGTTTTTCTGCTTATTTTGGTCAGGGTATGGTGTTATATTATGGGAGGACATTGCTATGTGACCCATCTACTTCCACTTGTTACCACTACATCACTATGCTGTATATGAATAACAATAAGAACCAAAAAGGAAGTATGAACAGTTCAGGGTAGAACAAATGTTATGATGGAAACAAATGTCTTACTGATGGTAGATGAGCATAAAAGAGAGCAGTATGTTAGCACCACCACCATCATCACCACAGCATCACTTGCGTCATCACCACTATCACCATAGTTTTCTTTCTTCCTTACCTGTGGCCAATGCACTTTTGTAATATCCCTTCACACTTGCCTTCTGCTCTAGAGAAATGCTCCACCAGTCTCCAATGCCATAAGGTTTTATCCTGCCCCCTTTCTGCCTCAATTTTACCTCCCCTTTCTATCCAGATCAGAACCCATTCCCCCTCCTTGAACTTCTCCCTGGTAGTCCCAACACATGGGGTTCCCTTTCCCCTCAACTTTGTTTATGTTATATTTATGCCATGCATTCTTTAGGCCAAGTGTATTGTGTTTCACTTATGTGCAAATAACTTATTTCTCCTATTGGAGAGTGAGTGCCTGTGTTTCTGGGGACAGTGCTGCTGGACAAGACAATAGATTAATAGAAACGATAGTCTCTCCTGGGGTGGGGGTGTCCCAGATAGAATCTAAGTGTGATTAAGAGAGGTCTGGGTATGCGTGTTCAAATCTGGGAATCTTCAGGGAGAGAAATCACCATCCCCCTGGGGTTAAAGGAGTCAGGCACAGAAAGAGCAACTCTATGAAAAATACTCTTTCTGCGTGGATGTTGATGGGGCAGGGACAGGAGTGGGATGGCAGATATGAAATTGATTGCAGCATTTATTCACAGTTAATGATTAGCACATGTGAAAATGTCAGAGAAACTGTGTCGTGAGCTTTTTAGGGGTCCAGAGTTCCTACATGACGAGGTGGTAAACAGAGCTGGTGGAATCTAAGTTATTTTACTGTAACTAATTTGTGCCCATAGACTGAGGCCTATGAACACTATTTTATAATCATTTATTTAGGCTATTATTGACTAGAGACTTTAAAAGCATTTGTTTTCCGATGTTACAATTTTTTTTTAAAGACCTCCAGGTTAGCAATACCATTTCCCTTTTACAAACAATAAACCACCAAGGCTCAGAGAAGTTAACCAATATAACCAAGGGCACACAGCTCATAAAGATATATGGTTATGTCTTGATCTGGGGCCTAAGCTTTCTTCCACCCTCACCCTTCTGCCCCAGTTTGGAGATATTCAATTAAAGTGTGTTGAATGATTAAAAACTGAAGATCAACCTGAGTTTGAGGTAGGGCACAAACTCATGGAATATATGTATCCCTTTAGGGTAGGACCCATCTTTGCAATGATAATATTCACTGAATTGTCATGGGATTTTGGGTTTAAAAAGGCTACAACCCTATCAATTATGGACGTATTTCATGAAGAAAACAGCTTTTTAAATGCAGATTTGATATTTAAAAATGGGAGTACAATCACTCTTATTTATTAACAAAATTAGACCAACTGCCCTGCTACTCCTCTCCCTTTGCAACAAGGAGAAAGTCTACATAACGCCACATGATTCAAGATGCATCATGGTGACAATATTCTTATTACTCAATATTTAAAGCAATAATTTCAGGAGACTTAACCTCATGAATTTTCTAATCCAGTAAAATTAAATAAAAACACCCTAAATGCAGCTGATATAACCCCTTCATGTGCAATTAGCAAATATTAAATAGAAACTTTAATATTAGCATTATTCTTTATGCCCCAGTGAGTGGGATATTATTTAAATTGATATGACATAAGAGGATATAAATAATTCCTAAGTGTAGATTTAAACTGGAATTTCCGTCAGAGTTTGAAATCAGTAAGTATTATCAATTCCCTATTTCCCAGTGTATCATTTATTACCAGCCTGGAGATTTTTTTTCAAAGAGATTAAATTAGCATTAGGGCAATGATAAACATTATAAATAAACACAAAAATTGCTTTTCTGAAAATCAAGTTGAAAAGAAAGTAAATGAATTGGTGCGGTATCAAATTCCATCTTCCCTAGAAGAGCTCAGACACAGTTCCAAGCATAAGTAATCTTCTGTAACTTCTTTTGCAATCAAAAATGAAATATATTAAAACCTGAAAGTATAATTTCATTATCTACTATTTTAGATACATCAACTAAAATTCAGAAATAGCTGTGGCATGAGGGGAATTCTGATTAGCATCCCACCACTCGTTGGTCAAGGCAGGGGAGAAGCCGGCTTTACTGAAATCTCAAAGTTATTTGCCAGGCCTGACAGCCTGCTTTGGCGTGTGTGCAGGGGAAGACCTCAAGGTGACAATGGTAAGCGCTCTTCTTCCCAGACAATTTTGTTTCCAGGTGTGTCTGACCTTCTCAGAGCACATCTGAAGGTTTTGATGATCTTCCAGTGGAATTTGGCTTTTTCTAGTCTTAGTTGTATCCTGGAGTAGTTTCTGGAAAGACAAAGAGGCCATATGTCTTCATACCCTTTTCACATTGAAGGTAAGTTTCAGTACATTGACAAGATGAGGTTTCACTGAGTCAGACGTAGATGGAAAATGAACACTTATTATGCTATGTTGGGGGCCATATTGGTTTCCTGCCTAGGCACAATGGAGGGCAACCCATCTGGCATTATTTGAGGGTTATCCAGAAAAAACATCCCAATCTAAAATATATATATAAGGTGTTACAAAGTCCAGAATGTCCATTGCTAACATATCACCTCATTGTTTTATTATTTATTTATTATTTATTTATTTATTTATTTATTTATTTATTTATTTGTGTTATCCTTTCAAGACCTGAGTCCTAGGGCTGAATCTTGTCACCTAATTTAATGTGACAGGAGCCAACCGTTAAAGTCCCCACTATTGTGCCTTCCTCTGTAATCAGATCATATTCCTCAGTCTCTATCTAATCTAGTTCTAGCTTGCTTCCTCTCCAACCAGTTGATTGATGTTGAGGCATCTAAAATGCCTCCAAATGAAACACAATTGAGGATGATAGACACTAACACAACACATTACATCATTGGGCTTCCTTCCTCCTTAAAATATATGTACCCTGATAGACGTATTGGGAGGATCACCTCATAAATTACATAAATGTCTAACCACTAAACTACATACCTGAAACTAATATAATATTGAATGCCAATATTATTATTACTGTAATTAAAAGTAAAAAAAAAAAATAAAAAAAGGAAATCATATAAAAATACATAAGTACCCTGAAAAGATAAATATGCAACCACTTATATTTTCAGTAAAAAAAGAAAAAAAAGAAAAGAAAACAAACAAATAATTCCATGATATATGGGCCTGTAGACAATAGGTAGCCAGTGGACACATGTCCTAGAAAAGATGGCAGGAAGTTCCAGTGTTTTCAGGAATTTTATTATTTTGACTGCGCTGCCTGATAACTCTAGAACTGTATTTCTTTTTTCTTATTAATTTTTAAATTTTCCACTAGCACATATGGTAGAATTCTACCATAGGCTCCAGGCCTCCCATTTAACCTCAAAAATGAAGAGAAAGCAATTCAGTAGGTGGTTAAAAATATGTCATAGGCACAAACTCAGCTTAAGGCATTATGAATTTTCTGTGGAGAAAATGCATTTATTCATTCTGCTCTAAGTCAAGGTGGCTGAAACCCATTATCTCAAAGTTTGAAAAAAAAAAATCCCCTTCGGGATGTGAATAGCCTATGAAATATTTGTCAAAAATGAAATTTTTGGAGAAAGTGAGGGTCCAGTTGAAACTGTTTAGACGTGCAATCATCAAAGCTTTCTCTGAGCTTTCTGGATAGAAAGGGGCATGGAAAGTTAATGGGTGATATTATCCTAATTATTATTATATGGCATATGAGGGCCAATTTATTTCTGTAGAATAATAGAGCTAGGGTGAGATTCGACAGCATCTGTCACAATAAATGCAAATATATAGAGAATTGACAATGAGCCATGATCTCATAAGTGATTCTATATTCCATCTGAATCATGACAACTCTGCATTTCACACTCACATGACAGATACCTTCAGAGGCTCTTTGGGGTCGGCACTGGAGGCCCTTTCTAAATGCATTTGCAAGAATGAATGCATTTGAACTTGGCGTTTTCTAAAGCTCTTTATGTCCACAGAGAATTTTCTAGGCACTTTTTTTTTTTTTTAAAGCTTAGGTCTTAAAACATTCCTTTTCACAGGTGTTTATTAACTAGTTTTTATGTGCTAGCAGCTTAAAGAAATTCAGAAGACATGATTTCTGCCCTAAAGGAGCTTACAGTCTTATCGGAGGAGACATGGATAAATCTGATCATATAATCCCAGCCGAAGACAGGTATTAAGTGCAAAACTGTGCTCTCTGCAGTAAATGTTGTCTACAGAAGCTCATGGGCTGAGGGGCTCAGTGAGGAATTCATAGAAGAAGGGGGCTACAAACTGTGCCATGTGGGACAGAAAGGGCTGAGATAGAGGTAAGAATGAAGACGTGAGATGACCTGAACAAGCACCCATACAGAAGATGCTGAGCAATGCAAAGGCATGTGTGGATGGAGCATATTAAGTGTCACTGCTGGGCTGGCTAGGACACCAGAACCAGTCTATCTTGTACCTTCATCAGTTATGCAAAGCCTTCATCTCCTTCCTCTTGCCTCCTTCATGAATGACATATGGAATGTGATAAGAGCCTTCCTTGGAAGCCAGTGTATTAAGCAGCAGCACGGTATTCCCATAATATTGCAGGGTAACAGAGGGATGATGCAGAAGGCTGGAGGGAAATGCCCACATGCCATGTAGTCTCTCCTCTTATTTCCAAAGGGAAGAAGATGTTTGGGACAAGGGGACACTTGGTAATATCCAATAACACATTGACTTATGTGTCAGGTCAACTACAGGCTTATATCCCTTTCCCAGGCCAGCAAAATGTTAATTAAATATTAATTAGACCCGTCCCTTCCCTGACCCCATTAGGTCACATGTGTCTGCCTAGCTTACTTCTCTTCTATTATCTTTGTCTCTTCTGCTCGGAAAAATTTCAAGCAGATTTCTGTAGCACCTCCCACCCTCTAAAACCACCATTCCTTGCTATCCCTAAATAAACAGGCTGCCTTTTTGTTTGTTTTGTTTTACAGTTATTTATAATAATAACAGTAATAAAAATAGCTCTGATTTGAACAGATCTACCACTTGCGAAGCACTAAAATAAGCACATCCCATGCATTAGCTCATGGAATCCTGTACAAAACCTATGGCTGTTGCTACACCTGCTTAAGAAGGTGAGTGACTCTCCTAAGGTTAGGTAACTAGTAAGTGGTAGATGGCAGAGCCATGAATGCTAAATGGGTGCTCTTTCCATCACACTGCACATTCGTAGGGAAAACAAGTGTGGCAACGCTGGGTAGGTGAGAACAGTTCGAAGGGTTACCAAAACTACTCAAAACAGTTAGCTATTCTTTATAATCCATAAATAGGGTGAATTGTATTTACTCAGTTTCAGTAGTATTTAAAAACTGCACACAGCCTAGAATGTGGATTACTTCGGTGTGAAGTTACTGAAAGCGTAACTCAGCTTTACTCCCTAGTCAGATCTCATTCATTATTGTTTCCTTCCTCTTCGATTGAGTTCAAGAAAACCAGGCTCTGCTGAGATGAGTGGATGATATGGCCATTTCCTTTTGTCTTCAGTGCAAGTGAGATAGACTCAAATTTAAATCAATAAGTTCAACAAAAATTGTGGGGGTAAGGGAGATGGAGGGGAGGCCCAACTTATGGAAGACACAGAGGGTTTGAGGGAACTTTCTGAAGAAGATGAAAACAGACCAAGTCTCTCACAGAACCCTATCTATATAGGAGACTAAATCAGGCCTTGCAGATTTTACCTGGAGATTGGACTTGTACCTACCATGTTTCCCTGAAAATAAGACCTAGCCGGTCTTATTTTACTACAGTATAAGACCCGGTCTTATATAGTATAATATAATATAATATAATATAATATAATATAATATAATATAATATAATATAACATAATATAATAATACTGGGTCTTATATTAATTTTTACTCCAAAAGATGCATTAGAGCTGATTGTCCGATTAGATCTTATTTTGGAGGAAACATGGTATCTTGCTGCTGGTTCTAGAAGTCTGCAGTCTGTTTATTTTCTCCCAGAACCTGTCTCTCCCTTTACTAAGAGTGAATCCTGGAGAATCCCATCTAGCCCCAGATAAGCCTCTTTGGGTCCTATGCTTGGCTGGGTCCCTGGGCAGGGAAGGAAATTTCATATCTGGTTCATAGAAGTCATCACTTGAGTTCTAGACTGTCCAGTGGAGACCTTACATTGCAGCTTATTTCTCCAAGAATTATTGTTCATTCTAGCCCCAAACTCACTTTCTTTCCTGACCCATTTCTTTCGGCCTGAAGCATATTCACCAGCTCTGTTTTTAAAGACATATGGGAATCTTAAATCAGTGTTCCAAAATTATATACTTACTTCAGATCTTCCGTGGTCTGTTAATAGATGTTACATAAGAAGAAGGTTCTGTGAGTAAACATGTTTGGGAAATGCTGGAATAATCAAAGTTATGACATGAACAAGGGGATCAACACCAATTTCGATGTGGTCATTACTTGAAAGAGGGGGGAATGGTTTGAAGATTCAATTACATCTGGAGCATATTTTTTTTTGTTTTTCTTTAAAAAAGAACATGTTAAGCAACAATGCAAAATGTTAATCTGTATTTAATCTGAATGGTGGGTATATGGGTGTTTGTTTTATTATTAGATTTTTTTTAGTATGCTTCAGATATTTCATAATTAAAATTAAAAAGAGTTAAAGCTACTTGAGATTTTTTTTTGTGTGTGTGAAGGACTCTCCATTATTTTGTTGGTTTGCATTTTGAACCTTTAGGAGGGGGATATAGCACTGGGTTATTTCCCAATTATTTGATCAAGAAACCTTTTAGGAAGGAGCATCTTTCTGGACTCTTGTCTCTGGGACACACATTGGGAAGTGATACCTTAGGAGACACCAGTTTTTCTCATCTATTTTTCTGCTATCTATGCTAAGTGTCATTGTTGGTCTTGAGGCACTAAAGCTGGCAACTATCTTTTCAGAAGACTCTGGACTACCTATTAGGTTCCTATCAGGATTAGCACATGATACTCACTATTTCCGGTTTCAAAGGGTTATCTCTCTCTCTCTGTTCCACTTAGAACATGATTACTTTCTGAGCATCCTCAGTTTTAGATTATTTTCAGAACTCAAATGATTGGCATGTCCAAAATTCAATGACTAATCTATCCTCCCCAACATTTCCCTTCTTCACTGATATTCCTTGAATTGTTACTTTGGTGGAGAACCCTCACACTCACTCCCCTTCCATCCAGGGAAGATCTTTTATAATTGCAACATGTTTTAAGTATGTAGAATCTGTAATAACCTCTATCTTCTAAAATGAAAGTAAAGAATTCTATTTTTTTTTAGCGTAAGTTTCTTTCTATTTCCTGCTCTATGTTGAAATTATATTACTTATCAGAAAATGAATTTGAAGGCATGGTTTAGCTTCCGCTAGGAAAAAAAAATGTGCTGATTAGGTCATAGAGATAAGTTCTGATATATAGCTTGGTAAAGAAATAAAGTGGCTACTCATGCTGTACGAGGTTAAGATAACAGGCCAGTCGCAGGGGAGAGGTACAATATCCTGGAAATAGCATGGGAGTTTTGGGAGCAGGAACTTGGAATGTTGACCAGACTCTGTTGCTAATTTGCTGTGTGATTTTGATAATTTACTTTATTTTCTGAGATAATTTACTTTATTTAAACTTGAGTTTAATGTTTAAAAAGAGTTACCATAAAATCAACCCTGCATACTTCATACTGTTGATTATGTGAGAGAAAATGTTAAAAAAGACTTTAAAATGCCTGAAATGTTTTTGAACAAAAATGGGACAGATGCTTACTATTAAAATTTCTTAAGGTTATTAAGTTGGATAGCTATTGACCAAACTCACTGGACTGAATATTTCTATAATAAAAGGCAGGGTAATAAAACTTTGGTAAAAGGTCTTTGCTTGGTCCACAGTTTATTCAAACTCTCAGCTGGGATAAGACATGGTTGAGAGGCCAGTAACAGAGGGAGAGTCAATGTACTGCTTAGTAAAGAGTTTGCGAGGTCAGGTGTTTAACCATGTATGAAATATGGATTCTAGGCAAAAACTCTGTTCAAATCACTTACCAGGTTAATTAAATCCTGCCTTTCTGCATTTCTAAACGTACCTAGGACAGCTTGGCAAAAATGATCCTTGTGTCTACTGTTGGATGCCTGTTTGATCTGCCTAGACAAGGATGAATGGACTCAGCTTTTGTGTGGGAATCTACAGAAGCATGTTGGGGGTGAGATGCAGGTAGGAGAAGATGTTTCTCCGCACCTCATTCTCTCTACCGCCCTCTCTCTATCATCCTGGACATAATCCATTCGTGATCCATTGTAATTTATTTATTTTTATTGGTGAATATCGGGGAACAATGTGTTTTTCCAGGACCCATCAGCTCGAAGTCAAGTCATTGTTTTCAATCTAGTTATGGAGGGTGCAGCTCAATGGCCCATGTGGGAATCGAACTGGTGACCTGGGTGTTATGAGCACTGTGCTCTAACCAAGTGAGCCAACCGGCCACCCCGATCTATTGTAATATTGATACAAGAGTTGTATTCCATTTACAAATACAGATAATAGGGCATTTATATCTTGGTAGAGTGCAAAATAAAATATTAAGAGGAATGATGATAAAAGGGAAAAAAATGGTAACAAAGATAAGAGGTTACAGGAAAAACGAAGAAGGTAGAACAAGTCCTAGAGGGATTTATACTAAAGGTAAGCTTTAAGAAAAATCAGCACAAAGTAATGGTTCAAGAACAAACAAAGATGAGGGACACGTACATTGGCATAACTCTATATGGGGTTAAGGAGTCAGTTCTGGATTCTTCCATGAGTGTGAAATTCCATTTTAGCAGACCTGTCACTGTGGGCATGGTATGGCCCCAAACCCAATGGGGAGTTCTAGAACATGGACCTTTGTAGGCTACATAATTTCTCAAGTGTCAGTTCTCAAAAAACTATTTAATGTCCTTTTGCCTTTCTCATTCTCTTTCCTCACTGTATGCCTACAACTACCGAGGAAGATCATTTTGTCCAGGGCTATCTGTCTCATGATAAGAAATTATCTTGGTGGCCTAAACTGGCTTAAGGCTTATTTCAGATGGAACTATGTGGCTCATTTCTTTAATTTGTAGGTCCTCTATCCTCGCATCATATTCAAGGCTTTCTATCTCTGTTCCAATCTCACCCCAAGTTTGCCTTCCATTCTCCCTCCCAGAAAGTTTATGCCTTGCCCAGACTGTGCTTTTCAGGGTATCTTCCACACAATCCTACTTGTTAGTCATTCATTAAACCGGGTTCAGTGGTATCTCTATCAGCAACAGTGCTTTAATTTTGTTTGGGTTATTGCGTGTACGTTTAAAGGTAATAAAAATTTTTGTTCCTGACAGTCTTATAATTCAAGAGCTTTTCTACACAGACTGCATTCTTTCAAATCATTCTAAATTAGTGAGATTTCATAGTATTACCTTGAGCGCCTGTTCCGCCAGAATACTCAAGAATATTTAAATCCCATTTAGAGAAGCAATTCAGAATCTTTTGAGTGTGAGAAGTAAAATAAAAATAAATAAATTCCATTCTTTCTATAGTTTACCTTATGGTCTATATGTTAATCACCCCAAAATGTCCACAAGCATGTAAGAAAACAAGTACTTATTTAAAATCAAAGCTGCTTGAATTCCAGATGGTTCAAAGTATATCTTAATCTATCTTGAGCAAGTCCCCTCATTCTGCAGAAACAAATGGTAGAATGTTATTAAAATGTTAATTAGTTAAATTTAGTCTCCAAAGTATAAAGAAAACAAAATTGCACCTACATGATTTTATTTTTACTAATGGGAGAAATAAATTCTGACATATAAAGAAATAAGTTTATTTTAGGAAGAAGAAATAGATGATGTAAGTTTTAGATTAAAATATCCAGGGGTGTAAAGCAAGTCTGAACGAAATTATTGGGGTATGTTTCCAACCTATTATATGAAGCTGTTTTCAAAATAAGCTATTTTTATCTTGTATCATGAGTTCTTTCTTTATTCAAATGGAAATTGAGGGGATTGAAATGCCAGTCAATGACAGAGCTATTGGATTTGCACAATTTGTTTATTTTTTCCCTATGTTTTTAAGCTACTGGAATTGGTAAGGCCTTTAGAGGTTTCTGGAACCCTCAGATCATTCCTGAAGTGGTACTGTGTGAGGAAAACATTTCTATCTGATGTTCTCCAAAGAAAAAGCAGAATAATCTTCCCAATTTAAACATTTTGGCCATAAATCTTTAGATTGAAACTGTGTAACTTCAAAACTTCAATAAAAATAGACAAACATAAAGGTATAGCAAAAAATATTCACGAGAGTCTTGAAGGTTCATCAGTTTATTGAGAACTCAAATTTTCCTCTAGTCACTATTGATGCTATTGAATGCGTTATGTTTATATTTATTTATATTTACATTAAATGAAGTTGGTCTAACAACCTCATTTTAACCAAATGTTTGTACCTGGTTTAGTTAAAAGGAAAAAAAAATTGTAAAATATTTACAGGGTTCAGTCATATAGTTTTTAAAAAGCTTTGGTAATGGGGAGCCAGCAAGGGTTTCTGAGCAGAGCTTTGATGTTATTGAACTTTAAGAAGATTAATATGGGTAATCTACCTCATGCAAAGGATGCCTGTTAATTAGCCCATAATGGCAGTAGCAAGGGCTTTCAGAGCTACTGCTTTTAGTCAGGGCGTAACTTCTAGCGTAATCAAGTTATCCCACGTTACACATTGCTAAACTGTGCGTCCATATAGAGTGATCCACTTGGACATCTGAGTGCCTTCCTGGGTACCCAATGCCTAGTCCAACTCATGAATGGCAGAGCAAAAGAGAGACAACTGCAGGTAAAGAACCCATGCCAGTGGGTCTTATTGGCAGAGTTTGTATTGCTTCTCCCTTAAAGTGATTGGTCACTGATGAACTCAGCTGACTGGGGGGGAGCAGTTGGTGAGACTTAAGTATGGCCCCCCCATTAGAGATGGCTTTTCAAAGCACAGGCGTGTAAACACACTTCGTTGTTGTTATGAGTTTTATAAGCACCAAAATTAAGCATATTTGATACCATTGAGCATTAAATAGGAGAAGATGGATGCAGTGTCCTTTTATCCTTTACACTGCATTCACAATTATTCAGCTGCACTTAGGGCACATTTGGGGAAAAAAATACTGGGGTTTGAACATCACGTAGAAAAGCCAGTCTCTGTTCTATTGGGCATTGGACTTTGGGAAAGAGAGAAGAGGAAGAGGGATGAGAATAGTCTTTACATTTCGTTTTCCCCCTTATGTATTATATGCAAAAAAATAATTGAGATATTTCCCAAAACTTTTAGGTAATTGAAATATATCCCTGGATATCTGCGAGCAGTGCTTTTTGGAGTCTATGTACAAAACAAGTATCAGTTTATATCTGCTCAAGAGTAGCGTGACTTGAATCATTTTTATTACTCATTTGGAGAGCCTAAGAAAAGGCTACGCTCCCTGACAAAACAAAGAGACAGGTATCTGCCTGCTAGGAGTGATGGTACTTCGTCAAATAGCCATGCAGAATGTGAGCAAACCAAGGAAACAGAGATAAGGGCTGGGCTTGTCAGAGAGACAGTAAATCTTGGAAAGGTGGACAGGAGATGTGGATTCTGAGGGTGTATTTAAAGAAGACAGATTTTTCCTTATTTGTAGATAGACGAAGCAAAGCAGATGGTTGCTTATGAAGTGTGAATTTAAGCAGGCCTCACTGCCCCAAATTATCTTTAATGCTGGCCAATCACTATATCAGAAGCTCTTATCACCAGGAACTTTTAAGTTGAAACTCTGATCACCATCTTTAAATGCAAATGCTAACTGGAAAGGGAAATGCCTAAACCTATTGTACAGACACTGTTGTTTGCTCATACATACTCCAATTTCCCCTTTTTTGCTAACAAACCCCCACTTTTGTTCAGGTATGGGGTGAATGTTATTGGATTTCTGGAAAGGTAGGCCTAACAGTTTGTCTATGGGTTAGCAGGTTACTCAGTTCTGGCCAAAAAGATATAAAGAAGATTCTGCAAAATAAAAAAACCCTTTGACAGACTTTTTTTTTTTCTCTCTAACGAAGCAGAGACATATAAGGTGACGGACTTCCCTAATTCTTAGCTTTTGTGAGTTTTCGAGAGGAAGTGATGCCTGCAACTGTTGTATCCATTTTGTGACCATGAAAGGCAAGGCAAGACTGAAATAGATGTTGATTCAAAGCTTTGACACCCACAGAACAATCATCAACCACTGGACCTCCTGCTGGGTAAGAAAATAAATCTGCATTTGTTTAAACTACCCATAGTTCATTATTCTATTAGATATCCTAATTGACAATCCACTATTGAAACTTAGTTTTAATATTGTAACAATTACCACTGTTTGAACCTATCTTCAGCTGAGAGCAAGAGTGAATGCGACCCCTCTCTCCTTTATATCCCTCAGCATTTGAAGTCTCACTCAGTCGGCACTAGTTTGATCATGCTTTGCATTATTAATTATCTTTTCCTGTATGTAAATAGTCAAGATATAAATATACAAGGCATGTTCAAGGATATCCCCCAAGTAGAAATTCTTTGAGGTTAGGTAAATGTATTAGGTAGGTAGACAGATTGGTAGCTATCTACAGATAAGATATTCCTCTAGAAAAATGTAGCACAAAGTAGAATTTTAAGATTTAGCTGTCAGTGAACTTTAGTTTTACCATCACGAACACCTACAACACAGTCAGGCTTTCCAAATCCATGCTCTGCAGTGTAAGCAAACCATGGAACTCCAGTGTTTCCCCTTCAGTCTTCCACAGCTCCTCTCTCTGGTGCTTCTTCCATTTTCAGAAATATGAGGTCATACCTCAAAATGGCCAAGAGGATGCCCAGTTTCCTGTGACCCTGAATGATGCCACTCTCTGTGGCCTTCTTCTATTGCCCCAGTCCATCACATTGGAATTCTACTTAAGATACTTTATTCACAGTCTTACTGTTTTGTCTGCCAAAATCCCTGGACACTGTATAGGGTGGGAGCCTACTGTTAGGAAATTTGGAACCAGTCTGGCTTGTGGAAAGTCACATTTCTCAGGTCTGGATTCTGCTCACTGTACTACACTCGTACGTCAAATCACTGCTATGGAATTTCTTATTGTGTATGGGTAGGCCTTATGATACTGAACACTTCTACTGGATAACTGATGGATCCTTGTTTGTACCACCCTGGACCCAACCACATGACTGCACTAGCTCAGCTTGAGCTTAATATGCCCTTTGAACACTGTGCATGAAGCCACCTGTTGCCCTTGTTGGAGCCAGCATCTGCAACTTGGAGGTTCCCCTAGCCTATCACTTTCTCCTCGAGGCTCTTTGATCTTTCTTGTACCCATTATGAGAGGAGTCATAACCCTCTCATTAACAATTAGTACACAGTTATCCAATCCCTTTTCCTAAAGCATATTCGAATCGTATTACTTTCCTAATCAATTTAATGAATTCCTACTTCCCATAGGACGGAACTCGCATGTTTTAGCCTGAAACTTGTGATCTCAAACATTCTGCTTATCAAATGATATCTCCTGAAATTTCCACAAATGTACTTCATATTTAGTCTCCATCCAATAAGTCACTATTTCTTATATTCATGAGAAAATTTTACCATGCTGTGGTCATACTACAGAAATGAGATAAGCTGCCATTCCTCCAAGATTTGATTTTAATGTCAAGACTGATGGTTACACACACACACACACACACACACACACACACACACACACACTAAGAAAAATATTCACATAATGAAGCTTTATGGGGAGAACAGAACAGGCTCCAAATCAGTACAAACATGGCTTGAGAGAGCAGAGAAAAGAGATTGGATTGCAATTGGATTGCATGTAGGGGTCTGGAGTGAAGGATCCCCTACCTGTGGGGGCTGGAGTTTGTATTATTTGAACTTTCTGATGAGGCAAAAGAAGAGATCACCCAGGCTATCTTATCAGCCTGCCCAGATATGGGGAAGAAGGGAGAGTGAGGCTTGAAAGCTGTTAATAAAATATGGAGTAATAATTATTTTTATACCCTGGTTAACCTTGCGTTTATAGATTAATATAGGAAGATCTTTTTTTTTGCTGTGTATCTAAAACTTAATTGCCATAATGAGGAAGCCCAGAATGTAAGATGTGGGGCTCACTGTACCACTTCATCTGGTTCATATTATTTTGCGGTCTAAATATGGAGGAATAGAGGAAAGTCTTGAATATCAGAGAAAACATCTTGAAACATTGATGAGCATGGTCCCCTTAGTAAGGATTTACTCTGGCAAATCAAATACTTTGTGCATTGTGTTTTGCCACAAATGGATTTACTGTAGAGTTACTGAAGCTGAAACTTTAGGGTCCCTAACTTGCAGAAGAGTCTTCCAAGTCACTCTACCTAATTTTTACTTAGGTTTTTGTATTTTTTACAATTTAAAGCAATTACATACACTTTCGGCCCCATAAAACCCAATTTATCCCTGTTTGTCATAGCAGAGGGATAAAAATATGACTCATAGTCCTTTCTCTAAAAATCTAAAACGCTTGTGAAGTGACAGGTGTATACTTAAATATTCATGTGTAAAATATAATATTTTCATTGCTATGAGAAGGCCAAAGGAAGTGAAAAGTGAACACAGGGAGGCTACATTCATTTTGGGTGCTCCCCTGATTTCATGGAGGAAATGACAAGAGTTTGAAGATTGAAAACATTATGTAGAATAATCAACATTGGACATTCCAGGAAAAGGAGTTAAAAGGGTCAGTTAGGGCACGTTCATGGAAAGTTGTTTTGTTTTGTTTTACTTTATATATCACAGTAAATTTCAAATACATACGGAAGTAGAAAGAATAGTGTCAGGCAGCATCTTAACTGCCTCTTCTTGCACAGTAGATGCTTCTAAGGGAAAAGCAGGCTTAGATGTGTTTAACATCTCTGAATTACTCTATTCTTCCAACATTTCACTCATAAATTTCTACTTCATTGTAACTACCTGATACCTTCAAATAAAAATAAAAATTTTGTCCATCTTTTCTAATAGCTCTATTCTAAGGATTGCTTTAAATTACTGAAAGCAGAAGTCTGGGAGACAATTTATATGTGAAAAAAAACAAAACACAAAACAAAAAACTCCACATACACTATACTTGGGATCATATCTCAGAAAACAGTCAAAGCAGATGGGACAGTATGGTAACTGATTTAGTAATTTGAAGTGTCATGGTTTTATTCCCATCACAAATTTTTAATAACTGGTGTCCTTGTAGAAATTACTTTATTTCTCCAAGTATGAAAATATAATGCAGAAAGTGATGTCCACTTTGGCACATATGTAGTGGTAGCCTTACAAAAAAAAGGAACTTGCATATTTTGAACATTTACTGCGGGTCAGGTCCCATTAAACATTTTTCATGCATTCTTATTTTTGCCAACTTTCTAAGTAATGATTTTTAAAGTATTATTTTAGATGAAGTGTCTTCCACAAAGATAATACTTGCTAATTAATAACACCAGCAAAAACAAGGCCAACGGTTAAATTCCAGTTGACATTTGGGTTCAGCTTGAGCTCTTCACCATACCAGTTTCTCATACATCATCATTTTTTCTTTCACTTCAAGTCACACATTTATTGCTCATTTGCTTTGCCTTGTTCCACATGCTTCACAAAGTGTACTGTAAGTAAAATTTTATACCTTCACTCAACTCTGATAATTAAGCTTCTAAACTTACTATTTGAAAATACTTGTAGAATTCTTATGAGAGTTAATCAATCCACCAAGAAATTTTTAAAAATACAAAAATGGCCAATATATACCCCCCAAAAAACCACAAAAACCACACAAAAAAACAAAAACAAAAAATAAACACAAAAATTTAAATTGCCAATAGATAGATTTACAGTGCCTTTTCCTCCCTTCTTTTATCACCTTGAATCCGTTCTCATACCAAGCCTAATATCCTTATAGTGAAACTCTCTGGTCCTTATGGGTTTTCCCTACTTTCCTCAATAGAAGCTAGTGCTTTTTTATTTCTTATTTTTTAACCTTAAAACTGACATTAGCTGGGACTGACTCAGTTTTGTATTTTTACTGATAAATCCATATTAATAACAACATCAATACTGTATTAAACCTGAACTATGGGAATAATTTTAATCATGCCAAAATTAATAACATTGTGTATCACCCAAAGAGCCTCTCAGGGAAGAGAGTGAAATGGTTATTAACTTGGGTTATTATTGCAGCATTATGGACATTTAAATAGGCCATAATTCTAGAAATTTAAAGGTCAGTTTGATTTATTCAATTTAGTTTGTCATATGTTTGGAAAACTAATTAAAATCACCAACATGGTTATAACATTTTTGATGGCAAATCAGAAGCTTGTATTTTGAAACACAATAAGTAATCATTTTGCTGGGCACGCTAGACTTTCTTTGTGGGCAAACGGGACAATTTTTTCTGCTTTCATGATTGAGTATAGGAAGGCAGGTTCTGCGGGAGCCTTTTTTCTGGCTACATGAAGTTCCTCCTCATAGATTTCTTGCATCAAAATACTATTCCTCAAATCCTCCTGAGACTATAGGGCTAGCGTTCGAGAGCATAGAACACTGTGAGGTTTTTTTGTGTGTTTTTGCATATGATTTAAATCCAAAATAATCTCTCAGACGAAAAGATTTCCATCTTCATCTGTTTCAGTGTCTCACATTTGTTGTCACTGAAAATATACTCTTCTGTCTTAAATAATTCTGGTTTGGAAGAGGCTGATATAGCAAATGCCCCTGGAAGGGTAATGTCGTGAGTTGTGTTTATTTTATAACAAAGTTTTATTGGAAGACAAAATAGTATGGGGCAATGAAGACTGAAAATATAGAGAATGGAAGATGGATGCAAGAAGTTGGAAGTGAGGAAAAATATCTAATATATAATAAATGTCTGATGCCAGAGTAAATCAGGGATGAAGAAGGGGAGTGTTCTCTTTTCCAACTGGTATTAACATGCAATATTACATGTGCTTCTTTTTATGTAGTATCTACCTATAGTTTTAGAGAGAACAATTCAGATATGGCTATTAGTATCAATGACAAAAAGAAATATGGGAGATGAAATACCCGTATAATTAAAGGGCAATACATAAAGAAAATGTGAACCAAGTCTTTGGACCATCCTAATGGATATGACTGGAAGGAAATGAAATAATAGATTTGAGACCTACTTTCAAGGTACCCTCAACATTTAGCTGCCTTACATGATGGTAATTATCAAGCTATATCTTATAGCCAAATAGCTTCTAAGAAGTCCTTAAATTATTTGAATGACAACTTTACGATCCCCAAAGCAGAAACTTCAGCCACAGGAATATCTACTTTCTGTTGACTGCCTACTGACAAGAAATGACTGATGGAGAGTGGGAAAGATGAAGACAGAAAAGTAGTAGGCCAATGGGCTACTAACCAATTCGCAAGATTGGTCACTGTGAATTTATCCTGTTTGAAAATAAATCCGTTGCTGTTTTTGTAGGAACTGTTCTGTGTCCCTTTTGACTGAAAGGTTTCTATGTATGTATGAGCAGTGCCTTTTAATCCACCTGTGCATTAAACCACATAGTATGTGAGTATATGAGTTGTGATCAAGAAATACGGTGAACGTTTAAATGAAAAACAAATTATTGCAGTAAAAGATGCATTGCCATTAACCCCCCTCAAAATACTACCCTTTTGCTTCAAACACACTTATCCCATCATTCTTGACATTTTCTGAAGCAGTTTTGGAAGTTCTTTTTTGTGAGTGTCTTTAGTTGCACTGTCATGGCTGCCTCAATGTCCTGAATCGATTCAAAACATTTACTTTTCATGGTCATTTTGACTTTGGGGAAGAGCCAGAAGTCGCACGGTACCAGATTTGGTGAATAAGGTGGATGAGAACACACTGTAATGTTTTTGTTTTACAGAACTTGCAGTACCAGAAGCGATGTGTGACCTGGAGCCTTTCTGTTATGATCACAAAATACGGTGAATGCTGCTGCCAAGTGCCAGCCAACGAAAAGGTAGGGATCTTCAACATGGAAAGCATCATGTCAAACCTTAGTAACAATATGTGAAAAGTTTCAGCTTGTTTAGTTCAGTCAGTTGGGTGTGAACTATAGCTGAGAGAAGGTGTGTTTTAATGTGTGCCGTAAATCATGCTCCATCTTGACAATGCTCTGTGTCACACACTGCTTCTGATATATGGCAATTTCTGTCAAATAAAAACATTACAGTGTGTTGTCATCCACCTTATTCACCAGATCTGGAACCGTGCAACTTCTGGTTCTTTCCAAAAGTAAAAACGATTCAGGACATCGAGGCAACCGCAACAGAGCAACTAAAGACACCCATGAAAGAGAACTTCCAAAACTGCTTCAGAAAGTGGCAAGAACAATGGGATAAGTGTGTTCAAAATGGGCGGGGGGGGGGGCATTTTGAGGGGAATTAATGGCAATGTGTCTTTTACTGTAATATATGTATTTTTTTATTTCAACGTTCACTGTAATGTTTGATCACACCTCATAAAAGCAGATGGTGTAAAAGAAGGTGACATGATTTTTAAATTTAGAGCTCATAATCTAAGAGCAGAGAAAAATAACTACATGGAGATATCAAAGAGTATACTTAGGTATTCTTTAATAAAATTTTGGTTTTATATATTCAGAAGTGAAAATATAATGTAAAAATCGTATTGCTGTGGGCAAGAGAGGGTGCAACTAATTTGAGGTCAGTTGGAAACAGTAAAGTAGGAGGCAGAATGAGAGTTTACCCCTTTTCAAAGTGTCTTCTCAGATATGAAGTAAAGACCAAATCCATAACTGGCAATTAAATGGTAGATTCTAGAAAAGTTTAATCCATAAATTTTACTAAGGGTATATAGCAAATAAATATAAACTTACTTTATGAGAATATTTTGGGGAAAATAACCTAATATCCAAGAAAATGTGAATTACAGATACTACCAATTTTAAATAGAATGGTAAAAGAGGTAAATAGTTATTTATAGGTTGTTTACCACACATTTGTGTGTTTCCAATGCACACATTTTCATGTCAGGCACTATCTGACTGCCCTTTCGAAGTTTATGATGAAAGGTACACTAATGTCAATTGTTAAAAGTATAAATTTGTGGCGATATCATCAGGTTAGCACACCAAATGAGTGAAGTCAAAAGAAAAGTTGGGCATCAGGAGAAGAACAAAATAATTGCTATGCACTATACTTGACAGAGAGGAATTCATGATGAAAAAGAGTTTTGAGTTGGGCCTTGAAGGATAGTGAGGATTAAAGCAACTCAAGGAAGTGTGTTCACTGGAAAGGGATTTTGCATTGGCCAGCTGGGAGATGCTACCGTGCAGGAATTCAGCTCTATAGTTCTCTTCTGCCAGATGGTGCTGTCATAATGTGAGACCATCTATTGCAATACAGAATTATTGTATTGTAGACCATTATTCAAAGCTATTCAGAAAATGTGATCCATACTGATTAAATATACTCTGACTTGTCCGTTACTAACACCTATCTTCAAGTCTTTGGTTGAACTTCTAGTGTAGCCACGTCAGAATTTAGATATGTTAGGACTAGTGTTATGATTATGTGAAAAACTCTTTCGCCAAAAATGGACTATCAGTGTTGCATATTTGAAGTGGATAAGTGTTTTCAAGCTGTATCAGCAAATATCTTACCCTACATCACGGTTAAATAGGTTACCCTAAACCTGTTTGATTTTTCAGGTTATGAAACATTTTGACTCTACATGTCTTGTTTAAGAAAAGTAAATACTATTGCCTTTTTACTCTGGAGTTTTTGGGGTAAAGCAATAACCTTCTTCCATCCAAGCAGCACAAGGTCTTACAAAGGTAGTTGCCTTGTTTAAAAACATAAATTGTATTTTAGCACAATGCATTTCCTCTAAAATTGATACATTCTACCATAAGCATGAATTAAATACTTGAGTAAATAAAATTGAGAAGTTGAAAAGTTTATAAGTTCTTCCTGTCATAGGTCTTCCTATTTTCTAATAAAGGACTTTTTAATTTATGGCAAAGTTATTAGAATAGTAGTAGTATTGAAGACATCTGTGTCTAGATGGCAAATTGAGGATGTACTGAAAAATATCATTTAAACATAACTTGTAGAAAAGATATAAATGAATATTTATCCATGGAGAAAAGTAATAAGGGGGGAGTTTTTGTGGGAGAGAATGTATACTATACCAATGAAAGAGAGTCACTTTGGAGGAAAACTAGAACCAAGGATACACCTAAGAAACACTGCTCTAAAGGTTAGAAATTGCATATAAGGTATCTTATGCCCAAAGGTGGTGACAGCTAAGAATAGGAAGACATAACCATCCCTTGTTGGTGGTAGCTAATGTTGTCCACACTCCTGTAAATTGTCTCTTTTAAGTACACCATCTTTGTTTCTGAAGGAACCTTAACGAATAGAACGATTGGTATCCAGAAGAGCATCCTCCTTTACCCTAAAAGATGGAATTATGGAATAGAATTGCTCACATTTTTAATAAGATACAGATAGTCTCCATGAGGAAACTGGTAATCCATGATTACAGTTATTAAAATTACCACTAGTGAAGATATAGAGTGAATTACAGGTTAAGGCAAGGTAAAGGGAGATCAAGTGTTTGAGGTACTTAATTGCTATGGTGATAATGGTGATTACATAGGATGTGATGGTGGGGCAACACCTTCTAACTGTTCTAAAGAGCTTACAAAAAGAATTTTAAAAGAAGCTTAAAGGTTCATTCTCTTTCCTCAAGGCATGGACAAAGAATCAGAAAGTTTCTAAGGTGGCCTTAAGGGAAACTCTTCTGTTTTTTAGCCACAGGGAGGGGATGGATAAAAATCAGATATAAAGTCTGGATGTACACAATTTTTGGTTGAAATAGACACCACGCCAAGCTTGTATGCTAAGTAAAGGTATCGCTGGGGGAAAAGTATAATTTGGAATCTTGGATGAAGACATTTGGGCAAAGATTAATCTAAGAATTTTAAATTCTCATACCCTCTGGAAGAAGGTCTTCTTATAATCTAAGTGATCTAGCCTTCCTTTGGGGAAAAAAGAAAATGAAAAAAAGGTTTTCAACCTGGAGCAGTTGACTTACACATGAATGTCTTTTATTTTCACAGCCTTCTTGTACCACTTTCCATCGCTTGTCATAACATAAGAAGGTAAATTCCAAACACAGAAGTAAAATAATGCTCAAGGGATAATATATGTACCAAAGGTGTTTCAGGATCTTGCCAAATACTCAAAAAAGATTTACCTGAATCAAAAGCTAAATTTTTACAGGCGTGTGGGCAGAGTTAGGGAAATCAAGAAAGGAAGGTGAAACACCTGTCAACAGCAGAGAAGAACAATGGCCCTTCTCCTGAAAAGTCAGTAAGAGAAACTGTTGTACCTGGTCTCTGATGATGAATAAAGTCAAGGGGAAATCATTGGAGAGCTGTGGCCATAGAAAGATGCAGACAATGCAGAACTGTAGCAAAGCAAGAAGAAATAAATACCTCTACCTCTCTCTCCTCCTTCACTCTAATCTTTTGCCATTATCTCCCATTTGACAAATGTAAACAGAAGCTGGGGGCCAGGGAGACAGAGTGACTTAGGTCATAAAGGTGAGTCTCTCAAGGCATACAGCAGCACAGAGAAAGGTAAAGACTAGATACAAGAAAAAAATGAATAATCAAAATAGTCTACCCCTTTTCTCACTCAGATTTGAAGAAATTTTTTAGAAGTCAATGCCATTCACATCATGTTTTCTGACAAAAATTTAAGAAAAATTATCAACTCAGAATTTTGGTCTAGTAAAAAAATCTATCCATCTGAAAATTAAAATACCCAAACATCTGTAAGCACATCATACATATACAAATTTATAGACACCCCTTTAAACAGAACTTATAGAAAACGGACATTGTAAACTATTTATAATTAATGATGTGAATCCAATGTATTAAAACACGTAGGAAGCAATTAAAAGGATACTTGAGGAAAATTCAAGATTTAAATTAATTTATTGGGAAAAATGATGAAATCAGGAGAAAATTAAAATGTCATTATTTTGGGATAATGTGCTTATACTGAAAAAAATAAAACTAGCAGATAAAACTATTAGTATTTTAAAGAAAGTTCAGCAATGTTTACCATATTCATATATATAAGATGTACATATATTACACATATATATATATATAATAAACTTAAAATACTAGAGAAGATTTAACACCACCACCAATAATAAGCTAGAAATTATAAGTAAAAAGTAAAATACAATTTCACAATATCCACAAAAACTATAATGTATGTGAGGATTAACTTAATCAAAAATAATAAGTCTGCTTATAAAAAAAGTTTAGAATGTGAAGAAAGTCCACAGAAGATAATTTGAATAAATAAAGTCTGTGTTCTTGAATGAAAGGATTAAATATTATTTTTATGTAAATTATCTCTCTATTTAGTTTATAATTACAATGTGATTCCACTAAAATATCCAGTTAGATTTATTGTTTAACTCAGTAAATTTAATATAAAATTTGCATAAAAGAATAAAAGTCTAGGAAGAAATGAGCAAATTTATAAAATAAAATTACAGTTTGTAGGAGAGGGTTCATACCCAGATGAGAAAGTAAGATGTGATACAAAGCTATAGTAAAATAGTGAAACAAAATAGTATAATTTTTTAATAAAGACTGAGAACTAGATCAATGAAACATCATAAGTAACAAAGACACTGCCTTATATATTTGGAATCATAATATACAATAAAGATGGCAGCAGAAATCAATGAGGGGAAAACACAAATTCTTAAACAGTTTTGGAAAACTGGTTTATGATACAGGGAATAACAACACTAGATCACTACCTAACATCACATACGAATACGTATTAAAATTCTACATATAAAAGTAAAATTATTAAGGCATTAGAAATGTGTAGGAGTACAATGTTTCTGTGATGTATGGTTGACAGAGACTTCAAAAATAAAAATTTAAAAGCAGAAACCATAAGGGATGGAAAGATACAGTAATATAGATAAAGGATAATACATCTGACAAAGTGAAGTTTATTCTCAGAATATAATGGTGGTTTAACATTCAAAAATCAAACAACATAATTCAACATTAAAAGAACAAAAGAGATAAAAACATATGATCTTGATATATACAGAAAAACATTTGACAAACTTCAACATGCATTCATGTTAAAAACTCTCAGCAAACTAGGATTTGAAGGGGAGCTTCCTCAATCTGATAACATCTACAGGTAACATTTAATAGTGAAACTGAATGTCATTTCCCTAGGATCAGAAAAAGTAAAATTGTCTGCTCTCACCACGTGAATTTTACATTATACAGTAAGTGCTAATCAGTGCAATAAGGCATTCCAAAGAAATAAAAGATATGCAGATTAGAACGGGAAAAGTAAAGCTGTCTTTATTTGTAGATGAAGATTGTTTATGTACAAAATCCTAGGGGATATTCCAAAATCTAATAAGGGAATTTAAACAGGTCTCAGAAAAAACAAGTCAAAATAAAAATCAACTGGGTTTCTGTATTTGTGCAAAGAACTATTGGAAAATAAAATTAATAAATATTATTCACTCTAGTATTAAAATAATAAATAATTTAAAATAAATTTAACACAATGTGTGCAAAGCCAGTACTGAGAATATAGTACTGAGAACTGTACAACATTTCAAAAAGATATTAAAGAAGACTTTTAAAAGAGGAGAGTTGTTCCATGTTCTTAGATCAGGAGACTCAATATCGTGCATGGTTTCAACGCAATTCTATTCAAAATCTCAGCAAGATTTTTGTATGAATTGACAAGCTTATTCTAATTTATGTGCCCATGCAAAGGACCTATGATAGCCAAAACACCTTTAACAATAGAACAAAATTGGAAGACTAAGTTTATTGTAAAGCTGGATTAATCAAAAATTGGCTGTTTGGTTTTGTTGCTAGAGAATGGATTCTTGGTGTCATCACAGGGAAGAATTCAAGGACAAACCAAATAAGCCAAGCAAGTAAAGCCAAGCAAGCCATGGATTTATTGAAAAAATAGCAAATAGTACACTCTCAAAAGGCGTGAGAGCAGGCCCAGAAGAAGAGCAACTGCAACAAAGAGCAAAGAGGCTTAGGATTTTATTAAAATGAGGGAGTGAAATATTCAAGTTTTAGGGGTGAAGTCACAGGCGTTCCCAGGCGAATCTTCACTGACTACTTCCCCTCACAGGTGGGATTCCTTTGTCCTTATTTGGCCTTTGTCAGAACTCTCATGGCGACACAGGGAGTGGAATTTTTTTCTCTGCCCACAAAACTAATAGTCTTATAATCCATTACAATTAGTTAAAGTTCACCTTGAAGGGCAAGATGGTGTCCTGGGTCTGTTCTTGGCCAAAATCTAGTTCTGGCCGGTCTGGTAGCTGCAACGTTTCTGAAGGATGATCTCATCTCCTCCCTTTCTTTTGTTTCCTCTCACAACCTCCTTCCTTTCCTCTCTGCTGTCTCCCTCCAGCCCTATTCTTTCTGCTTATAGTCGGTAACAGTGTTGGACTAATGTATAGATCCATGGACCAGTAAAGAATCTGGAAAAAAGAAATATGGGACAAATATTCCCAATGTTGAGAAGTAAGGTCATTGAACAAATGACCCTGAGACAACTGGGTATCCCTCTGGGAAAGTAAATGAACTGTGACTTTTACTTCACACCATTTATAAGAATTTACTTGAAATGTTTCATAAGTTTAAATCGAAAAGCTAAAACTATAAAGCTTCTAAAGAAAAACATAGGAAAAGTCTTTATGAGGTTACGGTGGGGAAATAATTTCCCAGAACTATAAAATAAAGTAAATTTGACAATCAAAGTTTTAAAAATCTGCTTTTCGAAAGATAGCATTAAAATATTCAAAGACAAGCCACAGATTTGGAAACGATATTTGCAAAATACATCTAACAAAAAACTTTTGTGCAGAGTATTTAAAGTATCTAACAAGTCAATAGCAAGAAGACAATCCAATAAATGAGGGGCCAAGTGATTTCTATAAATATTGCACAAAAAAGGTACATAGATAGTCATAAACACATCAAAAGATGCTCAGCTTCATTAGTCTTCAGGATAATTAAAATTAACTAAAATAAAATCACAATGAGATGCCAACACATACCTACTGTATATAATGAAATTTAAAGGCCTAATCATACCACATCTTGGTAAGAATCTGGGGAAACTAACACACTTTTACTTTGTCAGCAGGAGTGTAAAGTGGTACAACCTCTTTGGAAAATATTTTGGTAGTTTCTTATAAAGTTAAACATACATTTTCCATATAATAAAATATATTTATTAAAAGAGAAATGAAAACTTTTTATTTCACACAAAGACTTGTACACGGATGGTCAAAGTCCCTTTAATAATAATTAGAGAACATTGGGTACAACCTAAGTGTCCATCAGTGAATGGATAAACAAATTGGGGTATATTTGTAGAAAAGAAACAAACAACTAATTATCAAAATAACACAGTTAAACCTTCTAATGTAAGTGACTGAAGTCTGGCACAGAGAAATCTGACACAAAGAATAATACAGTTATGACTCCTTATATATGAACTCCTAGGACAGGCAAGTAAATCTACAATGAGAGAATGCACTTGTGTATCAGTAGGTTGCCTGGAGTTGGAAATGGTGAGGGGTGACTGCAAAGGGGCATGAAGGAACCTTTTGGGATGATGGATATCGTCTATGTGTACGTGGTGGTTACACACGTGTATACCTTGTCAAAACTCATTGAACTGTACAACAAAATCTATGTCTTTTATGTAAATGCTATACCTGAAGAGAGTTGATTAAAAAAAGGTTAAAAAGTCATAAGCAAACCATAAGGAAGATATGATTAATATGATGAAATGAAAATTGTTTTTCCATTCAGTGATGAGCACTTTAGGCAAAAATAAAGAGCATGTGATGTAATGAGTGTGTGTGGGAGGGATATTTACATTATCTGAAACTGGCAATGGATTAGGATCATCTACTATATAGGATTCGCAAATAACTCCTGCAAATCAATTAGAAAAAGTCAGCAACTCAAATGAAAAATGGACAGAGAATATAAACAGGAGATTTATAGATGAGGTATTCCAAAAGACTGAAATGCATGTGCACAGGATGCTCAAATTCATTAGAAAAGAGCAAAATGTAAGACACAACATTGTGAGACATTGTGCATCAATTAGAGCCCGCAGAAATTAGAAATGCTGGGTAATCCTTAGAATTAGTGATGGACGGTGTGCAACACATTTGGTGAGAAAGTAGGCTGTATAACCAGGCTAGAGAGCAATTGCTGGTATGTAGAGTATGTAGTCTACAGACTGAGCGAGGTAAATTACAGTCTCCTGATAAGAATATGTTTTCTCCTATATCCCCTAGTATATTACCAGAGGTTTCTACTCTATGCTGTATATGTGGACATTATAAACAATTAAAGTTTCTGTGCATTTGACTCTATCATTCAATAATTTAACAAGTTTTTCCATACCTTTTAATGCTTTTGCCTTGATTTCAAACCTACCTAATGTTAGCAATGTGATACCTGCTATCTTTTTCTTTGTATTGGTCTGATTTGGCTTTGCCCATATTTTATTGTCATCCATTCCAAGCCACTTTGTTGTAGGTGTTGCTTTTTCATTCAACAGAGGTTTAGGTTTTATTCTATGGTCCAAACCAACAGTTTCTATCAAGAAATGTACTTACCCCACTTAGTTGTTTACTTTTAATAAAGATGACAGATCTATTTGACCACTGATCTGTCATTTATCTTATGAAAGCTGTTTTAATGGCTTTAATTCTGTTTTCATTCATTCTTAGGTGTGTGTTTCTTCACAAAAATGAAAAATTCTTCTGAGAGACAAAAAGAACAGTGACTTGAAAAGAAAGGCATTCTCATATAGGACTTCTCACAATCCTAAGCATGGAAATTTTCTCTAAGTTGAGCTAAAAATTAGCATGATCCTAAAGAAAATAAAACCTGACTTTTTTTAATCAAGTAAATCTTTAGTTTAAATGGAAACATTAAAGAAACGGTAATAGCTGAAAATTTCCCACAGAAGAAGAGTGATATTTATAATAAATATACTTTTCCCTGGCCCAGCATCCCTCTTGATCTCGTTCTGCTATCCAGAAGCAACCAATAGAGCTCCTTTGGTGTATATTTCTAGTAAGCTCTCAATCTCAAAGAACATATTTTTACTGTTTTTGTTTTTATTTTTTTGTGTGTGTCTGTTTTTAGACATTATCAAATAAACTCCTGCTCTTGTGGGTGTGAATTTAATTATTTTATACTACCTTTCTGTAGACTCTCCATCATCCTAACGAAAAAAACACAGCCTTTTATGAACCAGGAAGTAGGTTCTCAACAGATACTGAATCTTCCAGTGACTTATCTTATACGTTCCAGATTCCAGAGCTGTGAGAAATAAATTTCTGGTATTTAGAATCCACCCAGTCTATATATTTTATTGTAGCAGCTGAATAGAATGAGACATCACTACATCAGTTATTCTATTACTTACCATTTTCCCCAATGGTTTTTGCTTCTGGAGACTCTTTTCCTCTTGCTCTGTCCTGGCTTGAGTTTTCTCTAGACCTGCTTACGAGGCTGTCAGCCTAGGAAATGTCTTGAATGGTCTCCTGAGCTGAGTCCACAGTTTCCTGCTGTGTGCCCTCACTTGACTGGAGCTAAGATTTTGCTTTAGGGTTTTGATTATGCTAGAAAGACCTCACCTATCAGCATTAGATGTTTTGTCTGTTGGGCTATTCAATTTTTTTCTGAGAACTTTCTTCTAACTTCCCCTGAATGGGATGATACTGACTCTAAAGTTGAGAATCCCCAAATGCCAGAATGAGGAAGGATTTACTCCAAGGTTCCAACCTCCCCACTCTAAGTATCTTCAACAATTCACTCCATTTCCATTTAAAACATTGTTCTACTGTTGTCAGGAGATAAATATTGGGCTGCCTTTAACTCAAGGAAAGAGAACAAGTTAGATTGTCAGAGGGATGGAAATGTCACTTGGTTCAATTGCTCTATTCACAGAAGCTTAATTACCCCCTTGTTGTCAGCCCCATGATTCACACCTGCTCTCTAGCATCTGTGCCTCCACTGCACCTAAAGCCCCTCCATTCAGGATTCTGAAAGGCAGGCCATGTTCCAGGTAGACCACAGCACCTGGCTTCTTCCAGGTCATGTAAGTTTCATTCCTCTGATATTATCTACTAACATGTTTCTATCTACTTTCATCTTCCCCAAATCCCTGTACTCGCTCATCTTTGGTGCTGTCCTTCCAATCTCTATTATTGGTTTATTCCTTGTCATACCTCAAAGCTTTCATGTCAGTATTTCAGTGGAGATTTTAGAGAAACACGAAGTGAGAACCTGCTGGGTACGCAATCTTGTACTGGAAATCTATAATGTTTTATTATATGGTGAGGCAATTCCCCCCAAAATACTCTTTGTAATTTGTCTTGGCTATTATTTCCTATTATTCATCCACATGGAGTTTAGAATCATTTTGTCACGTTCAAAGAAAAAAAATCCAATTGGAATTTTAATTGGAAATGCATTAAATTGATTAACTTTGGAATGATTGCTTTTTATTTTTAATTTAAATTCCAAGCAGTGTTTTTTTTTTAGCCTTGCTAATTATAAATTTCTAAATTTATTGCTTTTTTTGTCAGAACCTGGCCTCTGCAATTTCTTCTTTTCCAAAGGAGTATAGTAGTAAATGTGTCGTCCTTGTCATCACCTGGGCCAGTGCTTCTCAACACGCACAATCAGTATCAACTGGGAACCACTGGGAATGCAAATTATAGGACCCCAACCCAAACCACCAAATCAGAAACTCTGGGTATGGCATTCAGCAAACCCACCAGTAGACTGATGCATATTAAAGTTTGAGAACCACTGAGCTTATCATCTGACTAGCCATGTCACCTGGGTAAAATACTCAACCTATGTCTAAATATCCTCATATGTAAGATGGAGATACTATAACTGCATACACTTTATAGCATTGTTATTAGGAATAAATGGACTAATAACATGTAACATTTAACATATTTCCTGGTACATGGCAAATACAGAATGATTCCTAGGGATCATCAGCTATTACATTATCATAATTTTATTTTTGCCCAATACAAATCTGAAATTTTCTCTGTCATAAATAATTTTGGCAAATAATTCAATGTTTGTTGTAAAAGTGAGTGTGGGGACAGAGCCCCAGAAAGCAGTTTCCAGGCTTTCGGCCTCACATAGAAAGGTGCTGGCTCAGGTAGTAAATGGCCATCAACTGTGATTGCATGGCCATCAGCTGTGGCTAGTTGGCCGTCAGCTGTAACCAGTGAGCCATTGGCCACTAATATAACTTCTGTGGCTAGGCTAGTAGGAAGAATGGGGGCTAGCAAGAAGATGGAGGCTGGGCTGGCAAGCATGGATGGTGGTTTGCAGACAGTGTGGATCCAGCCTCCAGTGAGAGTATAGTGCCGCCAGAGAGAATATGACTCCCCTACCTATGGCTCCGTGTGTGTTCCTTTTTGGCCTCACCATGTCCTGCATTCTTATGTGGGGAGCGGGACCAGAGACCCCGCAGGCAGCCCTGCACGACACATGGCACAGCAAGCAGGCCTCCCCGCACGACAGTGAGTATATTCTCCTTTTTGTGTGCGTGTATGAAATCTTTGCGGTCTTTATGAAAACAGATGTTATAATTTTTAGAGCTTTTGTATACTTATTTTCACTTATTAATTATCTTGCCTATATATTGGATCTATAAAAGATTTATATTTTGTTAAACTCTCCCAACTTTAACAAAATATTGCTTGCAGTTTTAAGACTTAGTTGCTATGTGTCAATGTCTTCTGATACTTCACATAAATGCCCCAGACTGTCTTCATTATGAATAGTATTTTTATCATTATGAAATAATCCTTTGGTTGGGGGATTTCATTAATATTTCACCCATCAAAATTTCACCCTTCTGTTCACTTTATTTTAATTTACTTAATATATTTTTACTCATTCTTTTAATTTCAAGTATTTTCTTGTCTTTTTAACATTGAAATATCTTTTATATGTATTATATATTTGTTTTATTAAAAATATATGCATACATTTTGATATGAGAGCTTAACCCCGTTAGAATTATAATGGTATAGTTGTTCTACATTCATCTGCTTTTGTTTTTATGTTCCTGGTTGGTCTATCTATCTGTCTATCCTTTTCTTTTCTTTCTTTCTTTCTTTCTTTCTTTCTTTCTTTCTTTCTTTCTTTCTTTCTTTCTTTTTTTAACTTTTGCTATAGGCACTATGTTTTCTTTTTGTATTCACACATATTTTGGGAAGTTTTATTCATGGTTATTTCTGCATTTTTCAAAACTATTATTTAATAGATGTTTCTCTAAGTTTCAATATTAAACAAATTCCCTCCCATTTAGAATTTATGGAATATAATATGCTTTTAATGTCCTCAAGCATTCATATTTAATATAATGTAATTTTTACACTGCAATGGGGTGAATTGTGTACTCCCAAAATGCAAATGTTGAGGCCATCACCCTCCGTAAGACTATATTTAGAGCAAGACACTTAGGAGATAATTATGACTAAATGAGGTTATAGGATAGGGTCAATCCCATAGGATTGGTTGCCTGATAAGAACACGAAGAGAAAGAGATCCCTTTCTCCATGTGCCTGCACCAAATAAAAGCCTGTGAGCATACAGTGAGAAGGCAGCCAGCTGCAAGGCAGGGAGAAAGCTCTCACCAGAACTAGACCATGGTGGTATGCTTATCTCAAACTTCCAGCCTCTAGATCTGTGATTAAATAAATATCCATTGTTGAAGCCACCCAGTCTATGGTATTTTGTTACAGCAACCCAAGCAGACTAATACCCACACAAATCATTATTATTAAAGTATATTTTTTGCACTGTTTATTTTGTTTCTAGAGAAGTTATTGATATTTGAGTTCTGTTTTGCAACTATTCACAATCCTTGATTTAATTTTATTTAAATGTCTTCACCATTTATATTAGTCAGGGTTCTCTAGAGAAACAGAACCAATAGGTATCTATCTATCTATCTATCTATCTATCTATCTATCTATCTATCTATAAAGAAAGAGAGAGATGATTGATTGTTTGGTAAATACATAGATAGATAGACACATAGACAGATATATAAAAAGATATTTAATATGAGGGATTGCTGATGTGATTATGGAAGCTGCGAAGTTCCATGATCTGCCTTCTTCAAGCTGGTAGCCCAGGAAAGCCAGTGGTGTAGTTCTAGTCAAACCCCAAGGCCTGAGAACCAGCAGGACTAAAATCCAAGAGTAGAAAAAGATAAACGTTGCAGCCCAGAGAGAAAATCTATTTCTCTGCCTTTTTGGTCTAATCAAATCCTCAAGAGATTGAATGTTTCTCACTCCTGTGAATGAGGGTGATCTTCTTTACTCAGTCTAGAGATTCACATGCTAATCTCTTTTGGAAACACCCTCACAGACACACCCAGAAAATATGTTCTACCCGCCTTCTGGGCATCCCTTAACCCAGTCAAGTTGAGACACAAAATTAACCATCACACCATTATTTCCTCTTTTTTTTCTTCTTCTTTCCTCTATTCATTACCATTGTATGCTGTATGATATCTCCGAGTCATTTTTTCCTCCATAAGGAGGGTACATTATCTGAGATCTTCACAAATGAAAGGCAGCTTGGACAAGTATAAAATTCTTGTTTCTAAATTGTTTTCTTCAAAATTACATTGTACATTTGTACTACCGTCCCTTCAGCATTCTGCTTTGCAAATGTGAGTTTGGATGGCAACATAATTCTTGTACCTTTGAACGTTACTGGCTTACATTTCCAATTTGATATTTTTCTTAGTTTTGTAATTACAATGAAAATTGCCAGATGTGGATCTAACGTGCTTTTCTTTTCATTGATTTTGCCCTCACATTATGGACCTTTCAATCTATACATAGTTTCTAGACCTGAAGAAAGGCTTATCTTCCAGTATGTCTTTGATGTTTTCCTCTGCTTTTGTTGTTCTTTTCTCTTTTTCAGAAATACTTTTTATCTGTACATTTCTCACCCATTTTGGATTCTCTGCGTGTGTTATGATCTATTTCAGGACTTTGGTCTTTGCTATCTGTGACAGTTTTCTCAAGTTTGTCCTTCAAATTAGTGATTGAGTCTCCTGTGATTTAAAAATCAATTCTCTTTATATGCTCCACCAGGCTTTTGAATTTTATTTTTATTTCTTTATGTACATTAATTATCTTATCAATCTTCCTTTCCTTTTATTTTGTAGAATTTGCATATTAGCCTGGTAGGTTGCTCCTCATGGACCTCTGTGTTTTTTAGAAGAAGCTGTGCATTCTTCTATTGTATTGAGAAAGTCAGTATCTTGATTCTATAGGAGATAATTTCCAGAGGTTTTTCATTTGGGTACCCTTTATTTTTTCTGTGTTTGTTTGTTTTTCTGTTTGCTTATCTTTGAAGAGTTGGGGTTTAGCCACATATTTTAGAACTAGCTATAAATATACACCATTTTAGATTTCTCTTGGCTTACTTTGAACCGTTCCTACCCCATTTTTCTACTTTCCACCAGACTTGTGTATACTGCAGATTTCTGCTACAGGATCTGAATTTGTTCCTGTCTGTGCTGGCTTAGTGATACTCAAAAGTGAGAGACTGGTGAAAAAAATGGAATTGGAAACATATCCATTAATCCATGTTCTTCAGACATTCCCCCTGATCCCACTTGCCTGTGACACATGATTTTCTCCTTGCGGACAGCCCTATCCCTATGCTAAATTGTGCAGTATAAAGGCTCAATTGTGTTTTCTAAGAATTTCTAACTTCCAAATGGAAATGAAAATTGAAGGGTGGGAGACAGTGTCCTGAATGCCTGAAAAATCAGTACCTGTACAGAAGAGCAGTAATTATGCAGTTCTCTCACTTTTAATCTGAGTCTTGGCCCTAGAATGGCTGAAGGATGAGTTGACTTCCTGTTTTTCTACAGGTGATTTTCCTTTCAAAATTTAAAGGTTGCCATGGCCTGAGGTAAAGTCTGGGCAAGTTTTCCCTGATGTCAACATTTTAAAAGAGGAAAGTGGTCCAGAGAGGTCAACTAACTTTATCAAGGTCACATAGCTAGTAGTAGTGTCGGGACGGTTTTTTCCTGCAGGCCCCCGCTAAGAGCTCCATCCCCCCCTTATCGGAGCTGTCTCCTGCAGGCCACCAGCTCGGAGCTCCATCCCCTTCCTCCTCCCATACCTTATTATCGGAGATATCTCCGGTAGGCACCATATTTAGAGGCCTCCCTGTCAAAACAATGTTGAGCGATTACAGCTGCTAGGGATGGACCTCCCTGGCACCCCGGCTAGATTTTCCCCCAACCCAGAGGCCTAACCCTATAAAATAAAGCACCCCACCCCAGTAGGTGCTCAGTGTTTGGGAACAATCCCACTGAGCCCACCGTCGTAATAAAGCTGTGTTCTCCCTGATCTCTCTGTGTTGCTTGAGTCTCTTGGTCCTCGCTGCTTTTCCCCAACAGTAGGTTTGAGGGGTCACGTCAAGATCTCTAGATTCAGCATACTCTTCCTTAGTAAAACATCACACTGTCTTTCTTAAGTTTGTTCACTGATAAATCTGAGGAGAAACTGAGGATACTCCAACAGTAGTGAAAAGCATTTTTTTTTTTTTTGCAAAAAATAATATCTATCATTCCCATCCTGAATCTTATATAAAATAACAGCATGATTCAATTAATGCTTACCCACATGACATTTATCAACTAGAACTTCATTGCAATGGAATTTTACCTCCTCCTCATGCCTTCCTTAATTGCACTAGCTCATGTAATTTTCTCCTTTTCTGACCTCTTTTGATCTATATTGTTTTCAATCCCCATTACACCACACTGCGTGCTTTGGATCCTTTCTGGGGCCTTATCTTCCCAGATGACACCCAACATTCTTGTTGGCACAGGTCATGTTTTATTCATTGTTCTCCCATGGTATCTGCCATAAAAATAGGTCCACAGGAAGTGTTTACCCAGTGGCCTAGTCTAGAGTACAAGCTAAAATAGTAAGCATCTCTGGAGATGACTTATAGGAAAATTAAAATTTAATTAATTACTTAATAGTATCTGCACTTCTCTTAAGTTGGCACAAAATAGCTTTCGTTTACCTTTTTTGTTTCCTCCCTTACATTGGCAATTTTTCAGGGATATTAAGATATCTTGTTCAGCAAACATTTCATAAAGGTTTCCTATGTGCTGGGCACTATGCCACTCTACTAGGAAAAATAAATGAATAAGATACAGTCTCACTTGCAAACACTCACTGTCTGATGAGCAAAACAGACATGTATGTAAATGATCTCAGTCAAATTTGGGAAATGCTCCAATAAAGTTATGCACTAGAGAAGACATCAACTAGTTTACCTTGAGATAGTGTCAAGCTCTCGAGCTTATCCTTTTCAGAATAAAATTCAGCAAGCGAGCCCAATCCCAATGTACCAATAAAGCTGTAGTTTTCTGGAGACTTGAATATATTGAACAAACCTCACCTAATCCTGACAATGGTGCTATTTGGGATTCTAAGGGCACTGGGACCTCAAAAGAACAGCAGTAGAGCATGACCAACAGCATAAGAAATAATGAACATTTTTACAATGATGAAAAAATAAATCCCTTTCTTGTGTCCTTCTAAATTTACTTTGACTAGCTATTGAACAGGCGTTTCATAGATTCAATACATCACAACATATTAAGTGCTGCTCAGCTCCCGCCACTTCTGCTGCCCTGCTGTGGACCGTCTCTTTCTGTTTGCATCTTGTCCGTCCTCTGTGCATATAAACTAAGTGTCTCCATTTCTGCTCTCAGAGTGTACCATACCATACAACCGAGATTTCAAGAACAAATATCAACAGTGGCTAAGCCAAACATATCTTGTCAAGAGAGTGCCACTGCAGTGTAAAGATTGATTTGTCGAGGGAGGTCTTGCATATAAGTAGATGTGAAGGCAAGGACTGAGGTTAACAAGTTTCCACTCTGGGAGTTTATTTATAACAAAATAACACAAGGACAGTTCTGCCTCTGCCAATTACTTTCCATCTCTTCCTATATCCATCGCTATAGCAGCTTTATTCATTACCAGAAACCAGCCCTTCCAGTACAAATCCAGGTAAAGCTTTGTGGATAAATGTTTGCCCTCAAGACTTACGTTTTCATGTAGAGTAGGATTCTTTCATGCCAGTTAGTACTGTTTGGAGCTGCTCCCTGTGCCCAGCTCAGTGCTTAGTGCACAGAAGAAATAAAAGAGAATGAGAAGACTGCACTTTACATGTGAGGTACTCACAGAGATCAGACCCACAGACAAAACACGGAAGAAAGTGTGTGATTAAGAGTTAGTTGCATAAATTCCCAACCCTGAGAAGGGAGACATCATTTTGGGCTGGAGCAGTCAGGCTCAATAGAAGAAGTGGTTATTGAGTTGGTACTAGAGGAAGGTAGGTTGGGAGAAGATTGTGGTTAGTTACGTGGTTACGTGTAGATGGTAACAGGTATCATCATCTTTAATCTCAGTAAACTGACAGGGCCAGATGGCTGGATGCATAGAGAAAGTAGACAGACATAAGGATTGTTTGATTTAGGTATCTAACCACTCAATAAATAGGTATAGCATGCCCTAGGTGTTAGGGACCCAATATTGTAAAAGATCCAGTTTCCACCAAAAGAAGTTCACATCTTTTTGGAGAATACAGATAGTAGTAACAAACACCCCCACCCCCACCCCGTTTATCCAGCCCCATCAGAGATCTCAGGCCACGTCAGCACTCCTTGCCCCTAGCTAGAACACACTGAGCCCTCAGTGGACCCCAAAAGGGTACTTGTCCGGATGGATCCACAGTTCAATATGCGCCAGCACCTGGTTGGTGAAGGAGCTGCTCATTACAAAGCTGGGGTGACCCACGCAGCCCAGGTTGACCAGCCAGCCATCAGCCAGCAGGATGATGCAGTGCCCATTCTTCAGTCAGTAGTGGTCCACCTGAAGCTTGATGTTCACCTTCTCCACCACGTTCCCATGCAACCACCTGACATCAATCTCTATATCAAAGTGTCCAACATTACACACAATAGCATATCCTTCATCTGTTCAAAGTGCCGGCAGAGGATAATGTCGATACAGCTCATGGTGGTGACAAAGATGTCGCCCTCCTGACTGGCCTCGTCCATGGTGGTCACCTCATAGCCCTCCATGGCGGCCTGCAGACTGTTGATGGGGTCAATCTTGGTGATGATGACTCGGACCCTGAAACCCCTCAGGTCCTGGGCACGGCCCTTGTCCACGTCACCATAGTCTGCTATCACTGCCACCTTGCCCGCAATCATCATGTCTGTGTCCTGCTTGATGCCATCTATGAGGGACTCCCAGCAGCCATAGAGGTTGTCAAACTTGCTCTTGGTGACAGAGTCATTGACATTGATGGCTGGCACCTTCAGGATCCCACTGGTCATCATCTTCTGTAGGTCGTGGACCCCTGTCGTGGTCTCCTTAGAGATGCCTCCGATGCCTGACAGGAGCTGTGGGTACTTGGTGTGGATGAGGTTGGTGAGGTCACCGCCCTCCTCCAGAATCATGTTGAGGGGCCCATCCCTGAAGTACAGTGTCTGCTCAGTTCACCACACATACTCCTCATCTGTTTTAGCCTTCCAGGCAGACACTGGAATGCCGGCTTTGGCAGTGACAGGGCTGCATGGTCCTGGGTGAAGAAGATGTTGCAGTTGGACCGCTACACCTCAGCAGCCCAATTCTGCAATTAAACAAACCATTTGCAACAGATTCTTCTAAAACTGCTCTCCCCCAAATGGCAGCAGGTCACGACCTGGTCTAGAATCAATCAAATTACAAATAGTAGTTGGCCTATTCTAGTCAAGAGCAGGACTTTAGTGTGTACCACAATAGGCTTTCAAGTCCTTAGGGGGAAAATCTGCAGCCATCTCGGCCAGTTAACTCAGAATATCAAGATCATTGTTTGGCTAGCACTGTGGTTAGGTACTTTTACACTATGCCACAAGAGAAAAAGGGGGTGGGACACCGTAACCCTGGGAAAAGGCTGTCCCCTAACCCCCAAACTGATCTTCTCCTGCACCTAAACACTGTTGTCAGCCATGGCCAATAATTCTTAAAAGTATGTCCTTGGACATGAGGGGAATGAGGAAAATGTGTGGACACCATCTCCTTAGATTGTACAGTGAAAGAGTCCAAGCGAAACTATAAATTCTTGCAGAACTGCACTGTGGGCAGTGCATTTTAGGCATGGCCCCACCCTCCTCATTATAATCCCAGCCCAATGTTTTCACAGTCTGGAAAGTACCATAGTTGCCTTTTACATTCTACTTCCTATGAAGAATCAACTCATGGCCCTGTCCTTTCTCCAACTCCAACATCCTCCAAATCTACTCTGCATGAGTACATCTGGGCTCTCTGTTTCTTCTCCTGACTTACCTAAGCACCCCAAGTTCCAGTCCCACCTATGTTCTCCCCACTTGCAATCTTGTGTTGTCTTCTGCACTAACAATGCCATCCTACAATCCTTTCTTTATATCTGATAACATCCTGTGCTTGGAATGACCACTGTTAATAACTTGGGAGGTGAAGAGCTGATTAGTGAAACAGCATGGTTTAGAGGGGTTTTTCTTAAGTTTTTCAGTGTTTACCCAAGGATTTAAACCACACTATGAGAGAGGACTCATAACGAAGCCAAGAATGGATGTATGGAAAGCATTCAAGTGAAATTGAGCCCAGAAAGTTAGAGAGAATGGTAATTAAAAAAATAAAAAGAAATATACATACAGAAATATGTATACATGTTTTAAGACAACATCTCTTAAAAATGTGTATACATTTTTTTGACACCCCAGCATATATTATACAATTACATATAATAAGTTATACATTAAATTATTTTGATCCACACTGTGGAAATATCTATTAAACATGAATAACATTTCCCCAAAATGTATAGCATGTGTTAAAAATAAACAATTACCAGAATTTAAAAAAAAAATAACTTCATGGTTTTGATGGTTATGTTGTTAAAATATGTTTTATTTCTCTGATTTCTCAGAGTATACTAAATATCTTTCAAAACAATTATTGTGCTCTACTTCACACAGTTTGCAATTTGCTTCTAGGATTCATGACCCCAGAGTTGTGCTTTTGGAGTTCTTGGGAAGATTTCTAAAAATTTTGATCTCTTTTCTTACTCCGAGGCTTTCAGCAGCACCTTCTGCTTTGAGTGTGATTTCACTGAGTTGACTTTTCCTTTCAGTCTGATGATTACAATCTGCTTTGGGCTTGGAGAGTTAAATGATACCTGTATACGATTTAGTCATAAAGTAAATGCCACTGGGTCATGATGACCGAGCCTAGGCGTTAAGGTTTGATATCTGATTTCAGCAATTTCTATTTAAACCAATGAACCACCTTTCCATTTAATTCCAGGTTGTTATTTCTGTTCTTAATGTCCTAGGTTGCCATAAGATTGACATCAGAACAATAGGTCATTACTTTTTTCAGTGTTATAACATGAAGATTTATTGATTTATAAGAGATACAAAGTTATAAAATCTAGAGCCAGAAGGGACCTAAGTCTTAAAGGAATTACCCATCCTCCTTGAGTTCAATTATCCCCAGAATATAAAATGAAGATGAAACAGAAGCCGACAGGCAACCTACTGCATTGATTTAGTGACAGGGTGGTGTGAAATGTGTAGAGAATAAAGTTTTAAGTTGCTTTTTCAAATTACATCCATTTTCCATCCTAAAACTTGTGGACTAGTGAGCGAGGTTAGCTTTGACAATTGTGCCATTTGGACTGCGTTTATCTTTTCCAAGGCTCTGAAAATGATTGTTCAAACAGAGGCAGCGCCAAACAAGGGAAAGCTATTTAAATCTGTATTTGGTTGTACAGATATTAGACTAGAGCTCATTTACACAAAATTTGGAGCTAGTTTGATCTTGACCAAAGCAGGTACAAAGACATCACATTCGCCCACTAATGAATTTTTAGAGTACTGTGGGTTTCCAGGCTTGAGGTCACTAGTACAAAATGAGATCTCGACCTACAAGAAGAGTTCAGCTTTTGAGTTAATACTGATTCTGGAAAATATCTCATTTATTCCTACCTGTAACCACCATACTCCAGAAATCATCACAAATTCCCAAAAAGAAAGAGTGGAGGGACAGAAAGAGAGAGAAGGATATAGATTTTTGATATTTGGAACCGTATTCCCTTTGTTTCACATTGGACTAAGATCTCTTCCTTACTTCCTACCTTACATTAAAAAAAAAAAAAAAAAAAAAAAAAAAAAAAAAAAATTCAACAAAAACAGAATACTGTTAGGTACTGAGAATATTGCCCTGCACAAGACACACATCATTCTGCCCTCACAGGGTTTACAATTTATTTAGCTTACTCCCTTTTCATTCTGAAATTGAAATTCTGCCTTCAGACTAGTGGCTTCTTACAGAGAATTCCACAATAGCAGGAAAGGCTGAATATAAGTAGATCATTGTTGCTCAATTTGATACCTTATTTTCCTTTTTCTTTTTTTTTTTTTTTTTTTTTTTTACCATTTACCACTCACCGGCATTTACTGACAAGCTACTTTGTGGAGAAGGGGCATAGAAGAAGATGAATTCATATTCCTTCTCTTAGAGAGCTCTAAATCTCATAAAGGAAGGAAGATTCGGCCACATGAAATAGACCATAAACCAAAGGCAGAGTTTCCATGCAACCTTATTACCTGGTTGATTAGGCCTCAGTACTTTGCTTTTTATTATTCATTCATATATTCAGTCATGCAATCACTCAATGAACATGAGTTGAACACCCATTAAAGGTAAGGCACTTACTTAGATGCGCAAAGTGTTTTGAATGATAGGAACCAAGTCAAGGACAGCATTGAAAAGCCCCTACGGACTCCGTAAAATGACTTCCAGACATTTCAAAAGGCTTGACCTGTGACACTTGCCCCAGGAGGCCCTAACTGCCAATAAGCTAAGTCCTTTGTTTAAGTTTGGTTGAGTTAGTTTTCTTCACCTCCTCTCTCACCATATAATTCCTCCTTCTCTCCAGCCTTCAAATAAAACATAGAATCTCTCCGGCAAATATATGCATCAAGAAACACACAATTGGATAATTCCTGATCTTGTTCCTAGGTCTGTTAGTCATTAATTGTTTCTGAGGGGCCAGTGGGAACCTATATTTTCACCTTAGGGATCTTCTGTTATCAAAAATAGTTCTAGAAATGCTTAAGAGAAGGGTTGCAATGTTTAAGTTTTGTGAATTTTTTTTTTCTTAGCTCGTTATTTTTTAAAACCAAAATAAAATGAAGTCTGAGCCAAGTTTATACTGATGCTTTTTTCAAACAGTACTATCACCCTAATGCATCCCAATATTTCAATTCTAATTGAACACAAAGAAGTCAACAATCAAGCTTTATTGCGAACTTCTAATTGGCTGTAAACTGGGGAGCATGCATTTTTACTAAACTTTCCCTATCAAGAGTATCTGCCTTCACAGCACCACAAATTCAGCTCATTAGAGCAGCCCACCTGAAGTTCCCCTTATTTCCCATCCATACTGTAAAGCCAATTATGTTCACATATTTGCCATACAGTTTTGCTTTCAGCTTCACAAACTGTAACTGTCAGAAGAAACACAAACTCTTGGCTATTATATTTTTATCTTATTGAAGGTTTTACTTTAAGTCATGTTTTCTATGCAGTTAGTGCTCCTCACTCTGGTTTTTCCACCAAATCCTGTTCTCTGGACGTATTTAACTTACATTCTCTTCTATTACTGGAATTATTGTTGCCTCCCTCTCTCTTGAGCTAGTGTATCCCAGCACATTCCCATTTCATAAGATAATTTCTGTTATACTTTCCTTGGAATTGAGTCTCTTCTAAGGAGTGGAGTCATTGGGATGGGGTCATTGGGAGTGGATGAGATGACGGTTTATACTGGGGTGTAAAATGACTAGTGGTAACTGGAAAGTTCTGTCTACCGGCTTTGAAATCTTTTCCACAATGACATTTGTCATAGTTCATCATTTCAGTGATGGAGAAACTGACTTAAGATGGTTCCCTGCCACGTGAAACTGACCTAAAATGGTGGCCCGAGTGGAGAGAGAGGTCCCCAGTCTAAGCCCCAGCCCACTTCCGCATAACCCCTTCCAAGCCGCACCCCGAGCCAATCACCAGACGACATCTACCCCTTCCCCAACTCAAGGAAGTCCCCAACCCATAAAAACCTGCTCAAAACCTTGCTAGGGGCTCAGTCTTTGGGAAGAATCCCACTGAGCCCGCCGTTGTAGTAAAGCTGATTCTCCTAACTCTCTGAGTGCCGCTTGGGTTCTTTCCGGTCCTGGTATCCATAACATTAGCAGATTTTTGCAGTGCTTACATCCTGTTCTAAAAGTAAGGCTCCCTGAAGGCAGGGTCTGGGTTTTACATCTTTTCAGGATCACCCCCACCCCGACTACACATTATCCAAATTGCCTTAGGTGTAAGAGGTGCTTAACAAGTGTGCACTGAATGAATGGATTCCTCTATCTTTACCTCCCTTGCTGTTCCAATTGGGACGTCACAGGAGACCAAGCCCTGCTGGGTGAATGACTTGTGCATGAACACTATTTATTTCTCAAATGCAAATCACGCTTGCTCTGGTTGATTAGCCTGAGGCACAGGCTTACTAGGAATGATGTTGGAGAATGTGCCTTTGTCACCGAAGGGAGAGTGGAGTTCTTTTCATCTTACAGAAAAGCCTCAGTTAATCAGGACAGGACCCAATGAAACATACCTATGATTAGAATTTGTTTCTAATTTAAGAAGAAAGAGACAAAGGACAGAAAACTTGTTCACGCTGAGGGATGAGTGAAATAAGAGGTCATGAAATTAAATAAAATCACATTGGTAAGAGCAGTTTAGAATCAGCTCCATCTCCCACCTAACATTGATCTGCCTTTTCTGCTCTGGACACAAAGATCACATTTGTGGTTTTTATTAACATAGAAAACAATACTTGAGCAAGTTATTTATGACTGAAATGTTTGAAACCCAGATAACATTCTGAGGGTCTCTAGATTCTTAAACTACAATATACTTAAGAGGAGCTCAAAGACCTTAGGGAAAACAAAACAATTAACAAAATATTACATAATGAATAAAAGCCTGATGCCAGGTGTGGCTGATAATAGAGGTTCTTTACCTTGTACCAATGCTCCTTCCCCTGGACCAGAGATGAGGGACTTTTCTACCTTCTTGGGAAGACTGGAGAAGTAACTACAGTTGACCCTTGAACAACACAGGTTAGAACTGGGTCCACTTACACTCAGAGTTTTTTCAATAAACAGTCCTTCAGGCTTTCCTATGCTTGCGCTTTACATCTACAGAATCAATCAACTATGGATCAAAAACAGTATTTTCGCAATCCCAAGCACAGATTCCAAACCCTGGATCCAAAATACTGTTTTGTAAGTGGTTGGTTGAATCTACGGATGCAAAGGGCCGACTGTAGATTCAGAAGCTGTATGTGGATTTACAACTGCATGGAGGTCAGTGCCCCTAACTCTGCACCCCCGCCCCCACCATTTGTTTAATGATCAGCCATTGTACTGCTCTTCTCTTTTTCTCAATGACCCTTTTCCATGGGAAGAGTTGCCACCGATTAGATTGGTCAGAGTCATGTGCTTACTGGGACTTGACAGTACTTCACATGTTGTGCCTTGACTCTGGATTGGTCATCAGGGCAGTTCACTGTCATCTGCTTCCTGCTGGCTTAGAGGAGGTTCCACTCCCTACACAGAGAAGAACCCACCTTTGGCTTCCCTATTCCTAACTGGTGGGTAAAAAGGTCTATGCATTCCTATGGTCGCATTGGACCCCAATTAATTGTTAATGGAATATGATGCCCTATTTCAGTCCTCAAGCCATAACCATTACTTTCAACACAATTTGCCAGAAACTGTCTTTTAATCACTATTTCCAAATGATTAATAAAACATGTTTTTCATCTTGTTTTGGCTAATGAGTCTTGTGTCTATTCTTGATATAGATTAAAACTTGGGGAAGGAAGGATGATATAATTGTCACATCCAATTTCTAGCCCTCAAATACAGGCAAATCTGAATTAACCATTATCTTAAGTTAACTTTTTTTTGCACTAGTCTTCTAAAGAAGTAATAATTTACCTAAGAAAAACTAAAAAACTTTGTAAAAATAAATTTCAGAATTAGTTCACATTTAGTTTAATTTCTCATCTTTGTGAGCTAAGAGCAAGGAGGAGGGTTATTGGTAATTTCACGGTAAAAGAAAAAGAAAAAAATTTTATACTTACCTTAAAAAGTGGGACAGTAACTTAGTGAAATGCAATAAGAGCTCTGAATAGTGTTGAGGGCCCACCTGAAATATGTGGTCTTATATTTGAAGTTAAGAAGTTGATATGAATCTTGCCAGAATTACATGACACTTTCCTTCTTCCTCTTTCTCTTCCTTGAAGCTATAACCACTCTTCTAAATTCTGCCTCTATCCTGCACTTGTGAGTATATGTGTGTGTGTGTGTACATATATATATATATATATATATATATATATATATATATATATATATATATATTACATACATACGTAACCCTAAACCAGAAATTGCTTAATTTGCCTAGCTTTAAGCTTTAAAACATATTGAATGTGTTCTTCTGTGACTTCATTTTGTTCCATGTTATATTTATTAGCTACATCCGTAGTGTTGCTTAGAGATGTAATTCATTTATTTCCACCCACTGTATAGCTTTTGTTTTTGCTATTACAAAAATGCTATATGGCCGTTCTCATGCATAACTCTTGGTATATGTGTGCAATTTCTCTGAGTTACTCACCTAAGAATGAAATTGTTTGCTCATAGAGTAGACACAAGTTTAAAAATAATGCCAAATTGTTTCCCAAATTGGTGGTAGAAATTTATACTCCTTCCAGCAATGGTTTCTAGAACAATTTCAGTTGCTTAGATACGGGCACTAAATAGGCAGAAGGATAGGTTTAGCCAGATTGAGGGATTACCCAATGAATATGATAGAAGGGACGAGGGAATTAAGATTTTATCAAAGGAATGATTAAAATGATGTTTTGTGGAAATTAAGTGGCATAGCGTCTGAAATAAGGATCTGAGTGAGAGATGAGTAACAGGAATGGTATGGAATCCGTGAATTAGAAGTCCCTTTAGCTGTACTGCAGAGACGTAGGTGGTGAGGGGTAGTTACACCTTTGGGCAGAGAGCCAAAGTCTTCAAGAAATTTTTAAAGAGAAGGTTTTGACTTCAGACAAAAAGAGAACAGATTATGTAGACAGGTATGGGAGGAAGGAGCAAACACTTCTGCTTAGACCTATCCAGATACACATTTTTGCTCGTTAGTCAGAAACTGCTCTGAGGAAGTACAAAACAGTGAAATCTAATGAGTTAAACTTTGTATTCAGGTACATTTGAAGGGCTGTGATAAGAGTATCATTGTGAGTATAAACCCATTATGAAGATTTATTTGAACTACGTACATGAAACAAGAACAACAGCAGCATCAAAACAAAACCAGAGAACATTTAAGCAGCTTGAGGAAAGTCATTCAGCGCATAGGCTGAAAAATCAAAATACGAAATCAGGTTCCTCAACTCTGGTGCTGAAGGTGCTGTAAGGTTGATTGTCTTGAGTGATGATTCTTCAGCATTTTTGTCATGGACTTCTTTGGGATCTAAGGGAAACTATGCTCTCTCTCTTGAGAATAAGCATAGACTTCCATAAACACTACAATTTCCACACCATTTTAGAAAGTTCCAGAGCCTCTGCAGCTCCATCTTTGGATCCTCTCTGGGACCAGGGCAGATGCACCACAGAGGGAATTGTGTAAGTTTCGTTGTGGGGTGGTACTCAGGCTGGGGAACAAGGGGGGCCCAGATGTCTTGCTGATCCAGTCACCAAACTGGGTACTGGTGAGCAATTGTATGCAAAGATTAAAAAAAAAAAAAAAAAAAAAAAAAGAGAGAGGTTTTTGTTTATTTGTTTCTTTGTTTGTTTTCTAATTCATCTGCCCAAAGAAGATACATTTTTGTAATTCCCAAAAAGATGTGCTAAGGGCAAGCCCAAATTAGATCTGTTATTATAGATGGGCTCAGTAGTTGATTTCATCATTCCACATGGTGACTTCTTTTTCAAGCATTCCTCATTAGGATATTAGAAAGTTAATGTCGACAGGTGTCCTGTTGTCAGTGGTATTGTTCCCCTTGGCTGTGTTTGCTAGGACCTGGAAGGCACGGATGAAACTTGCATCTTGCACAGCACACAGCAGTGTGTTATGGTGCACTAAGAAGCTCGAACAATATTTGGCGCTTGATTGATTACTGATCAGTAGATTAATTAAATCTAAAAGAAGTTTTAAAAATAGCTGATTGCTTAACAGTCTAGCGGTATCAGTGTTTTTGCATTTTATTTAAGCTCTTCCTTTGGAGAAGAGGTAGACAGCTCCAGGCTTAAACGAAGGAACTGCATCCAGCTCCTCTTTTGCATCTGTAAGGTTTCTGCTGCTGGGGTGAGGTAGGGGTGGGTAGGGCAGGGATTAGAAAACTGACTCAGAAATTTGAGAGGGTTGTGATCAGCAAGTGGGGCAGAGAGGATGATGCCATTGAAGAGAACTAGAAAGGTTGAATCCAGTTTCCATTAGACACTTAAATGCACTTTCTAAAAGGGGAGTTTTCTCGAAATTGAGAGTGATGGAAACAGGATCGGAGATATTCAGGGAGATAAATGAGTGGGAGAGATTTACTGATGAAGCATGTGTAGAACTAAATGTGGAAGTTAAAACAGCAGAAAATGAGGTCCAGGAGAGGAAATTGAGGGAAGAGGCAGCATGTGTCAGGGGAGGAGGAGCCATGGGGAACATAAAGGCAGAGCTGTAATAAGAATCACAGAATGGAGGGGGAGTTAGACCCTGAGGGATTTGACTCCTCTGGACCATGAGGACATGAAGTTGGTTCTCACAACAGGAATGAGCTATGGATCTCATAAATTATCCCTGGGGCAATATAAACCTATTTATGCCTTTATCGTATTCTGTCACGTTGAATTTCTAAATATTATGGGTACCAAATGAATGTCCAGATAAATGAGTAGCTACCAGAATGGTCTGTTTGCAGGTAATGTGGAAGTGGGCTGCAGAGTCCAGAGTTTACTATAAGAATTGCTGCGTGTTTATTCTCAGAAACTTAAAGCAAGTCTTAGATTATAACAATTGTGAGAGAGGGAGATCAATTACCTAAGAATATCCTGTGTTCTTATTTCATTTTATAATTTAGTTTTTATTCAAAGTATTTGGGGCTTCTTTGGCTCAGTGGAACTGCTACCCTAGAAAGAGAAGTGAGGCCTGGGGTGCTGGAAAATAGAGGAACCTGTGGACAAAGCTATGCATCAGATGGATGCATGACCCATTCAGTTGCAGAATTTTTGTTTCTATTATCTATTTCTATGTAATAAGTCACTCTGAAACTTCATGGCTTAAAAAAACATGGACTCGTTGTGATCAAATGACAGCTAGGGCAGTAGGAAAGTCTAAGATGACTTCTCTCATATTTCTAGGGCCTTGGCCTGCACCAGGAAAACAGCACCAGTCCAAGAGTGGAAGCTGTAGCTTCTTACATTCCAGATTCCAGAACTCACAGGATGATATTCCACCCCACCTGACTGGACAAAGCAAGTTACAAAGCCAGGTCAGGGCAAGGTAAGTGTTGGGTAAGTAGACTCTATCTCTAATGGGAAGAGTTACAAAATGTTGTGACCAGGCTTTCCAATCTACCACTTGCCACCTAAAATCTGTGGCCTATTTTTTATGAGCTTTTAAAATATAAATACAGTAAGTCCTCACTTATCATCATCAATAGGTTCTTGAAACTGTGGCAGAATGAAATATAATGAAATCAGTTTTACCAAAACAGTGTTTTGGATGCGCAGTTGGGAATCTGTGTTTGGGAATGCAAAAATACTGTTTTCTATCTGCGGTTGGTTGAATCTGCAGATGGAAAACCAAGGATAAGAAGGGCTGACTGTGTTTATTGAAAAAAAAATTCATGTACAAGTAGACCTACAGATTCAAACCCATGTTGTTCTAGAGTCAACTGTATATTTAGGTATATCTGGCATACAGGAGGTGCTCACTAGTTACTTGTTGAGAGTATGATTCATTGAATGAATTACTTTAAAAAGCAGTTGGCATAGTCTTCTATCATTTCGTAAGTGTTCAGTACATGTTAGTTACTATTTCTTAATAGAAAATACTGTTCATGGTATCTGTTTCAAATATTCTCTTCATTCATATTTTATACATGCCGTTTTTACATGACTGTCATAATTTACCATGCTTCTCATATGCAGTGCAAAACTGATACATGATCGCTGCCCTCAGGGAGTATAAACTGCACACAAGGGACAATGAATGTACACTTGAGAAAATAAGAAATGTTTCCTCCCTGTCAAATCATCAGATTCAATGGAGAGTTTGCATATGACCTAACAAGTGATACCGTTTTGAATGATGACAAAGATTTTACAGAGGTAGTGGAACCTGTGATGGCCCGGGAGAGATCCAGAAGAGAAGGTAGGCAAATTGGGGCCAGCATGAGAGAAAGCATAGCTGTGGGAATGAACATGGATTGTTCTGGGGGAAAATGAGGCGCTGCATAGGATAGGGGCATTGGATAGGCAAAAGTAAGAAGCAAGGTTGGAGACGTAGACTAAGCTCTACTTGTGGGGATTAGATGCCAGGAGCTTCTAAGGGCTTTTGAGGAAAAGAGTGTCATTGTGAAAGGTGCTTGTTTTTGCAAGACCAATTAAAATGTTTTTTCAGAAAGCATGAACCAGGCCAACACTATCAGGAACAGACTCCCGATTGCTCTGAGTAGAGTCTGGCTTTAGAAAGTGATCTGGACACAGACTATAAGTAGGTATCTGCTCCCTTGTTCTAACTACATATTTACATACCCAGATCCCAGCTAGAGCTTCACAGCAATCCCATTTCTGCCATGAAAATGTCCCCAGTTTTTGAATCCCACCCTGACCTACTTCTTGTTCCAGTTCCCATTAAAACTGCAGTTATAGAACCAGGTGTCCTAGGTAGGTGTGAAATGCTGTGAAATTTGTAGTAACTAATGATTATTATGATAGCTATGAGTTATTAATGACATTAGAAAGAACAAGATAATGTCATCATTACATCTTTGTAACAGTGTGAGGGGGCATGAAAAAATAGCAATTGCAATAATGATAGCTTCTTTAATAGGTCGATAGAGGCATTTCTGATAATAGATCAAGAAAGAAAAACTGAAAAGTGTCTGAAACAATGTATGAATGTGAAAAATTGTTAGTGATCTGTGCAGGTAAAAAGAAAAGTATCAATCTAGAGAGAAATCTCCATCATATCATCTGAGAACACGAGTGCTAGTCCACAAAGCTGCCAGGACTCCAAGGGGCAAGGAATGGAGTGTCTGGGCTTCCCTCTCAATTGGGATGGGGTTGGAGGCAAGCAGTAATACAGCCAACAGCCCTTCAACACATCCATGCACATCTCCACCCCGATGGAAGGGTTGTGTTAAAACCCCAATTGTGAAAACATATGAAGAACTAAAGAAAACACAAAACACATAGGGATTTAAAAAAAAACACAAACTATAAAACACACATGATAAACATTATAAATCTTCAGTGAAGGAATTTAAAAAATCCAAATAGTCATTTTGTGTTTCAGGATGAGAAGATATAATATAGTATAGATATCTATTTTTCCAAACTCATTTATATATTCGATACTCCCAGACTAACAATTTTTATGTGTATTAACATTTTTTTATTGAATTTGATAAGTAAACTCTCAAGCACATGTAAGAGAGAAAAGGTGAATGTATGTCTCACACAGTTTCAAAAAAGCATGACATGAGAGAAAATTTCCCTTCTACTAGTAACACCACTGAAATGCTATAACTGAAACAATTGATATTGGTATAAGATAGATGAAGGGAAGAAAATAAAACAAAATAAAGATGCTTTCCCATAGGATTATGGAAATGTATCCAGTTGTAGCTGGTATTTCCTATAATACAGAACCAAAAGACTTTAGAAGGAATTGTTTTGGGATATTTGGATATTCATTAAAAAAAAAAATAAAATCAGGCCCTATACTTATATCATCTATGCATGGGTTATAGAAAATAAGCTAAAACATAAAAAAAAACAAAAACCAACCAACCAACCAAACAAACAAAAAACTTCTATTACAGGAGCATTTAGAATTATTAAATCACATATCAGGAAATTGCTTTTATAATATTGAAGAGGGGAAGGCCACTTAAGCATGGTAGAAATCCAGATGTCCAAAAATATTGAAGAATTTGATGTATCAAAAATCTTTAAAGAGCAAAAACACAATTGAGAAAGTTAAAAGGCAATATGGAATGAAAAAAGTATTTTAATCTTTGTAAAAATAATATTCAAAATACACAAAGAAAAGGAAAAATAGGAAAATTTGGAGAGAAAAATCAGGGGACACTTATTTAAACGACAAGTTCACAAAAAAGTAACGCAAATAAAAAATAAAGATGTAAAATGCTTGATTTTACTTTTAATACAAAAATAAAGTTAAGATATAATCATTGCTTAAGTACCATTGTAAAGTGTGATAATAATCTAATGGGTGAGAATTTAAGTAAATCAACATAATTTATTTGGTGGCTGTGAAAAATGATAAAATATTTTTTGTGAACATTTTAATTATTTTTTAAAATTGACTCAGAAAAATTGACTTATTTTTCGGGTGTGCACTTCTATGACTTAACACACAAATTATTTTTGTTCTATTGCTGTGTAGTATACCATTGTTTGGATATACAGGTTATTTAGCTATTCTCTCATTCGAGGACATCTCTGGTGATTTCCCTATTCCTTTCCTAGTCTTTTTTGTCTCTTCTCTCTTTATTCTATCTTGCTAGATGGTCATTAATTTTATCACTGTCTCCAAAGAAGCAGCTTTTAGGTTCAGTGATTTTCTGTATTGTTTTTCTGTTTTCCATGTAATTGTTTTCAGCTCTACTGTTCATTATGTCTTCCCTTCTACTTTTGGGGGATTCATTTTGCTTTTATTTTTATCGTTTCTTGAGATGGAAGCTTAGATTGTTGATTTGAGGCATTTCTTCTTTTCTAATACCTGTAAGTATTTGATGTCATAAAATTTTTTTCTAAGTCTTGCTTTAGCTGAATCATACTAATTTAAATATGTTGTATTTTCATTCTTGTTTAAAATATATTCTAGTTTTCATTGACCTATGGATTATTTGTGATTGTTTTGTTTAATTTCCACTTCTTTGGAGACTTTCACGTTATCTTTCTATCACTGATTTCTAATTTCATTCCATTGTAGTTGGAAAACATATGTTTGTATGATTTCAGTTTTTTGAAACTTGTTAAGTTTGTCTTATAACTCAGAATATAGTCTTTCATGATGCATGTTTTATATTTATTCTATTATTGTTTGATGGAGTGCTCTATACATGTCAGTTAGATCTAGGTGGTTTATGGTGTTATTTAGTTATTCTATAGCTATACAGAAATCTTACCAAATCTTACAAATATATGGGTTCTTTTACATAACCCCCACTGTGTTATAGTTGCCTGTTTGGAATGGACTAAACTACCTCAATCTATAGTTTTATGTCCTTTGACAAATTTTAGAACTTTCAACCATAATTATTACAAATATCTTTAGCAGTATTACTTTATTTCTCCTCCTTTTCTGGGACTCCAATTCCACAAATGTTAGACCTTAAAAATAAATTGTCACAGATCCCTGGGTCTCTGTTATTTAAAAAAAAGAAATATATATATATATATATATATATATATATATATATATATATATATATATATATATATTATTCATACAGGGTAACATCTATTGACAAGTCAAGTGTCTTAACTCTTTTCTCTGTTATTTTCATCTGGCTACTGAGTCTATCCTGAGGTTTTATTGTATTTTTATTGTGTTTATTGAGTTTTACTTGTGTTTTTCAGGTCTTAGATGTTCATTTGGTTGTTCATAATATCTTTAATTTCTTTTCTGATACTTTATATTTTTCTATTAGTTTCAATAATATTAATGTTTGCTTGCTGAAATATAAGTAGCTACTTGAAAGTATTTGTCAGATAGTCCTGGAATATGTCCCATCTTTGTGTTGCCATGTGTTGATTGTCTTTTCCCATACAAGTTGAAATATTCTAGTTTCTACGCCAACTAATTTTGGATTGTATCCTGACATTTTAAATATTAGGTTATGAGACTCTGAGTCTTCTTTTAATCCTATGGAAAATGTTGATATTTTTGCTTTAGTAGACAGTCAAAGGGTTTTGTTCAAGCCACAAATTTCAACCTGCTTTCTGTGGACTTATTTTAGTATTAGTTCAGTTTTTAAAGTCCTTGCAGAGCAACTTCCATCTGTCCTTCTTGTAACTACTCAGTGACTTGTCTGGACCTTGGTGGTTATCATCGTATAAAATCAACTGTCTGTATATATGTGTCTCTATCTCTTGATTATTGACTTGGTTCCTTTAATCTTTATGATCTTTATGTCTATTTTTATTTCAAAGCACTTCCTTGGTAACTCTAATTTTTATAATTAGCTTAACTTCTCCAAATTTTGAATGATTTATTGTACGTTTTTCGATTTTCCAGGACATTTGTATTTCCATATAAACTTTACAATAATCTTGTCAATTTCAATAAGATTGCTGGCTGGAACTATGATTTGGATTGGATTAAATCTATTAGTAGTTTTGGAGAGAATTGACATCTTAATAATAGTGAGCCTCTCCATTCATGGACATGGTATATCTCTCTACTCATTTATCTCAGCAATGTTTCTTGTTATCAAGGATAGGTCTTGGCCATATTTTGCACTTTTATTCCAAAGTACTTATTGTTTTTGATACTATTATAAATGGTATTTTATAATTTCATTGAAAAAAAATTATTGCTAATATATGAAAATAGTTTTTAATAATTTTATTGAGATATATTCACATAACATAAAATGTACCCACTTATAACGTACAATTCAGTGGGTTCTACTATAAAGTTGTGTAATAATCACCAAAATTAACTACAATATTTTTTTGAGTTTCAATAAGTTTATTTGAGCCAAACTCATGACATATGCTGGGGAGCAAGATTTCAAATGGTCCACAGAATAACAGTTTTGCAGTTTCTTTTATGAATTTGAAGTCAACAAGGTGATGTACAGAAGATTATATGAAAGTGTGAGAAAGCAAGGTGGGAATTGGATTACAGGCTAGTTAAGATTATTTGCTCTCTTGAGGGTAATTACTTCTTAGAAGGAGAGGTATGAAAAGAGGCATTTCAAAGGTATACCACAACTAATTTTTAGAACATTTCATTACCTAAAAAGAAGGCTGTACTCATTTCACTCAGGCCTCATCCCCTTTCTATTCATTCCCAGCCTTAGGCAACCACTAATCTGTACTGTCTCTATAGATTTGCCTATTCTAAAGATTTCCCCTAAACAGAAACATGTAATATGTAATCTTTTGTGACTATCTTCTTTCACTTCAAATAATATTTTTGGCTATTATGAATAGTGCTGCTATAAATATTTGTATAAGTTTTTGTGTAGAGTTATATTTTTGTTTCTTTTGGGAACATACCTAGAAAATATATTGCTGTCTTATACATATATATATATATATATATATATATATATATATATATGTGTGTGTGTGTGTGTGCATATATATACACATATATATGTATGTATATATATATGGTTTCATTTTTAAGAAAATATCAAAATTTTGTCAAATGACTGCACCATTTTACATTGTCACCAGTGTACATATCTTTATATCTTTATATAGTAACCAACAGTTCTTATTGTCTATTTTTTAATAGCAATTATAGTGGGTATGAAATGGGACCTTATTGTGATTTTGATATTAATTTCCCAGTCGGCTACTGATATTGAGATCTCTTCATGTGCTTATTAGATATTTGAATATTTTCTTTGGAGAAATGTCTATTCAGACAATTCACTCAATTATTAAATTGTTTTTAAAATTATATACATATACGGGAATCCAGAATATATATATATATATTCTGGATTCCCGTATATGTATATAATTTGCAAGTATTTTCTCCCATTTTCTGTGTTTTTTTTTTACTTTATGGATGGTATAGTTTTTAAAACAAACATTTTTAATTTTGATGAAGTCAATTTTTTTTTCTCTTTTGTGCTTATTCATTTGGTATCAGATTTAAAAAAAACTTTGCCTAACCCAAGTTCACAAAAATTCACTCATGTTTTCTTCTTATGGTTTTATATTTAGCTCTTACATTTGGGTGTATGATCAATTTAGAGTTAATTTTTTTTTTGTATGATGTTAGGAAGAGGTACAACTTTATTTATTTGCATGCAGATATCTAGTTATCCCAAGATCGTTTGTTGAAAGATTATTCTTTTTCCATTGAATAATCTTGGCACCTTTGTAAAAATCAATTGACAGTAAGTGTAAGGGTTATTTATGGATGTCCAATTCTTGTCCATTAATCTGTCTATCTTACCCTTACACTGTCTTGATTATTATGTCTTAATAGTAAGTATTGAAATTGCAATGTGTGAATTCTCCAACTTTGTTCTTCTTTTTTTAATGATTGTTTTTACTATCCTGTGTTCCTTGCATTTCTTATTAATTTTAGATGGTTAATTTCTGAAAAAAAAAATCCACAAAACATAGTTGGTATTTGATAGTAATTTCATTGAATCTGTAGATCAATTTGGGAAGTATTGCTATCTTAACTATATTGTGTCTTGTGATCCAAAAACATAGGGTATGAGTACATTTTTCATGGTGATCTTTTGTTCTCAGACCTTGCTTAATTTCTCTTACTTCTAGGAATCTTTCTCATCAATTAAACATTTATAAATGAATAATCATGTTGTCCATGAAGAAAGACTCTTTTAACAGTTTTTATGCTGTTTATTTCCTCTATTTGTTTATAAGATTTCTAGTACAATATTGAACAGAAGTGAAAAGAGGTAATATTCTCAAAGTTTATCTTACTATTTTATGTATAAAGTAAGTATTAACTACAACATACTTCCATTTCTTTCTCCTTTCCTTTATACTATTATTTTCAAAGATATTACTTCTAATTATATTATAAAATATGGAAATACTTTCACTATAGGCAAATAATTTCAAACATTAAAAAACATAGAAATAAAGACTTTTATATGTACTCACATTTGTAATATTACTGGAGCTTTAAATTCCCTTTTTGTGGATATAAGTTCCAGTTGGAATTACTTTCCTTTTGATTGAAAAACTTTGGTTATTTCTTTCAGGCTAGTGTTTTGTTGTTGTTTGTGTGTTTTCATTTTGGGCAATAAATTTTCTCATCTTTTTTTCTGAAAATGTTTTTTCTTTTGCCTTGATACAATTCTAGTTTGACAGTTTCAACACTTTGAACACATTGTTCCATTTGCCTCTATTTTGTGTGAAGTCTGTGATTATCTTTTCTTGCTCTTTGTATCTAATGTGACTTTTTGGGTCTGGCTGCTTTTAAAATTTTATTTTTGTTGTTCATTTTTGGAAATCTAATTATGATATTTTTGGGTGTGGTTTTCCTTTGTGTTTATCCTGATTAGGTTTTGATGAGGTTATTGGGTCTCCAACTTTATAATTTTTATAAAATTTTGAAAAAAATTTGGCCATTATTTTATTTTAAATAATGTTTCATCTCCCCCATTTTTTCTGGAACTCCCATTGCTAGTATATTAGACCAGTTAATACCATCCCACAGATCAACGATGCTCTTTTCATGTTTTTTTTTTTTCCAATTTTTTTCTGTTTTATTTTGAATAGTTTTTATTTCTATATCTTCAAGTTCACTACCATTTTATCTGCATATATGATTTATCCTTCCCAGTGAAAATTTCATTTCAGATAGTGAGTGTAATTTATATCTCTTCATGTTCCATTTTATTCCTTTTGTTTATATTTTCCGTTTTCTTCTTATCTGTTCATAATTTTTTAAATACTTGGATTTAGTTATAATAGCTGTTTTAAAGTTCTTGGCTATAAATTCCATCTTTTAAAAAATATTTATGAAACTTTCTGTTTATACAGTTTTTCCATCACAAAATATGTGATATTTTTCTGCTTTGTTGGCATGTCTAATAATTTTTAAGTGCTTCCATTATGCTTTTTTATTGTTAAAAATGTTAGATTGTTAAGAATATGGAATTTGTTCTTTCATACATATTTTGCTTTTTATTTTAGTATAGTTAAGTGACATATTTCAGTTTGCTTATTATTGTTACTATTATTATTATTATTATTATTATTATTATTATTCATAGTTTGTTAGGCTAGCTGTAGAGTAGCTTTTAATTGAGTTCTGCACCACTACTGAGGTATGGCCTTCTTACATAGTCCTCTACTAAATGCCACAAGTCATGATTCCTTCTCTAGTTGAATAATTTGTGGTGGGAACTCAAATAATTCCTGATCTGTGTGAATTCTGGGATCTAGTCAGCTTACCTGACTTATTGCTTACCATATACAGCATGTCTGATTATTCAGCAATACCTCTAGTGTAAACATGTAGATTTCTGAAGTTATTTTTCTCTGTAGTTTCCTCTGTTTTGGAATTCTGCTTTGCAACTTCTGGTAGCCTCAGACTTCCTGAATTTCAGTCTCTGTCTCAACTCAGTGAGACCATGTTTTGCTTGGAAGTTATATCCTATCCTAGTGTGAAATGTTCTTCCCAGAACACAGTCTGAAATAAAAGCACAGGTGGAAATACAGATATAATTTGTCAAAATATTTAAAAGTTATAAATCAAGCTAACAAAAGGTTAAATAAGGTATATTCTATCAACTTTACAAAAATACCTAAATAAAAATCTGAAAGTTCAATTTCAAACTTGGAATTTTCAGACTCCTTGAATTTCCATCCTAGCCTGCTCTTTTTCGTATCCACTCATGCACTTTGAGTAATCTCTTGCATTGGGCTTTCTGAGCTCTGCAAACAAGCTTATGGTGTGTAAACCACTGATCTTGTCTATTCTCACGGGTTGAGTGGTCATAAGATGGTTATAAATGAAAGTAAGGCTTTTACATTTTGTCTTCATTGTATACTAGACATCGTTTGGATGTTTTACATAAATAATTTTTTGATTTATTTCTTGTAAAATTATATGCACATATACATAAATGCACGTGTTTAAAAACCTTCTCAACTAATGTAACTTTTATGAGATAGTCTATCGAATCCATAACTGAAACTGCTTCGTTTTTCTCCCTTCAGTAGAAGCCCCTTTAGTAAACGTAACAGTCCAAACTAATGCAGATTGTTTGAATACGAGAGAGAGAGAGAGAGAGAGAGAGAGAGAGAGAGAGAGAGAGAGAGAGAGAGAATATATATGTAAGAATACATATGGAGGGCAACCAGTTTTCTCAGTGGTTAGAGCACAGTGCTCATAACACCAAGGTCGCCGGTTCGATTCCCACGTGGGCCAATGAGCTATGCCCTCCACAACTAGATTGAAAAACAACGACTTGACCTGGAGCTAATGGATCCTGGAAAAACACATTGTTCCCCAATATTCCCCAATGGAAAAAAAAAAAAAGAATACATATGGACCTTTAAAACTTTTATACTAAACTTTACTCATAGAAATACTTGTAGAAAAAAGTTAAATTGGATGTGGGTGGACCTCTCCTTGAACCAAATTAAATAAATTCAAATATGTAAAGCACCCAATCCTTGACTGTAATAGCCACTCAATAATGTTAGATTTCTACTTCTCCCATCTCTCTGTTTCTCAAATATCATATATATTAATGGTAATCTCTTGGAGTATGTAATTTTTCAGTTTTTGTGGTTGAGCTTGTTAGCGACTCAAAAGGTAGACATTTCAGGCCTATTAGGGTTTGGGGATGTTGACAAAGAAAACTAAACTTGGAAATAGATAGAGCTTCAAATCAAATTACATGTGTTTAGACTTTCTTTCCTTCTGCTCTGAGTTAGTGTTATTGAGAAGAACAGGTATCATGAAAACCAGACTATTAAATTCAGAGAATGTGACTTGGGGGGGTGGGAGGGGAAAAACAACCAGGAGTGGAAACATGGTTACATGGCTAAGGACAATTTCTCATAAGAGAGCTAAGGTTTCAATTATTTGTTTTCTACCTGATGTCTATGGAAATAGGAAGTAGGTGAGAAGGGAAGGATTTGATAATAGCCTCATGTGGAGACAGAGCCCCAGAAAGCAGTTTCCAGGCTCTTGGCCTCACATAGAAAGCTGCTGGCTCAGGTAGTAAATGGTCATCAACTGTGATTGGATGGCCATCAGCTGTGGCTATTTGGCCATCAGCTGTAACCAGTGAGCCATTGGCCACTAATATAACTGCTGTGGCTACACTAGCAGGGAAGAGAGAGAAAGAATGGGGGCTAGCAAGAAGATGGCGGCTGGGCTGGCAAGCGCAGATGGCGGTTTGTGGACAGTGTGGATCCAGCCTCCAGTGAGAGTATAGTGCCGCCAGAGAGAATATAGTGGTATGACTCCCCTACTTATGGCTCCGTGGGTGTTCCTTTTTGGCCTTACCATATCCTGCGTTATGTGGGGAGCGGGACCAGAGACCCCTCCGGGTCCCCTGCATGACAAATGGCGCAGCGAGCAGGGTCTCCTGCACGACACCTCAGAATCCCTATTCCACCTCCCTCTGGTGGACCTGGCCTGATGTTTAACATACCATTGGTATCCAGATAAATTTCAAGAGATTACTTAGGGTGGTAACAAAACAATGGTGTATGGAAATGCCTGTTCTTGGGTTGGAACGAACATGTCTTTTCCAGGAAACAGGATGAGCAACTTTGTATTTTTGCAGTTCTGTGTGGCTTGATGACTCTCAATCTCTGACCCTCCACCTTCTCTGTGCTGATCAATGTCTCTGCTCCTTGAATGTCAGGGTTTCTGCAGACTGCTTGGATTAAGGTCTCCATGTCAGAGCCTGTTATCTGCTGCAGAGGCCCTAATGCCATTAACAAGAAAATGAAAGAAGCTTCCAAACAACCCTCCGATCAATGCTAACGTTATAACTTCCAACAGCTGCTGCTCGGCTTCTTTATTTGTTAAGACCTCCTCCTGTGTGGAACTTTCTTGACTCAAGTTTAATTCTGTCAGTTTGACAAAGATGTTTCAAGCAAGCTGTTTTGTTTCCAGGCCTGTCTCTTGGAAAAGTGAGAGGCATGGGATAGGGTGGGTCTTTTCCCTCAAGATAATAAGCGTCCAACTGGAAAGAGAGAAATCACAAAGCATTTAGAGGAGTATATGGCCAAGATGATTTCAATAATAAAATATATATCTGGAAGATGCTCTGAGGAGGGATATTCATGCTGGTACTCCTGGAAGAAGTGTCTTCTCTGTGGAAGTATCAGCCTGTGGAACACAAGATTGTTATTTTTTGGATCTATGATACAAAATATAGCACTTTTCATTGCATTGAATTTCCAAATCCTTTCTATCCAGACTCAGCACAGAAATAACAAAAACTCCCACAGAGCAACTCTATTTCTATGTGAGCGTGCTTCAATTTCTTGCATGGAAGGGAAAAAGAAGACTGTGATAAAAAAAAATTTTTTTCTAGTAGTTTTTTTCGTTTGTTTTAGGAAAAAAAAAAACCAGTAATGGAAATGTGGTCGTCTTCCACCTGGCTCATGAGGTTCTAAAATGGAATCTCTCATGCACAGATATAAAAATCAATAGCAGGAACTTTAGCTGTCTAGCAGCCCCTCTTAACACTGACAGGTGGACAGTTCTAGAATCATTTCTGCCTAACCTCCTCTTGAGGGTTAACCGTGACTGATGCCTTCAAGGTCTTTAGACCCTGAGAAAACTTCTCGGAGAAAATCAAACTACTTAGCAGCCCATTCGGAACTCTCAACAATCTGGGCCATACTTTTCCAATCTTACCTTCCTTTCCCTTTTGTATTCACTCTCCTATTACTGACATACTCATCTCCAAAATATATTTTGTGCACTCCAGAGGCTTTATTTGCTCATTATTTCCTACTTTGAAGGCTCTTTCTTAGTGTTTTCTGCTACCCTTCATCTCCCATTCACAGCCTAGTTCAACCTAAACTTGCTCTACCAAGACTTTGCTGGCAACTTCCGTGCACAGTGAACTCTTAACTTCTCTGAAATTCTGCATCACTGACTTTCTGAACTATTTATTTGGTACTTATCTAGTTCCTTCTGGCATTTCTTATTTTGTGGCTTGCACTCATATTTAATTTTCTGTGTATGAATATCTTTCCATTTATGTTAACTTAGTTTCTCTTATTAGAACATACATTTTTGTGTATGGAGCATTTATTTTTATCCTATGTAAACTTATATTGCATTGATCCATCAGTCTCTATTGAATTAAAAATAGTCTAAGAAACTCACAATCAGGCAAATCTTTTGCTAAAATAAAGGAATTCCTCAGTAAACAAAAATAAATTTTATATTTCCTGCTTCTTTGAGGTAGCCTAGATTGCTATAGATGTAATTTATGCAAGATTTTTATGCCTTGTGGAGCCTGCTATTCATATGGTTTGCTTCCTACTCATTGACTACTGTATTTCAACCTTCTGTTTTTTCCTATTCTCATCTCTAAATTTTAGAGTTCTGCTCTTAGAACTCCACTATTCTCTACCTATACTCATCCCGCAGGTAATTTTAACCAGTCTCATGTCTTTAAGTATGATCTCTACACTACTGACTTTTAGCTGGATGTCTCAAATACAAACTTCACCTATGAACCATACATCTGCAAATGGATATTGAGTAAACATCCAAAATTTAACATGTCCCAAATTGATTCTAGCTCAACCACCCACATAACCTACTTTTTAGTCTTCCAAATCTCAGACTTATTCCAGTTATTCACCAAAAAAAAATGCTGAAGTCAATAAAAAATTAAATGTTTGACTATGGGAGATTTCAAACATATATAACCAGAATAATATAATGAGTCCCGTTGTAATCATTACCCAGATTCAATGACTATCAATGTTCTGTCCTTCTTATTTCATATATAATTTTCCCTATTCCCCACTGTTATTTTATACTTTTATGTTCTAAGTAAAATTGATGTTCATTGACATGTAGAAATGGTAAGTGTACAATTTTTGGTGAACAGATACATTTGTGTAAACAGCAGTCCAATATAAATTAAGAAAATGTTATCAACACAGAAAGTTCTATCATGTCCTTTCAAAATCAATCACTTACCTCACCTAAAGACCACTACTAGTCTGAGATTCATCCATATTTTTACATCTGTCAGTAGTTTGTTCTCTATTATTGAGTATTGATTGTATGCATATACCATAATTTGTTTATCAATTTTTCTATTGATACACATGTTGTTTAGCATGTTTGGAAATTATGAATTCAATTGCTATGAACATTCTTCTAGACTTTTGGGGGTCATAAGTTTTCATTTATCTTGGCAAAATATCTAGGAGTAGAAAGACTAGATTATACGAAGTGTGATCAAACAATATGGTGAACGTTTAAATAAAAAAAGGTAGATAGGTATAAGTGTTACTTCATAAAAGATTTCCATAATTTTTTATAAAGTTGTTGAAAGATTTTATACTCCATATATAATACTTGTATATGGCCCTTTAGATTGCTCCACATTTGTGCCAACATTTATCATTATCAGGTTTACAAGGTTAGTCATTCTAATGGGTGTTTCGTAGCATCTCATTGTGGATTTAAAGTATATTTCCGTGATGAGGATTCTTCATCATCATCCATTAGGATACATTTGTAATAACCGTTCAAGTACTTTGCCCTTTTTAAAGGTTTGGTGGTTTGTCGTTTTAAAATTGAGTTTAATGTGTTGTTTGCATGTACTGTATGCAAGTTCTTTGTCAAAGAAATGTTTTGGCAATATTTTCTCCCAGTATGTGGATTGCATATTCATCTTCTTAATGGCCTTTATATAATGAAGGTAAACTTATCAGATTTTTTTTTCATATGTGGTTTTTAATTTCTGGATCTCTTCTAGGAAATCTTTCCCTATCCTCAGCATACAAAACTATTCTTCTATATCTTCTTTGAAATGCTTTATAAAAGTTTTAATTTTTATGTATAGTTTTTTTTTATCTTTTGAAGTAGAGATTGTTCATTTTTTCTTTTTCATACATATATATATATATATATATATATATATATATATATATATATATATATGTATGCAATTATTGCAGTACTATTTGCTTTTCCTTTTCCCTATAAATTGCTTTGGAGACTTGGTTAAACATCAGTTGATCTATGCATGTATATTTATGCCAATTTCATATGCTCTTTAATACCTTAACTTTATAACAACTCTTGATGTCAGGAAGTTTAAATCCTCAAATATTTATTTTCTTTATCAAAATTATTTTGGCTGTCCCATCTCTTTTGTATTTTCATATAAAGTATAAAATTATCCTGTAAACTTCTCTTCATAGTCTGCTGGGATTATGGGATTAGGATTAGGATTCCTTTGACTCTATAGACCAATTTAAGGAAAATTAATATTTTTAAGCACAAAGTCTTTAACCATAGTCTTTCACTCTATGAACATGGTATATTTTTTCATTTATTTAGATCTTCTTTTGTTTCTGTTATCAATATGTTGTAGTTTTCAATGTAGAGGTGTTGAACAGTGTTTATTAATGAATATTTAACTATTTTAGGCCAAATTGAATTTTTATTTTATATCCCAATTCCTGCTGCTAGTATATAAAAATATAATTTACATTTGTATATTAATTCTGTAACCTGAAACCCTGTGATTCACCAGTTCTAATATTTTTGTTGCCCCCTTAATGTTTTCTTCCTTAAAAATTTATGCCATCTGTAAGTAAAAACTGTTTTACATCTTTACCTTCCTCAATTTTACTTTTATTTGTTTTGTGCCTGATTGCATTGACCAGGAATTCCAGTATAATGCTGAATGGAGAGGGTGAAAATAAAAATTACAGCCTTATTCTTGAACTTAGGGGTGAAGAATTTTACTGTTTTACCATTAAGTCCTCATGATTTTGTAGTTGTCCTTCAGTAGTTTTAAAAAGTTCCCCTCAAACTCTGGTTTGCTTAGATTTTTTTAAAAATCATAATAGTGTGTTTAATTTTGTCAAAAGTTGTTTCTGAATCTATTGAATTTCTCATATGATTTTTCTTCTCTATTCTGTTAAAATAAAGATTACATTAATTAATTTTAATATGTGATACCAACATTGCATTCTTGAAATAAGTAGCACTTGTTCAAGGTATATTGCTTTTTGATATATTGCTGAATTAAATTTGATATTATTTTATTGAAGATTTTTTTATGTTAATGCTCTTGAGTAATATCTGTCTTTTATTTATTTATTTTTTTGTAATTTCTTTCTTAGATTTTGGAATCATAATTAAGCTGGCTTCATAAAATGGGTTTTAAGGTTTTTATTATTCCTTCATTTTCTAAAAGATATTTCTCTTAAATATTTAGTAAAATTCTCAAGTGATATAATGAGATTTGGATTTGTGTGTATGTGTGCATATAATTTTTGCTAAAAATTCCATTTTCTGTGATTAATAAGGGACAATTCAAATTTTTTATTTTATCTAATTTCAGTTTTGTTAGTGTGTTTTTCAATATGTTGTTTTATTTCATCCAAGCCATCAAGTTTGTTGGCATAATGTCACTCAAATATTTTGTAATTTACCTTGTAATATCTCTAATATTTGTAGTGGTAACCTCAGATATTAACAACTAATATATTCTTTATTCTCCTAATCTGTCTTGCTAAGAGTTTATTGATTTTATCAACCGTTTCAAATAAATAGCTTTTATCTTTGTTACTTTTCTTTATTTTTGTCTGTGTTGTTTTTCCTGGATTCCTGTTTTTAATCTTACTACTTTCTATCTATATTTACTTTGAAATTCAGTGTTTTTTTATATACTCCTTTTTCATATTCTCCGTTACTTTATTAAGTTTGACATTTAGATAAATGATTTTAAGTCTTTCTTCTTTTCTAAGCCCTGTGGTATTTACATCCTATATATTTTGATACGTTGTATTTTCATTACTGTTCATTTTAGAACATTTTCCAATTTTCCCTTTTATTTCTCCTCCCCCTTCATCTTTCTTTTGTTCACAAGTTGTTTCAAAGCCTAATAATGTCTAAATATGTGTGGCTTTCTATGTATATTCTTTTGATTAATTTCTAATGTAACTCTGTTGAGTTCTGTAATATGTCAGCCTTTTGATACTTATTGACACTTATTTTATCGTTCAAGATGTCATTTATATTGTTGAATATTTTGTATGACCTTGAAAAGAATGTATACTCTTTTCTTGTCTGGTTTAGAGTTTTATAAATATTGATTAGATTAACATCCTTGATAGTGTTGTTTAGCTCCTATGTACCTTTGCTGATATTTTGTCTAGTTCTATTGTATACTGAGAGACAGATATTAAATTTTCAGCTATGATTGTGGATTTTTTTGTTTTTCCCTTTGATTTTTTAATCTTCCATTTAATTTCTCTTTGGGCCTTTTAAGTAGACCATTTTTGCAGTGGTTTTTAATAGTATCTTTTGGGATTACACGATAATGTTGTCGTTCTAGACACTCTTCCTTTCATACCGCAGGGTGTTCCCTTGACTCTGCATCAAATTCTGTTGACTATACTTTTCAAAATAAATCCAGAATTTCACTGTATCAAAACATGTCCACTGTAGCCATCTCAATTTATGTCATCATACTCTTTTGCCTTAACTATTGTAAAAGCCTCCGGGATTATTCATTTGTCTCCATTCTTGCTCCTTTTTAGTCTATTCGAATACAATGACCAAGGGTAGATCTTGTTCAGCTGCAAGTGAGATCACATCATTTCTCTGTTTCCCACTACACTCAGCATAAAAGTTGAAGTCTTCCCATGACATGCAAAGCCTGTGTGATCTGCTCCATCTTCATCCACTCACCCCTTTGTGCTCATCTTTTATTACTTCCTTCTTATTCACTCTAATCTAAGTAAAAAGGGATCATTGACTTTTACTTAACATTTCTATTAGGCTTCTACATCAGGGCCTGCCATTTGTTGTTCCCTCTGCTTTGGAACACACCAGAATTCCTGAGGTTACTTTGCTTCTTCAGATTTTTACTAAAATGCCATCTCAGTGAGTTTCCCTCTGACAACCTTATCTAAAAATGCTACTCTTCTTACCCAATCATCTCTCATCCCTCTTTCTGCCTTTAGTTTTCTCCTCAGCACTTATAACTACTTAAACTGACATTTATTTTACTTATTTATTTTGTTTATTGCAGGCCCCATTTCCTTCCCTTCACCCCCATTAGGTTGTAAGCTTTGAGAACAGAGGTGTTTGTTTTTTTCGTTTGTTTTATTTTGTGGGTTTTGTTTACGGTTTTATCCCTAGTGCCTACACTAATGGCTGTCATTCTGCTAATGGTACAACTTGAGGTGCCAGATCGTCTTCTCAGGCCAGTATATTTCTTTTACACTTCTCAGTGGTCCTGATTTAATAATCTTTTAGTCTTCCTTGATAAATGGTGAGTTAATCTTACCTTGAGTACCGTTAAGTGAAGGTGATTTTGCTTCCTCCCCTGGGTACCTTGTTTCCAGAGTCCTAACTGTCCTAATAGTTACAAAGTTTTTCCTAATAATTAACCTAAATTCTCCCTCTGTTGAAACAGAAGCCCCATTAGCTCTTACTCTGTCCTTGTTGACTAATGAGAATAATTGGTCTCTGTCCTTTAATAGACTTGCCGTTCTGTATTTCTGGATGTCTGCTGTGCCTCCCCTCAGCTGTTGGTCAAGGAAGTGTGTCAGCACGATGGCCACATGGGGACCAGCCAGGCCCAGAGCAGGCATCAGCAGATCATCTCCCCACAACAGAAATGAATAAAAATTGTTTTAAATAGACAGTGAGATTATGTAGTGAAGGGGACTCCTAACAGGGGTTGGATTCAGGTTTCCTATTGACACACAGACACGTTTAAAGAAACTTAAGACTTGTGAGCTGCTACAGACCTGAATTGAAGCTTCATTTTTATTGACAATTAAGATGATAACATAGCCTTTTTGGATGCCCCTTTTCCTTTCTTCAGAAAGGTACTTTCTAGGTGTCAATCTTTATAGACACTTCTGTAACTCTCCCCACGGTTTCTAGCCTCCTTGTCCTAAGTTTTCTAAAGTAACCTGTGTTTACTAGAATTTTCTGAAACATTCTCTATTTGAGTTGGGCATAGTGCATTTCCATAAATTTGTTATTTACTTTTGGGATCTATATAAGAATATGTTTTGTGAATCCAGTTGCTTTCTCATAATTTTTCACCAGAGCACCTTCGTTTTCACCATGAAGTTGCCCATTTATTTATAAGTGTAGCCAAAGATAATAAAGAGAAAACCATTTCATTTAATTAGTAGAATCGTCATAAAAAGGAAGGGTAGTGTGATGAATGGAAGGGATCCTAACTCAGCTGGGACACCTGAGTTGCAATTCTACCTCTTTCACTTAATAGTGATGTGACCCTTGGGAAAATTCCCTTGGGTTGCTGAGCTCCAGTTGCCTCACGTTTAATGGGGTTTTAGACTAGATTAACTCGAAGGTTCTCTTTAGTCCTTAAATTTTATAATTCTGTAAGGGAGACCAACTCCAAAAATCTATTACCATAATGTTAAGTTTGTTGTCCATGCATTTAATATTAATTAACAAGATCATAAGTAGAGAGCTACTGTTAACTCTAGTTCACAATGCAGTTCTGGACTAGAACGTAAGATATTCCTTTGAAAAACTGTGAATACAAACTAATTCATATTAACTTTTTGTTCCTTCCAAGATGACAACTAGATAATTTTTAATATGTGTTAATGGAATATGTATTGAGGACCTTCAGACATTGCTTTGGTTCTCTACGTTGCAAGGTTTGGTCTTATCTTAAAGCAACCAGTGAACAAGCAGTTAGTGTTTTATCTCAGGCCAAGATTTCTGGCCCTGTCAAAATTGTGATGAGACAAACTTCAGAGTTACAGTTGCTTATCATTCATGACTTGTCACCCGAGATTAACACCATTGACTAAGACTAAGCTGGTGACATGTTATAAAAACTTATGATGGCGCTCGTTGTAAATCCAAAGTCACAGCTGGTCCACCTGTCTAAGCCTTATTTCCTATTACTTCAACACTTGTCTACAATCATTTTAGGGAATGTCAACCTGCCAACCATGCCATCTCACTACATGACACAAAGTAAGAAACTTTGGGATCAGATGTGGAGAGATGAGTAAAAGTCTTGATACTTAGCAAGGTCAAAGGCAACCTTATAGCAACTTAGGTTGGGGGGAAGGGTGGGGGGGGACAGTATCTTAAAAAAGCAGGTGTGGGTTAAGAAAGAGGAGAAGTTTAGTTTTGGACATTCCTGTAATACAAGTTTTTCAAAGGACTATCTTCACCAAGTTTTGGAGTCCTGACTAAAAATTCTCAATTACCCTTCAAAGGAAGTTTATTAACCCATTGCCTTAACTACTTCCCTTATCAACTGTGTTAAAATAAGACATGTACTCAACTTCAAGAGGTCCCCAGATGTGTTAACACTTAGGAACAGCCCGTTCTTTCTTGGGTCCACAGAATGAGTCAAAATAGCCAATCCCCAGGAAGTCAGTGAAACCTACTAACCCTCCCATACCTGAAATAAATAAGCCTCCTCCTACACTTTTAACTTGCTAGTACCCTATCCCCAGATGCAACACCCTGTGTGGCCCCACATGCAGCCTTCTCTCATTTGGATTTGTAAGCAACAAAGAGTTATGCCTTTCATCTATCCAAGTGTTTTTGTTTCGTTTCCCACCATGTGAAAAATCTTTAAATCATCTAAAGCAAGGTCACAACTGGAAATAGAAATGTGGACATCTCTGGTACCAAACACCGTGTCTGGTACATTATAGGACGTTAATTAGAAAAGCATTAACAGCTTCATCTTTAGTATTGCACTGTTGCTGTGATTTAGCCCTGGATAGCTGCTCAGTGGCTATCACTTGAATCTTCCCCTTAAGAGGCATACCCTGGCTTTATGACATGCACACCAGCTTCGGGACCTCAGGGTGACCATTGACATCACTGCTGTTTTACCCCTGATGGTTCTCCCGCCACAGGCGACATCATGATGGAAAAATCATAGGATTTGCTAACATGACTGATAAGGATCAGAAAATCAAGCTGTAGATCTCAGTGTATTTAAAAGAATACCCACCTGGCTCTCGCAAAGGAAATCAGTTCCAAAACATGTAGCAGATGGACTGATAACCACAGGGAGAGCCCCCTTGGTAAACTATTAACCTAACTTGACTTGGATATATATAAAAATCTCGCACCTTTGAATAGAGGGTGATCCAAAGAAAAAGTGTCAGAAGCAGGAAAGTTCTAGTAGGGTACCCCACAAAATGCTTAGACAAGGAGAAAAAAAGTGATGTCTAACCCCCAGCCACCTCCTACTTCCCCCCACATAAAGTCTTCTCTCCTATCCCCATACTTATACCAGCCCCAGCTGTAGCTTTCACTTGCTTCCTCTGATTGTAGAGATACAGGAAACCTTGTAACAGTTAATCCCTTTCATCCCAGTGAGATGTTGACAACATAAGCTCCAAAGAAATTACAGTAAGGTGGCCTACTTGTCTTCATCATAACCAGAAAAAAAATGGATATACTAAAGCTTCTATTTAATTTGCAGCTGAGCTATTGATTACTTTGTCCATTGACCTTTTTGTTCGCTTATATTTTTTCTACGCTATGTCTGAAGTAATTAGTTCTATCAGCTAATTGATGGACATGCCCTACCATAAGTAAATGCTCCTCTCTCTTCTGTGCTTATTTATGTATTGCCAATCATTTGGAACCAAAATCAGCATCCTTCTTTTTCTGTGGTACTTGTTTGTCAGTTCAAGGCTGATCTGACTTTTATCAACTTTGAACTTAAATAGCAGAGAGGTACTTCATAGCCTTATGCAAGGAGGGGACATAAGGGAATGGTAACATCATATAATCCTTGTTCATAGGGCACTCACAGTCGAGGTGGAAAGTTAAGAATAATAAATTAAATGGGTTCCGTGAGGCTGGATGACTTGAAGGGACTCAGAGATAATGTGTTTGGGCTACATCATCTTCTAATTTTTAGAACTGCATCTGGCTTTCAAGAAGTGGATGTGTCCATCCTTTGGTCACTGTATGATAAAAGATGATCACGTGCTGTAATTTCATTTAGATATTGAACCTCGGAGGAATCTCATATCACAAAATAGCTTCCTTGGCAGCGGCTCTTTCCATACACTTTCCCTGATCTCTGGGGTCTCCCAAGACGAGAAGCCCATGCAGAATGGCATATCCATTCTTGCTCATGCCCTTCTGGGGCCTTCCATGTTTTTTCCTATTTCCCTGCCTTTTCTTCACTTTGCCCTTCTTTTTTCTTTGTCTTTCTTGCCTTTGTTCTCTTTCTCTGAGGACCCTTCTGCCTGACTCTGATTTCCTTTGACTTTCTGAGTTTAATTTTCATTTTCTGAAACTCATTCATCTCCTAATAATTCAAATGTGAAGATTGGGGGCCAGAACAGAAAAAAAATCCCGTTAAGACTTGCTACAATAAAGAGGCTAGGTATTCATTGCTTCCCAATGTCCCCACTTGCCTTAGAAAGTTTCATCCTTTGGCAGTCTTGTGACACAGGGGAGTTAATATTTAAGAGGGAAAAGTGAGCCATTTTCCATCAACACCACTCCTGCTTTCCTGGATTGTATTGTGATTGGGACAAGGGGATTTGAGAGACCCACGCAACGTATCAGATGTTGCTTCTCTAAGTTCTCAGCATTTAGACACGGAAACTCACAAACCTTCACTTTAAATTCTGCTTCTACAATTCTGGTTTAATGCTTATTCAAAGTATCTGCTTAATATTGGGATTTTAAGAATGCCATGATAAAGCTCTCCTCAATTTATAACTCCATTCTGTATTTAATCATGGATGGCTGGAACTTTTTAGAATAGGACAGCCTTTAATTTCTCAATTAGAGAGAAGAGATTTGAGCAAATATGCCTGGAGGAGCAAAGACACTTCCCTAAATCCCTAGTATAAAGCTAATGTCATGCATTCAAATTCTTTCTAAGAAAATTTTAGAAGATTATAGATGAGAATTTCTGAGAAAGTTGCCTTAAAGAAAAAAGATGGAAAAACGGATGTGGTGAAAGATCTCTCAAATTTCATAAATGAAAATCTTGTCCTACTTCACCAAATTGGTCCAAATTTGCTAAGCATAGGTCTTGAAAGTCACAAAGTGTTCTTACATATTATGAAGTTGGGATATACGTCATAGAAAATGCCATCAAGAATATTTTTGTAAGCAATGACACACATACACATCACATGCACACTTTGTTATACACATACACTTGCACAAATACACACAACACATATAGAAACATGCACACATAGGACAACACAGACACTCAGATTTAGGATGAACAGTCAGAAGACTGGGCAATGCTTATTAATCTTTGTTTTTGGCAGAGTTAGAGACAGGACTCTCTTTCATCACTGTATTCTGTATGTCATCATAAACAATTACTTTTTATTTTGTTAGAAAATGAAATTGTTATAAAACTCTCCAGCTCTATAACCCGTTTCTTTGTGACTTCTATTGTTTCCAGTTCATATAGGAAAAACAAAAACAAACAAACAAAAAACCACTTGGTTCTTCCTACCTTTAGATATTTCTATTTAATGTTTTGAAAGACAACCATCTTGTTTCACCTAACTCCTTTGTTTTTAACCTGAGATATTTTGTTCTTTCAGCTTTAAATATTAATAACAGATCTCTAGAAGGAGGCTAAATTCACTACATAGATGAAGCACAATATGACAGTGAGTTCAGAGCTTATTTATAGTGAAATGAAATTTTCTGTGTTATGACATATACAATATTTTTTAAGAATTTACTTGTACATAGGACCTATCCTTTCGTATCTCTGCCCTCTGCTCTCAGGTTTATGTAGGTGTTGGATATTCAGCTAAGACCTGTGTCTCACTTTATGCTTGACTTCACTACAACTTTCCATCTGATTCTCTCTATTGGGTAAATAGATATATGTAACACCTACCACAATACTTAAGGCATCTCTTATATGCCTCTACCTAACACATCCAATTTGATTCCTTGGGCTCCACTCCAACAGCCTGTTTAGAAGTCAGTTAAAGCTTCACAATAAAATTTCTGGCTATTAAAATACATTTCACTATTAAACAAATAAAATATGAACTAAATGAGTTAAGAGTCCAACTCAAGAAGCCATGAGGAAAAAAGGCATAGATAAAATAAATACCCAAAAATTTATTTAAAAAATCAATTAAGTTAAAAAAAATCAAATGAAATATAAGAAACTAAAAATCCTGTCTTGACAGGTAAGTGTATGAAAGAAAAATGCTCATCATCATATGTCATTAGGGAATTTCAAATTAAAACAATGAGCTATAACTGCGCAACTACTAGAATGGCTAAAACCCATAACACTGACAGCATCAAATGCTGGCTAGGAACGTTCATTCATTACTGGTAGGGATATGAAATGGTACGGCCACTTTGGAAGACAATTTGTCAGCTTCTTACAAAGATAAACATAGTCTTACTATATAACAAGGCAGTTACACTCCTTTATATTTACCCCAATAATGTGAAAACATGTCCACACCAAAGCCTGCACATGAATCTTTATAGCAGCTTTCTTCATAATTTCCAAAAATTGAAAATGACTAAACCATTCTTCAGTAGATGAGTGGATAAATGAACTGTGGTACAATCATACAGTGGAATATTATTTAATGATGAATGGAAACAAGCCATCAGGCTACGGAAAAAAACAAACCAACAAAAACCCAAAACAAACAAACGAACAAACAAAAATGTACAGAGACCTTAAATGCATATTATTAAGTTAAAGAAGCCAGATTGAAAAGGCTACATAGTGTATGATTCCAGCTATTTGACACTGAGGAAAAAGCAAATCTACAGAGGTAATAAAAAAGATCAGGGACTGCCAGGGGTTTGAGGGAGTGAGGGAGGGAAGAATGAATAGGTGTAGCACAGGGGGTTTTGAGGACAGTGAAATTATTCTGTATAATACTGCAGTGATGGATATGACATTATAATTGTTATTGACATAATACATATACATTGACATATATATATAACATTAAATATTGGTCAAAACTCATAGGACAGCATCAAAAAAGTGAACCTATGAATGTTAGGTAATATTAATGTGTAATACATTTGTATTTGTTCATTAATAGTAATAAATGCACCATACATTTGTCACAAGATGTTGCTAATGGGGAATTTCATGGGGAGAGAAGGCGAACAATTTGTATTTTTTGATCAATTTTTCAGTAAACCTAAAATTGCTCTAAAAAATAAACTCTGTTAGTTTAAAACATTCTGTTTTGAAAAAAAAAAGAATAATACATAAAAGTACCTTTGTCAATACTAAGAAAAACCATGGAAAGTAATAGATAAATAATTTTAAATATTAAAATGAAACACAATTACAGATATACAAAACCCCAGTTTTTAACCATTTTTGTGTAACAACCTAGATGAAATAGATACTTTCCTAAAAAATAAAAATAACTCAAGAACATGTATAAAATTTAATAAAATAAAAACTTTTAGAGATTTAATGGATAGTCTAAATTCTTTTTCACTGAAAACCCAAAGGCTTAGATAATTTTAAAATTAAATTTTACCAACTTTGAAGGAGCAAATAATTGCTGTCTTATACATAAAAGCTCAGATATTTAAAAATTAAGAAAATCAACATTGTTCATTTTGACCTTTAATAACATTCTAATCAGAAATGGAAAGTAAACTATCCGGTAACAATTCATTTTTTTTATTTAATAAAAAGTAAATTTGAAATAAAATAGATTTTTATAATCAAATAGAATATCTCTCCCTGAAACTGAAAAAATATTCTAAATTTTAAAGTCTCACTTTAGTTGAAACTTTAAAAGTATTCTCATTACATTCAGGACCATGGCAAGGAATGCTTCTGTTGAACATATAACTTGAAGTCAACAAATTTATAAAAAGCATTAGGAAAAAAATACAGAAAATGCATAAAATTGAAAAGAAAGTGTCAAATTTATATAATTGCTAATTTACATGATTGCTTCATGAAAAGAAAATTGCCAGTCTAAAATTATTTTTGAGTTGGTGTAGTGGTTTTTAGAAGAATAATTAACTAAAATCTAAGTTGCATGCTAGTTTTTAGCTCAAATGCAATGTACCTTTGTTACTGTAAAATAAACAAACAAAACCTCAGGCTGAGAATATAAACATGTCTTGTTTTTGGTAAAGACTCCAGGTTCTCATGAGAATAAATAAATAACTCTATTCAGACAAACCCAATATAAACCCAGGTCTCAAGGAATTCCCACAGATAAAGCCCAAATTAATATGGAGTAGTAACACAAAAGAAAATTAGAAAAGATGACATCATGTGTGAGAGCAGAAAAAACATACATAAGAATAAGATATTAAAAAATCTCAGATATTTAGTAATAGCTAGTAGAAAACAAGAATGATATGATTACGCAAACAAGCAAAATGTTGGGAAAATGGGTAGAAACAAAAATATAAGAAGATGACAAAGAAGGTTTGAAAAAGGGCTAAATGGAATTTCCAGAAATAAAAATGAGAATAAGTATCAAATGAAAATAACAGAGGAATTCAACGGGGAGAGCTGCAAAAGAAAGAAACTGTGGGGGACATTGAAAAAGGAAGACCTAAAGAAATATTCTAAGAAAAATTTTGATTAAACATTAAGAAAAAGATAGAGGAATTATCACCCACACCATAAAAAAATAGGTATCCCTAGAGAATTTGAGGTGTGTGGTGAACTGTAGATAACCATAACAACTAACATCAAATCCAACCTACTTCTGACTAAATTAACACAAATAGGTCTAGGACACAAAAAGATGAGTTCATTTTCAAGCGTTGAAAATAATTGCTTCTGTATCTACTGTCATATACAGCATGTTCAGTTATCAACAACAACAACAAAAATAGGAGACATAAAAAAATAAGTAATAAACGCAGTCTGAAGAGATAAAGGAGTCACTAGAACCAGACTCAATATGACACAAATGTTGGAATTATCAGACAAAAATGTTTAAATAGCTAATATGTTAGTATGTTAAAAAGCTCTAATGGTAAATGCACATAGTATCCAAATTAAATGACGTACCTTTTCCAAAATAGATGGAATTATAATAAATCATTAAATGAAAATGGTAGACATTAAAGAAGCAGTAAAAATATGAGGACTACCTTTGATGAACTTACCAGGGCATTAAATAAAGTTGCAAAAGAAGTCAGTGAATTTGAAAATAGATCAAGAGAAATTACAAAAGTTCAATTGCAACAAGAATTAAGAGTAAGTTTTAAAAAGAACAGAGCATCCAAGAGATGTGAGACAATATTAATCAACCTAAGTTATACATAATGGAAATCCATTCAGAGAAGGGAAAAAGAAAGCAGAAGAAATATTCGAAAAATTATGGCTGAACATTTTCCAGAATTAATAACAGATACCAAATACAGATCCAAGGAGCTCAGAGGACATCAAGCAGGATAAATACTGAAAAGCAACACACCAAACCTCCTAGGTATATCATACTCAAACTGCTGAAAACTAGAGAGAAGGAAGGAAGGAAAGAAGGAAGGAAGGAAGGAAGGAAGGAAGGAAGGAAGGAAGGAAGGAAGGAAGGAAGGAAGGAAGGACAATAACACCTTGCCTCAAAAGAAATAAAGATGCAAACAACAGATTTTTTCATCAGAAACCATACAGGCAAGAAGATGAGACACTGGCATCCTTAAAGGGCTGATAGAAAACAAAAATATCTACTCGGAATTTTGTACCTAATTAAAATGTCCCTCAAAAATGAAAGAAAAATATTCTTTGGAGGGATGGTACTAGGGGTATCAGTAGCCATAAGGTTGTAGGGATTCAGGACAAATCACCCCAAGATGTGCCTCTATGGTATGCAGATTCTTTTGAGCTAAAACCAACAGAGACCCTGTGGGCTCCAGAAAAACTTCTAATCCCCCTTAACTACCTAGAAGAATTTAAATTAGGGGTTGTGCCCATAATAAGAGGTTATCAGAGATAACTTTTTTGACCTAGCTATATGGCAGGGCAAACATGTAATTACTGAACATCTGCTCTTCTTATCATCCTTCAGCGACCTCCCTCCCCTGTGAAGCCCAAGGCACCCTACCTCATCCTGAGCTCAGGCCATGTATACCTCATTTTAATTTTCTGTTCCTGAATCTCTCATGTATGTGGGGTCTCTGACTCTCTCATGTGTGTAGGTTTCCTATATCTACATATGTAATTAAATTTGGTTATTTTGTTTTATGAATCTGTCTCATGTAGATTTAATCATTAGACCAGCCAAAAGAACCTTCTAGGATAGAGGGAAGTTTCTTACTCCCCTACCCTATGAAAAATATTAACTGAAGTTCTTAAATTAGAAAAACATGTTATATGTTAAACACCTGTGTCTATATGAAGGAAGTGATATAAATGACACAAGTTTTGGGAAGTACTAATTGGAAATATATAGTTACAAGTTTTTTATACATGTGAAGCAGCTTATGATTTTTTGAATGTAATCTCATATAATTAAAAAAATATATTTTTTAAACTCTAAAATGACCACTAAAAATCATTAAAATAAGATGTATAAGTATTCTGTCAATAGAAGAGATATAATGAAATGTGTTTTTTAAAATTTTAATTAAACCCAGAGAAAACATAGTTAATTATTAAGAGAAACAAATAACACTTTTAAAAGTAGAAAGCAACAAAACCTGGGAAATGTTAGCCCAACCATATCAATAACACTTTAAATACATTTTAAACAAACCTTTTATAAAGCAGATTTTCTGATTGTTTAAACTGAAAAACTCAACACTATACTGGTCACAGGAAGTGCACTTTAAATATAAACACGTTCATAGTTTAAAAGATGGAGATGTGTATACCATGAAAACAATAACCATGTCTTTTTATTAATTTCACACAAAGTAAACTCCAGAACAAGGAAGAGATAAAGAGTGATATTCTGTAATGATAAGGAGGTGAATTTTCCAAAAACGTATAACAAGACTACAATTAATACAATCATTTTTTCTTTAACTACATGAAGCAAAAACTGATAGATCTGAAAAGAGATATAAACAAAACCACAGTTTTAGTTTGAAACTCCAAAACTCCCACTTGGTAATTCATAGAACAGTAACTGAAAAATCGTAGGGATTTAGCTGGCCAGAACAAAACTATGAAACAAATTAATCTAAATGACATTTTTACAACACTCACAATACAAAAGTAAAATACACTTTCTTCTAGATTGAAAATGGAACATTGACCAGGAAAGACCATGTTTTGTACCATAAAACAAACCTTAACAAATTTGGAAGAACAGAAATCAAATAACATGAAAAAGATAATAAAAATAAAGAGATAAAATTAATTCAAAACATTTTCTTGGACCCTAAAATAATTAAAATAATAAACAAATTTAGATAATTCCTAAATTTTTGGAAATTAAAAGCATGTTTCTAAATAATCTATGGACCAAAGACTGAAGGGAATTTAAAAATATTTTAGTCAAATAAACAATGTATTGCAATTTATGTGATGCAGCTAAAACAGTGCCTATAGGGAAATGTATAGCACCAAATTCTTATATTAGAAAAGATTAAAGATCTCAAGTCAGTAACCTAAGCTTCCACCTTAAGAAATCAGAGAAACAAGAGTAAAACAAATCCAAACCAAGAAGAAGGAAAAAAAAAAAAAAAAATGATTGGAGTAGAAATAAATAAAATAGAGGATAGAAAAACAATAGAGAAAAGCAAAATAACCAAAATCCCTTTTAAAGATCAGTAATATTTTTTTAAAGATTGATAATAAGGACAAAGAGAGGAAAGAAACAAATTACCAATGTCAGGGATAAAAGAAGAGGCATCACTACTATTCTCACAGACATTAAAATGAGAAGAAAATATCATCGGTACACTAAGCCCATGAATTTAAACACTTAAATACATAAGTTCATTGAGAGACATAAAATATGTCATTATCAAAATAATAATCATCTGAATAGTTCTATTTTTATTACAGAAATTAAATTGTTAAAATTTTCAAAAATAGTAATTCCAACCATAACATAACTAAAGGGAGTAGTTGGAGAACTGACCTAACTAATTTTGATTTTGAAAAACAGTGATTTCCTGAATACTATAAGGCTAAGGAGAAAAACTGTACATAAACATTGTATTCTAGTTGGTAACTTTGTTTCTCATACGAGTATGGGAGTATGGCTTAGCAATTATTCAACTGCATTAGATGGATACTATGATACTCAAACAAGTACCTGAAGTGTAGATAGTAAGAACCTCTCAAGTTTCCCATGGCCAGAGTTAGAAGCTACAAGCATGGGTGAAGGCTAGAAAGAACTTTGGTCTGCTGAATCAGAGTTGGGGATATTAGGGGTGTGTGTGTGTGTGTGTGTGTGTGTGTGCGCGCGCCATATACATACATATGTATATATATTTACATACACATGTAGATACATTCCAAAATAAATATGGAGGTGTGTCTATATATGTATGTATATTTATTTTCTAGAAGCAGTGACACACAATAGCCACAAGTACACTTAGCACCCTTTTCCTGGTTTCTAATAACTTTCTCCATAAAGGAATTCAGGGCTCTTTGGAAAAATGACTGATTACAAGTCTGGAGCAAGGAAAGTAGAGATGTCCTTAGCGTATCCTATAATGCCAGAAAGTAAGAAAATGAGAGAAAGAAAATAAAAGATGGAGGCATGTCAAAAGTACCCAGAAGTCAACCTGAAAGAGCTGCCAAAGGCCAAAGTAGAAACCATTCGAGCAACAATGATAGTATGTATTTATGTATATAACCCAAAGTATGAATTAATTGGATGCATAAGTGTAGGGAGTAGAATGGAAAATCTTTCTTAGGGAATTCCTTACAGAAATGAGAGAAATAGAACATCATCTTTGGAGTATGAGGTCTGGCCGTTAAGTTTGCAAACTCATCCTAGAAAAAATGCTACATACCTCATTGCTGAATATCACTATGGTTACCTTCGAAGTACTCCCCTTGGGAAGCTATGCACTGACACCAGCGCCTAGTCCACCCTTCAAAGCAATTTTGGAACTAGTTTTCCAGAATGGCCATCAGAGCTTTTGTCGTATTACCCTTGATGTCCTGAATGTCACCAAAATGTCTTCCTTTCAATATTCCCTTTATCTTTGGGTAAAGAAAGAAGTCATTGGGGCCAGATCAGGTGAGTAGGGAGGGTGTTCCAATACAGTTATTTGATTACTGGCTAAAAACTCCCTCACACACAGTGCCCTGTGAGCTGGTGCATTGTCATGATGCAAGAGCCATGAATTGTTGACGAAAACTTTGGGTCATCTAACTTTTTCATGCAGACTTTTCAGCACTTCCAAATAGTAAACTTGATTAACTGTTTGTCCAATTGGTACAAATTCGTAATGAATAATCCCTCTCATATTAAAAAAGTTTAGCTAAATCGTTTTAACTCTTGATTATAGACTGATGGAACTTTTTTGGTCGTGGATTGTTGGCTGGCTTCCATTGTGCACTTTGACACTTTGTTTCAGGATCATATTGGTTCATTCATGCTTCATCACGAGTGACAACATGACCCAAAATATCATCTTGCCTCTCCAAAAGGTCTTGGCAAACTCCGACTCTCCTTTGCTTTTGTTCATCAGAGGTCTCCTTTGGGACCATTTTTGTACACACCTTACTCATGACAAGATTTTCAAGTGAAGATTTTCCTAACTGTTTCTCTATCAATGTTTACTTGGTCTGCTATGCTTCTCACAGTCAGCTGACGATTGTGATGCACAATTGGACAAATTTAACTGTGTTTTCATCAGTTCTGCTTGTTACTGGCCATCCTGACCTCTCTTCATCAGTGATGTGTTCTTTCCCCCGAACAAAACATTTAATCCATTTGCACACTGCCATTATCTTCATGGCATTATCCCCATAAACTTGGACTAACATGTCTCTGATTTCACTTCCACTCTTGCCAAATTTAACAAGAAATGCAATGTTTGCTCGTTGCCCTAATTCAAGCTCAGACATTCTTGTAACGACACACAAAAACATGCAACAACAATGAATGCCACTCAGCAAGCCACTGCCACATGTCGACATGAACACAGCTGTGAGACACTGATATACCAAGCTTATGAAACCTTACCGAGCTATTTGTACAGTGCTGCCAATGTAAGCTCATGGTGGCAAGTTTGGGAACCTAATTGTCAGACCTCGTATAACAATAACTACTGCAGGGAAACTCCACTACTAAAATTAATGGGTGAAAGTTTAAGGAAAAACAGGAGAGTTATATAGCTTCTACTATCTCCCCAAACATATTTATTGATTGCTGGGGTGGTTTTAACATATGTCCACAAATTATTTGATACTCCTCCACCTAGGAGGCCAGAGTTTAATTTCCCGTTTTGCTGTGTGTTGGCTGGACTTAATGACTTACTTTTGATGAATGGCATTTAGCAGCTGAAAAATTGAAACTTTACAGTGGAGAACTTCACAGTAGCAGATACCACCTTACTTGAAAGATCAAGTTTGACATCATGAGTAATAAGTCATGTTAACATCATGTCATCTCTGATGTGATGAGGAGGGCATTCACTTCTGTGGTATTCTTCCTTAATGTCCTAACCAATGAGAAATATCATACAAACTAAAAGTGAGATATATTTTATAAGTGTCAAGGTCATGAAAACCAAGAAAAGACTACAAAGCTGTCAAACCAGAGGTTACTAAAGGGACCTGATCACTAAGTGCAATGTGGTATGGTGTACTAGATCCTGAAACAAAAGGAAAGAACATTAGTGTATAAACTGGTGAAAACTGAATAAAGTCTGTGGTTTAGTTAATACAACTTTATAACAAATGTTAATTTCTTAGACTTAATAAGTATATCCTAGTTCGGTAAGATGTTCACATTTGTGGAAGCTGAGTAGTGGGCATGTGGGAACTTCCTGAACTATCTTTATAAATCTATAAATCAAATGATTTCAAGGTAAAAATTATTCAAAAAAAATAAATTTGTAAGTGTTTTTCCCTACTCTGAAAGATTTTTGTTAGTAAACCATCTTAGCTTGATGTTTCTTTAGAGAAGATTTTTACCTGCTGATTTATTTTATTCAATGTTTAGAGAATGCTTGTTTTCTTTCTTTTTTATTTGAGCTAGTTTTGATGTTTTATTTTTCTGAAAATTTGTCTGTTTTCAAGTTGATCAAACTAAAGCTATTCATTAGCTGTTTTTCCTACTTTCTTTAAGGTTGTTTTCTACTCTTTTTGGAGTTATTTTTCTTTCTTTTAGCATGCATGCTTATCTTATTGTTTTAGCCTTCTTTTCAAAATAAGCATTTAAAGCAGGACATTTCCACATAAGTACTAACTTGCATAGTAATTCTAACCTACAATTTTAGGATATGGATAAATTATGAACATTTTCCAGTATCCAATATTATTCCTTTTTTGACCCTGGAGTCATTTTAAATATTTCTTAGTTTCTAAATATATGTGAATTTTCTTTTTAGCTTTTTTTCTGTTATTGATTTCTAAGTCAACTACACTGTGGCAAATGAATGTGGTTTTTATTCTAAATTTGTGGAAACTTGCTTCACAGCCAAGTATGTGGTTAATGTTTATAAATGCTCCATATATGCTTGAAAAGTATGTTTTTTGTGGTTACTGGGTGTGCTGTTCTATATATGCTCATTAGATCAATCTTACTAATGTGTAGTTCGAATCCTCTATATCCTTTCTGATTGATTCATTAATTACTCACACTGTTGTGTTAAAATCCCCTACCATTATGGGAGCCTTTTAAAATTTCTTCTAATTCTCCTGTTATTTTGACTCTTAGTTACTACTTTCATAGATGTTTAGAATTTTATTCTTTCCTGGTGATTTAATGATATTTGTATTATGTATGAATCCTTTTACCTCTCTGCCTGTACATGGATATTTTCAGACATTATTATTACCACACTTTTTCCCTCCTTTAACTTTTGCTATTATCCCTTGTCATTTGTGAATGTCTGTTTTAAATTGCATATAAAAAGATTTTAATTTAATTTCAAACTGTTAACCATGTAGTCTATTTTGCACTGGTTTACAATTTAAAAGTAAATGAAAAATATATATTTACCACTTATTTTTGTTTTCTATTTATCCCATAATTTCTATACTATTCTTTCTCATTGTTAGTTTTTTTATTTTTTTGATTGATTATTTTGCTCCCAAATTTTGGAAATTTTGTGCTATAATTATAGTCTTTAATTGTTGATAGTGGAAAATGTAAAAATTCTTAAACTTAGAATCTAAAACCAAAAAGCATTATAATATTTTTTCTTAAAAATACAAGGATTTTAGAATATGTTACCTCATATCACTGCATTCTCAACACACATATGATCTAATTACAATAGTTAAATGTATAAAATTTTATTCTATATAGCATTATTATTATTTTTGACCTGGGTAATATTTGTTTATATTTCACATATATTTACACATGTATTTTACTATTTTATTTTATTTTTTCTAATCATAATTTTTTAAACTTCTGGCTTTCCATCTATAATTAATTCCTTTCAGCCCAAAGGACATATCAAAATATCTTTATTTTTCACTAGTGCTTAAAACATAGTTTGATTTCGTATACATTCTAGGATGACAGTTATATTCCCTTCAGTAAACTGAAAAATAATTTCCCAAAGTCTACTATCTTCTATTGTTTCTCTTAAAAAAATAACCTCAGTTTAATTATCACAACTTTTAGTATTCTCTATGCTTTATCACTGGCTATTTTTTTTTGGTTGGTGGGGGTCAGGGGGGAGGCTTCTGTAGCTTCTCTATTATATTTAATGGTATGATATGGATTTCTGAATTTTTTTTTCCTTTTTGATCTACTTTCAGCTTTATGAACCATTTTTTGGCATATGAATAGTCAATTTTTTAAGGGCCATTTATTGAAAAGACTTAGAAAGTACAAATTGGTAGTCACAAAACAGGCACAGGGATGTGGAGTACAGTATGGGGAATATAATCAATAATGATACAAAGATAATGTAGGGTGCCAGATGAGCACGGGACTTATCAGGGACATCACTTCATAGATTGTGTAGATTCCTGACCACTGCACTGTACACCTGAAGCTCAAGTAGAATAATATTGAATGCCAACTATATTTATGTGTGTGTGTGTGTGTGTGTGTGTGTGTGTGTGTGTGTGTAGTTGCAGGATGTGGAGTACAGCATAGGGAATATAGTCAGTGGTATTGTAACAGCTGTATACCATGTCAGAGGGGTAGTAGCAGTACTCTTGGGGGCGGGTTATCATTTTGTGAGGACTGTAAATGTATCATTATGTTGTTTTGTACAACTGAAACTAAAACAAAACAAAACAAAACAAACCAAACCAAGAAACAAACAAAAAACTATCCTTTCTCCATTTAGTTGCTTTTGGATGTTTGTCAAATCAGTTTACCAGGTGTGCATGTGGGTCAATTTATGGCTCTCTATTCTGTTTCATTTATCTATTAATCAATACAGTGTATTGATTAATATAGCTTTATAGTAATCCTTGAAATTAAGTCATGTCAGTCTTCTAGCTTTTTTCCTCCTTTGCAAAATTGTTTGGTTATTCAAGTTCCTTTGCTTTTGTGTATGCATTTTAGAATCTGCTTTTCCATATCTACAAAAATCTTGCTGAGATTTTGATTAGTATTATATTGAATCTATAGCTCAAACAGGAGATAACTGATATCTTAACAATATTGAGTATTCCAATCTATGGATTACAATTACATCAGTGCTATCTCTCTCAATTTATTTAGATTTTCTCTTTTACTTTCATCAGTGTTTTGTATTTATTTGCCTATGGATTTTACACATATTCTGCTATCTTACATCAAAATATTTCATTTTTATAAATGTCTGTGGGATTAGTACCAATGACCCCTTTTTCATTCCTGAAATTGATTATTTTGTGTCCTCTCTCTTTTTCCTTTGGTAAGTCTGACTAGACATTTAATTTTATCCATCTTTTCATAGAACCAGCTTTTGGTTTCCCAAGGCCAGGGAAAGAACTACTTGAAAATATTAAAGATAACAGTTCTTGGAGATCATACAGAGCTGAGAATATTTCTCGTTCTTTCCAACCAGTGAGAAGAGAACTCATAATTCACAGGCAAGAGATTGATTTCTCAACAGAATTTTGCTTCAGTAGTGAAGCAAAAATTCCAGAGGCAATGTTGCCCCTGTCCTGCCTAACAAAACTTAAAAGCAAGAACTGAAAGGATCAACCTATTTTCAACTAACTAAACTGCATTCCAGAAAAACTTTTAATATTCATAGGATTAAAAAAAAAATTCAATGCCCCAAAAATTCATGCCTGGCAAAAAATAAAAAAACTACCAAGCATGGAAAAAGCTGGATAATACAACACACAAAGAGGAGAAAAATTAATCAGTGCAAACAGGCCCAGTGTTGACAGAGATGATAAAATTCGTAAAGGTCATTTGTAATTTTATAACAGTATTTCATATGTTCCAGAATGAAGAACAAAGATGAATCATTGGTCCTGTAAATAAATATAAGTGTAACATAAAAATGACCCAAATCAAACTTTTTGAGGAAACCTGCAATGTCTGAAATTAAAAATACGCTGGATGAGATCAATAGAAGATTAGATGTTGCAGAAGAAAAGATTAGTGAAATTAAAAGCAAAGCAATTGAAAGTTTATAAAATAAAATATAGATATAAAAGACAGAAATAAATAAAAACAAACCTCAGTGAGCTGTACATTGGGTGGCCTATTATATGTATAACTGGAATTCTCAAAAGAGGAGAGATAAAAGATGACTGAGAAAAATATTTAAAGAAATAATGGCTAAAAGTATCAAAACTATACACCAACAAATTTATGAAGCTTAACACACCCCAGCATCAGAAAAATGAAGAAAATAGAGTAAGGCATATCATGGATCAGAGTTAAATGTGTTAAAAACAATGATAAAGGGAGATATTTTAAAGCAGCAGAGAAAACAGAGTACGCTCAGAGAAACAAATATAAGAATGATAGTAAACTTCTTGTCTAAAACAATGCAAACCAGAAGAAAGTGGAGCAACATCTTCAAAGTGGTACCAAAAAAAAAAAAAAAATTCAACTAGAATGGCATATACAACAAAAAAGAGCTTTCTATAATGAATGTGATAGACTTTAAAAAAAAAAAAAGCATGTAAAAGCTGCAAAAATGTATAACCAGTAAACATGTGCTATAAGAATTGTTAAGTGAAATCCTTCAGGCAGGAGGAGAATGATATCAGAAGGACAAATGGATCTATACCATGGAATGAAAGGCACTATAAGTGGTAACAATGAGCATAAATATAATCGACTTTTTTCTTATTGTTTAGAACTCATGAGAAGATAATTGGCTATTTAAAGCAAAGAAAATAATGATGTATTGTGGGTTTATAACTTAATGTAAAAATAAAGGACATGACAGTACTACAAGAAAATCCTGGAAGGTGAGAAATAGAAGTATACTACTATAAGGTTTTCACATTTTATGGAAGTGGTGTAATATCCCTTGAAGGTAAGCTTTAATAAGTTAAACATGTAACTCATAGATTCCAAAGCAAGTAAAAAATAAAAAAAGTTATCCCCAACAAACAAATGAAGGAGGCAAAATGGAGTCCTAATACTCATGTAATTCAAAATAATGCACAAAAATAAGAAATATTGAACACAAAATAGATGAGACAAATAGAAAATCAATAGTAAAATTACAGATTTGAACTTAACTATGTAATAATCCCATTAGACATAAATGGTCTAAATACCCTAATAAAGGCACAAAGTTTATCAGATTGTATTAAAAAAAAGAAAGACCCAACTATAAACTGCCTGCAAGAAATCTCCTTTAATAAAATAATACAAACAGCAAGTAAAAGATTGGAAAAAGATATGCCATACTAATGCCAGTTTTTAAAAATTAAGTACTACTATAGTAATAGCAGATAAACTTGACTTTAGAGTAAAAATATCACTAGAGAACAAGAAGTTCATTTCACAAAAATAAAATGGTCAGTTCAACAAGAGAACACAATGATCATAAACGTTTATGAACCTAGAGAAACAGCTTCAAAAAAGAGTAGCAAAAACTGATAGAACTGTAAGGACAGAAACAAATAAGTAATTCTGCAATTATCATAAAAATTTCAGCACCCATCTCTCAATAACTAATGAAAAAGTAGACAGAACATTACTATAAATATGGAAGATCTGAACAACACTGTCAACTCTTTCAATATAATTGATATTTGTTGAGCACTCCATCTATTAGGAACAGAATATACATCCTTTTCGAACACACACGGAGCATTTACCAAAATAGACCATGTTTGCAGCATAAAAGTTGATTCAATAAATTTAAAAACTTAGTAAATTCAAAAGGACACAATTCATATAAATTATGTTCTCTGAACCAAATGAGAATTAAATCTGAAATTAATAAAAGAAATATCAGGCAAATATGTAAATATTTGAATAATATTAAACACTTCTAAAATTTTAAAGCACTTTAAACTGAATAAAAACATTTTTTAAAATGCACCTAAAGCAGTACTTAGAAGGAAATATGTATCACCAAATGCATTTAATAAAAAAAGGTAAGGTGTCAAATCAATGACCTCAGCTACCCCCTGAAAAAATAGGAAAAAAATCAGTAAATTAAAGCCACAGAAAAAATAAGGGATAATAATAAAAATAATAAAGATCAGAGCTAAAATTAATGAAATGGAAAAAAAAAAAGAGAAAATGTAACCAAAAGCTCGTTCTTATAAAAGAACAATAAAACGGTACACCTTTAGTCACATAAATCATAAAAAAAGAAGGGCAAATGATTAATATCAAGAATGAGAGAGGGAATATTATTAACAATTTTATGGTAATAAATTTCAATATATAGAAAAAAAGGACACATTCCTTGTAAAACACAAACCATCATATATTTACTAAAGAAAAAATATATTATATATATTGCCTATATATATTAAAAATATTTTAGCTATAAACCTTCCCATGAAGAAAATGCCACACCCAGATAGGAATGATATAATGATAGAAATGATATAATTCATTTATTTTGAATTATATCAAACTTTTAAGTAAGGAATAATACAAATTCTACACAAACTCTCACAAAAATTGAAGAAGAGGGAATACTTGCCAACTGATTATTTCAGGCGATAGTATACTAATATCAAAAACAACCATTAGAAAGAAAAAAAACTACAGGTCAGTATTTTCATCAACATTGATGTAAAAATTCTCTACAAATTTTTAGTAACTTCAACCCAACACCATATAAAAATCATATCTTAACAAAAAAGCAGTTGTATAAGAAACTCATTGCTGGTTTAACATTTGAAAATAAATCTATGTATTTCACTATATTAACAAGCTAAAAACAACAAAACAAAGATCACCTTAATAAATGCATAAAAATAATTGAACAAAGTCCAGTGTCCAGTACCTATTCCTGATTTAGAAGAAAAATACAACTTTCAACAATTACGAGTAGAAGGAAGCTTCCTTAACCTGAAAGAGGACATTTCTCAAAAATCTACGGATAATTACATTTTTAATAGTGAAAGACTGATTGCTGTTCACCTAAGAGTAGCAACAAAGTAAGGATATCTACTTTGACCACTTTTATCCAAATACTTAAAATTTTAGCTAGTGCAACTGACAATAAAAGAAATAAAAGGCATCCAAATTGAAAAAGCGGAAAACCCTCTTTATTTAGAAAATTCTGTTGAATCTACAAACAGCTAGTAAGAGGTGAGTTTAGGAAATTTGAAGTAAACAAGATCAATCTACAAAAATCAACTGCATTTCTTCACTAACAGTGCACAATCAGAAAACGAAATAAAAAGTACCATTTTAGAAAGTATACATGAAAAACTTAATAATGAGTGTGACAGAAAGTTTTCAGAAACTGTACACTAAAAACTATAAACTATTTCTGAGAGAAATTAAAAAGAGCCAAATAAACAGAACATTGTCCTATTTTCTTGGATCAGAAGACTCAGCACTGTGATATTAATTCTTTTCAAACTGATCTATCTCTCCAAGGAAATTCCAGTCAAAATCTGTGAATTTTTGTCTCCTACCCTTGGAATGGGGGCAAAGCCACATGAAATTGCCTTAAGGAGAGAAGAAGAAGCAAAGCTAGAGCTACACGCAGATGGGAATCAGGATTGTGTTGTAAAGGCCCCTCCGTGTGCAGGATTAATCCTGAAAGGGAAAAACTTATCAAGTGTTCTGAGGTATAAATATTGAAAAGCTTCCTAAAAGGTTAACCCCTTTGCTAGATGTCAAGATGTTCTTTTCAAGATTCAGCTCAAAGTAAATTGCCTGTGAATGGGAGAAGAGGAGTACAGCCTGACAGAAAACCCTCAAGCCATTTTTTGTTTTTTGTTTTGGTCTCTTCAATGCTATATATATATATATATATATATATATATATATATATATGCACTTATACCTCCATAAAGCCATGCTTATGTTACACCCACTTCTGCCTTCAGCTGTGATTTACTCTGAATCCTGCCTCACTTGATGTAAAATTCTGTCAGGAGTACCTCAGTGAAATCTTCTTAAAAAAAAGTATTCTTGCACCTAGGCTGTTGCTCTGAAAGCTGCCATCTGGTCTAATTCAACTCTATTTTAAGCTCCTGAATCACATGACTTAAATCCACATAAGTGTTGATTGTACATGATTGCCTTTATTGATTCCTGCTTGGACTAAACTTATTTCAGAGTCTCCCTCCAACTTTAGCTAGAATTCTTGATTTTTTTTTTCTCATTCTCTTCCTCTTGGGCTTAATACTGAATCTTTCTTTTCCTCTTCTTTTCTAATGCTATGTCTACAGAGATATTGAAGAGTTGAGTCATGTGACCACTATCCTACAATTCTGGTTACCTCAAACTCCACCATGTCTGAATCCATCTCTCATTACCCCACCATCTTAACTGCCTTACAACTGCATAAATCCTATCGCTTAGGATTTGAATTAATGACATTGACCTTCTGGGATTTCTATCAGACATAGAGTCCTGTCCATTCTTCCTTCAAACTTTTCATGTGTGTCTTTCTTTTTCTGTTCATTTTGCTGTCTCTGTCCAGGTATAGACTACCTTCCTATCACAGCTGTATATTTATATATCCAGCCTTCTAACCAAACTCTGGGTGGGTTCCAGGGACACTGAATTAGAAACTCCTGGGTGAGCCCCAGGTACCTAGTTTTATTAATAAGTCCTCAGTGATTGTGAGTCATAGCCAGCAAAATTACTATTCCGATCTTGTATTTTTAAATTTTGAATAATTATTTTTCTTATCTCTTTATTAAGGGAGAGAGATTCTAAAAGACAGAAATTGTCCTCATTCTTCTATTCCCCAGAGCACTTTGGATATGGGGAATGCTCTATAAAGTTAGTAGCGGCAGATCAAGATAATTTAGGGCCGTTGTACCTCAGCACAATTACTCATAATGTCCCCCCTTGAAATACCCTTTATTCCTTGCCCCTTCGTCTTCCATCTTTTATAACGTTCATTCAAAATCCTCTTCAGAGCCCACTTTCTTATTGTAGTTATCTCTAATTCACACTCTTCCTCTGCCACACCCCTGCAGTACACATCATCTGCACCAAGCGCTCCAGAACTCAACTTAGAACAATTCTTCGTAAGTTAGTCATGTTTTTCTAACTACCTGGAAGGGACATTATAATGTTTTCTGCTTCAATTTTTACGAAGACATTAAAATTAGTCTGAACATTCAAACAGTGCTTACTAAATATGTGTTGCTTGTTTGCTCAATTTGTATGGCTGTGACTTGCATTTAATTCAATGTAATGACCCCCTTATTGAATACCAAATATATGCAAAACATTGCTTCATGTGTTGTGTGAGTACGAGCACACCCTTTGAAGTGTTTAGAAAGGATTCCAGTGCCAAAAAGAGATGATGTATAAATTAGCCCCCAAAAGGTTTTATCATCAAGAAAATTGTAGCTACCACTGGGAGTTAATCTGTCTGTCTGCTGGAGAGTGTTGCCTTGTCCAACACTTGCAAATGAAGAACACTTTTGAGAACAAATTCTACTGTGCTATAGTTTATAGAGACAGTATATTATCTGGGTTGTTTCCTATCCCCAGCTCAAAAGCAATCACCTAACTAGTCACTTATGATGTGGTCGAAGCAATTTTTCATACTTCCCCAATTGTTGGCTTTTATTTTGAAAAGAATGAGATTCAACAACTTTTTGAATATGGGCCTTTCTAAAACTTTTAGTAAGGTATTACTATTAATAAATATTGACATGAGACTCAGAAGGGTAGGAACTCCATCATGTTTTTGCTACTTACTGTGTGACATCGAGTGATTCACTGAATGACATTTGTCCTCTGTTGTCTGACCTGAAATGGGAGGAGAAAGCGTGAAGTATACGACCAGGTGTAGATGATAAGGTTCTGGTCCTCCTTCTTCCCTTCTTCAGGTAAGACAGCCAGTCCTTCTGGATATAGCTGTGGGCATATGAGCCAGGCTAGAGAAAAGTTTATCCTTTAGCTCTTTCCAGGAACCATTAAGAAAGAATCTCCTTTGGGGAATTTGGGGGGCACAGGCGTAGGGGTGAAAGATCAGAGATACTAGTGCCCATGGTTTCACCTTCATGGAGGACTGGTGGCAGAGAATATGTCTGTCTGAATATGCTTCAGACAATGGTAAGCTGAGGTAGACAGATACAAGGGTTAGAGAGAATACCTTTTCTTTGGTTACATAGGCCAGAAATCTACCTCTTAGTTAAAAAATATATATGTATTTGTCATTTGAAAGCAAAAGATCTCTGACTCTACTATCAATCTCACTTTCCCAGGAAATGGGAATTGTAATATTTGAAAAACTTAGTGTTTAGGGTCATTATAAGGTTGAAAGAGGACCATGATATGCCTTTGGTCTATGTGTGCTTTGAAAGTTCAAGTGTTCTTACTAATTTACTGATGGATAGAAAATTAATGAATAGTGATTAGATGGATAAATATAATGGAAAAATAGTTTTGGTGTTTAAGAGTTTGGAAATACGTCATTTCGTGATATTTGAGGTTTTCCTGTTATCCTGTGTACTGCTATGTGCTCGCACTGCCACTTCATGTTTATGATCCTCAGTTTCCTATATTCTATCATAGGATGATAGTATTTCAAAGGAAAGACATAATGACCAATTGAGAAAATGTGTGTGTGTGTGTGTGTGTGTCAATTGTAAAGCACTATGCATTTAGAGATGAGGTTTAAAATTTAAATATCAGAAAGATAGAAAAAAACAAATTTCATATTAGAGTACAAATTACTACTTATATTGCAATATCTTTCCCAAGAACAGATTTTTATAAACAAATATTGCACTTTTACTTTAACCATATCAATAGATCTGTGTGTGTATGTGTGTGAAAGAGAGAGAGAGAGAGAGAGAGAGAGAGAGAGAGAGAGAGAGAGAGAGATAGTAGGGTATAAAACTATAAAAATCTCAGAGTTGCTCACTGATTTCTCTATTTGTGTATAAGACTTGTTTCAAAACACACACACACACACACACACACCTGTCAGTCATTATTAACATTTAAAACATGCTTAATGGAAGCCATATATGCATTTAATTTTATTGTCTTTTTTAAGTTAATTTTATACTAAGAGATTTCTCTATGGTGATATCTATAGCTACAATTCATTTCTCTCAATGCTATACATAGTATAGTACAGCATTGTATGAATACACCACAATTTTCTATTGATGCACTTTCATATTTTTCAAAGTTTTGCTATTACTGAAATTGCTGCTAAGAATTTCATTGGCCATATCTTTTGAAGCACACATCAATGAGTTTTTAAATATTACATCTAAGAAGTGAAATTGCAAACTTATAGGGTGAAGTCATCTTAATCTTGCTACATATTTCTGATAATGTTAAAGGGATAGTGTGAATTGCACAACCAATGGCAGTATATACAGTGTCCCAAAATTTTCTTCAGTTTTAAGCTGAACATTTTGATTCAGTCGTCCCATATACTTACAAATGCTTGCTATTTTCAAACTTTTTTTTGGCCAATATAATGGACATGAAATGGTATCGTATGGAATTAATTGTCATTTAACTAATCACCAATATGATTAAATGTCTTTGTATATTTACCGCTTTTCTCTTTTACATATGAAAGTTCTGACAATTATGTTTGCTAACTTTCCACACAGTGGGAAGTGCGAGAACTTAATTGTCTGACCTTTGTAGTTTGTTGTTTTTCCAATTTTATTGTTTTGTTTTTGTATTTTATTTTTTTTTGCAGGACTACTTTATATATTCCAGATCCTAGATCCTTTTCCAGGTTATATGTGTTGTAAATTAATTTTTCCAAAACTTGAATTGTTTTTTTATTGTCTTTAAGATACCTCTTAATGAATGAAAGTTCTTACTTGTAAATGAAAGTTCTTACTTGTAAAATCAATATTTTAAGTTTTGGATAATATTTTTATGTCTTACATGAGAAACAATTTTCTATTCTATGATCTGAAAGGCATTCTCTTATAGTATATGCTAATTCATTTATAGTTTTGACTTCATTATTAGGACTTTCATTCGTGGAAAATGGATTATTAGAGTTTGCACTAGGAAAGCTTTATTATTTTCTATTACAATAATTATTTGTTGGTTATTTCCTCTTTCCCCACTATTCTAAATTTCCATCTCTCTCAAATTTTTATAAAACATTTACCTATCTCTGTTACTTGTCACACAGTCTCTTAATTACCATATCTTTAAGTCTTGATAACTAGAAAAGCAAATTTTTCTATTTTCGATTTTTCCAGAGTGATTTAGCTATTCTTGATCTTTGCCTTTTCATGTAAATTTTAGAACCAATATATCAAACTCCATGCAAGAATCTACTGGGACTTTGAGATGACATTGATTCTATGCCACTCTATATCAATGTGGATGAACTATTTGAAATACAAAATCTCCTAATCCATAAATATGGTATATCTCCTCATTTGTTTCATTTGTTTCTTTTTTTTTTTTTAATATTGAAGAAATATCACTTATTTTTGTGTTTCAAGATACAGGGCTCTCTCTTTTTTTCTGAGTATGTATTCGTTCTTCTTGGACTGAATGTATTATGGCTAAATTGGTAGATTTTAGAAACCAATTTTCCAAGTAAAAGTGACTACACTCTTAATCCAGTTTCTCTGTTTTCGAATGCAAATCACACTCATGGGGGAACTGTCACATCACACTCATGGGGTAAATGTCTTCCTATTTAGTTTATTTTTTATCTTTTTCCATAAAGCTAAAACAAAAACAGAAACAAACAAACAAACAAAAAAACCTCCATGATGATCTTGCATATATTTTATTAAGTTTTGTTTATAATTTATTTATTTATCTATAAGAAATATTTTCACTACATTTTTCCAAGTGCTTATTGCTGCCATATACAAATGTACCCACCTAAAGAATGTTAATTTGGGTTCTAGCAATATTTATAAATGTCCTTATGAATTCAATAATTTATTATAGATTCTTTTTAGTTTTCTATGTATTCAAATATATTCTGTTCAAACAAGTCTAAATGTGTTTGCTGCTTTGCAAACCTCATACTTTTTTCTTTTCTTATCTTTCTGTGGTAGATATCCCATCTAGAATATAGGGTAGAAGTTGTTATAGCAGGTATATTTACTTTTTCTTTATTTTAAAGGAAATGTTTTAATTAACTCTTTATTTGGTATAAAGTATTTTTGTTGTGTTTGTGCATGTGTGTGTACGTGTGTGTTGTCACGTGTCTTTGAATGGCAACTTCAATATGGGTCTCTAAGTGACATTATTTTTATTGCAATTAAGCCATATGAGAATAATTTTCTTATTTTCTATCATGTGCTCACCTCATTCTTCATATAGGCATATTTAACCAAGATTTTGCATATTTTTCTTTTTATCTCAAATTTTATTTCCATGAATTACTAAGCACTTTATACCAAATGAGAAGAATCCAGTGAAAAGTAGAAATACTAAGGACCTTAGTGTACATGGACAAGTGAACGTCATGTCAATGCGACATTGCATAAAAATGTGCTACTTAAAAACCTGCCATCATAGAACCCCAGCTGAGGTTTTGCCAAATGATGAGCATAATTTTCCCTGAAATGAAAAGTAAGAATCTCAAATAAAGTAAAACTGGTGACAAGTCAATCGTTAATTAAAGTTCCAGAAGCTTGATTTTAACAAGCAGCTAAATGCTTGTTAAACTCACTAGGGTTCATTCTACACAGGCCAAGTGATGTGGGGAGGTGGTACAGCATAATTCAGTCAGTAAATTAACATATCCTAGCATGGATTATAGCATTCCAGGAATGGTCATTAAGACTTGGAAAATACGTTAGAGGTCATGTGGTCCAACCTCTTAGCTAAGGGAAGAAACTTTCTTTTGTAGTCACTATTCTCTTAATGGCGTTTTTCTCTGTTCACTTCTAACTTGGTGGATATAACCAAAGTTAGATGCACCAGCTTCTGGAAACGTAATTTCAATCGCAAGGACCATGTGTGGTTCTTACACTTCTTATACTAATTTTAAGAAGTTAGCTTCCAACCCTACATGAGAAATGTACACAGAACAATAAACTCAAAAAGAATGAAGAAATAGATAGGGATGTGGAAAAAAGTAAAAATGAAAATACAAGAGTTTGGATTGGTGGCTGTAGCCAAAAGGACAGCTATAGAGTGTGCATGGGGCAAGGAAGTTTATTATCCCCCAATCAATGCCCAGTTTACTCATCCTGAGTGATTGCTCAGGTATGCATCAGGAAAGAGCATTACACAGAGCTGGGGGAATCATATATCCACGTAAAATGACATGTGGATTGAACTCAAGCTAAAGACACCAGGTTATGAGAGATAGCCCCTATAAGAGAATATATAAAGAAGATGATTTCACGGACTTTTGAGCTTCAGTTTTTTCATCATTCACTTTCTCATAGGTATGTGTCAACAGCGGATAACCTGTGTGATGGTTTTCTTTATAGACTCCAGTCTTCATCAGCATGAAAAATGGTAACTTTTTTACTTTTGGGGCTCTTTCTGTGGTGTACTCTATGGTAAATCAATATCCAATATGTTAAAGTCACATTTTTATCCTAGACAATTCTGTAAATATGGTAATAATTTATGGGTCAAATTAAAATGTGAGAAACTGCCAGATTGTTTCCAGAGTGGCTGTATCATTTTGTGAGGGTTATGAGGGAGTGTCTGGGGTGGGGAGAATGACTACACAAGGTCAGCAAGTGTAAATTCTTTAGGTTGTTGGAACTGTTCTACATCCTGTTTGTGGTGGTAGTTACAAGAATCTACGCATGTGTTAAAACTCATAGAACTATACACACAAAAAGTGCAGACTTCTTACTATATGCAAATTTATACAAATCAATATAAGGCATACACATTTTTAGATTAGATAGCCTGTCAACCTTCTTGGGGAAAAATCACACTTAAGAATTTTTAAATACGTTAAGAATTTTCACTTAAAATTGAGCAACGCAATAAACAAATCACTGCCTAAGAAGCCATCAGTTTCCTTTTCTTGCTCTTTACCTTTTCCATTCATCCATTTTTAAGGTGATATTTCATTTTTTTTGTACCCCTTTTAATGCGAATCCTGCATTTAAATCTATTTTAAAATATTGCCATTTCCATTAGTTCTGACAGATGTGGAATTGTTCTCCAATTGTGGGCCGTGCTCCTTCGATCCTTCAAAGATAGGTGTGGCAGTTTTTGTCACAGAATAGTTTCCACATATGGGTGGACTATATCAGAACTTGAATGAAAAGAATAGGTAATAAAAAGGGGACTCATAAAAATGTGTTTCTAATGAAAGTTGTCTGCCATCAGGTCCATAGAAGACAATCTACATAAACATTTAAGTCATTTTACTGCAGTGATCCTTGCTGTCACATTGTCATTGAACTACAAAAACAGCATGCCACGTCTACTCTATCCTTTTAGTAATGATTCCAATACAGTGTGATAAAAACACATGCTGTGTCGTATGTTATATGTTATGTATTCTTAATTAGACATTTGTCAGATGTTTAATAATGACTGAAGTGCCACTGTGTCTAATATATTATGGAATAAATGTGTCAAAAACCAGTGGTATGCTCTAAAACTTAGTTTTAAAAGAGGCAGATCATATAGCTCAGATGCTGCTGTTTGTGTCTGATTTGGGCAGCAATGGCTTTCAAGCAGGAGATGATGAAAATCATGCAATTGGGATATTTTCTCCCTTTAGAAAAAGAGGCCAAATAAAAAATGTTCATCTGATTCTCTGCCATTTTTGTAGCTCACTCTACTTAAACTGACTTAAAATAGAGTTACATTGATCAAATAGGCCAGTGTCACCATTTGTTGGCCAGAGAGCAGGGAAAAGATTTTCTTAAAAGATCTAATCTGTGACTCCCAATTGCTGCCACATAAATAATGTCAAAGGAAGAGACTGCCCTGTTGGTACAGTCACTCACATGAATTCTTGGGCTACCAAGGATGGGCAGACTCCCCCACCCAAGGAAGCCATGTGGGAATCTCATTAAACCAAGGGATGGTACGTGTCATTGTCAGTGCCTTCATTAAATTCTTAGCAAGATGTAGAAATGTAATGAGCATTTTAGGGACACATCTGGAATAAAAGACAGGTGGAATTAAGTACACTTGTATGACAATATTTGTTTTCTGTCTGATTTCTAGACAAATGTATTTCTATCTTTGGATTTGGAACAACTCTCATTTAGTCAGTGCCTCTCTGTCTTAGGCACTGTCGCAGGCCCTGGAAAGACACCAGTGAACTGATTGTCCTTCCAACCAAAATTCTTCATTCCTGGAAAAAGCTTTAGATCCTAGAAATTGACCATCCGTGCTGATGTTTTTTAGATGAATATATTAATCTATTTGGGCTTTCATGTATTCATATAGACATTCAAACATTATTTTCAGCTTAGGTTACTGAGCCTCTGCTTAAACCGAATGCTAATTTTCAAAACAGCAGGTCCTCCTCCTGTGGCTTTCTATAGATTGTGTAAGAGGCACAGTAGTCCCCCTGTATCACGGTTTTACTTTCCATGTTCTCACTTGAAATCTTGTACCATCCATCACTGTCCCACTTGGGACATGAATCATCCCTTTGTCCAACATATCCCTGCTGTATATATTCCCCACTGGTTAGTCACTTAGTAGCTGTCTCGGTTATCTGATCCACTATCATGGTATGGCACTGCTTGTGTTCAAGTAACCCTTATTTACTTATTAATGGCCTCAAAGCGCAAGAGTAGTGATGCTGGCATTTCGGATACGCCAAAGGAAAGCCATGAAGTGCTTCCTTTAAGTGAAAAGGTGAATGTTCTTGACTTCATAAGGAAAGAAAAAAATCATATACTAGGGTTGCTAAGATCTGTGGTAAGAACAAATCTATCAGTGAAATTGTGAAAAAGGAAAAAAAAGATTGTGCTAGTTTTGCTGTTGCACCTCAAACTGCAGAAGTTAGAGACACAGTGCATAATAAGCACTTAGTTAAGATGGAAAAGGCATTAAATTTGTGGATGGAAGATATGAACATAAAATGTGCATATATATACATATGTATGTATGTATACATATGTGACTACACACACATACACACACACATACACACATACATATGGTTTGGTACTATCCACAGTTTCAGTTTCAGGCATGCATTGGAGGTCTTGAACAATATCCCCTGAGGAGAAGGGGAGCTACGTACTGTATTCCATCTTCTATATCATTCGTTGACATTAACCTCTAAGTGAGTACTTGTTGTCTTTGTTCTCGATTTTTCTTTTGATTTTTATGGGGGGTGTACATAATTATATTCTTTCCTCTTACTAACCCAGTTCTGCCCCAACCATCCTTGTGAAATGTCTTTATTTGCCCATATTTTTCCTGACATTCCTGGGTTCAAACATTGGACATGGTCCATACCAATTCTTCATTAAACTTGACTTAACTTTCATTTGAATCAAGAAATTCTACTGGGTGAATCAATTGAGCTCAGTTGCTTGAATGATATCTACCTAGGAATTTAGGTTTTCAATTGAAGTGATACGTCTATTGTCTTTATTTCCTCCTGCCCTTTCAACTATAAATAGATTATGATCACTGAGTATGAGGGAAGTTCTGGGAATAAATATGGTCAAAGTTTCACTTGTTTAACTTCATTTGTTGTCATTCCATCATACACAAATGCAATGTTGGTCTTCACATATCTTCATTTAAAAATACAGTAAAACAGATTTCAGATGCAATAGAGTATGTATTACATTATGAAATAAGCATGTCTCTGAAAGTTTGATTCAATCAAACTTATATTTACATCTTTATATTTAAAATTTTACATTATTTCAAGTAATTTTCCATATTTTATTCTAAAATATTATTGTTATTCTTTCCTATTTTCCCGCAATTTAACATCCTAACTAGAAAGTTTTTAGGTGGATCTGATTTATTTCAAATAACATATATCAATACTCCTTCCTACTCCCTAACACCTTTATGTCTTAGTGCTAAACATGTCTTTTACTTTTTTTTTTTTAATAAAGGGACAACTGTTCTCCAGAGGTTGCCCCATCAAATACTCCTCTCTGTATGCTCTTTCAGACTCACAAGTATAAGAAAGCAAGCAAAGAGTGTTTAGGGTTTAATTTTTAATAAAAAGTTTCCCAAACTCAATTAAATTCTTACTGAATATTGAGTGAAAATAAAATATATTAAACCCCAAGAAGCAGCCACAAATGTCTAATACATTGGATAACAAGGATTAGAACGTTGGTTTGGGATCATATGCCTTCGTTTGGTTATTAGACGTTAAGAATGGGATTTTAGGAAGCTCTCCTAGATGCATTAGTCCCAGTAAAGTACTTACCAGATAATTCATTATAGTCTTTTTTTTTTTTTTTTAGAGAGGGAGGGGTTGTAATTTAGAAGAATGCAATTAAAACTGAACTTGATAATTAATTCTGAACTGGTGAGAACTAGTTCCAGAGATTATGACTATAATGCTGTGTAGTCATTGATATAAATATTCATGAGGTTTCATTGTTTTATGGTTTTCTCAAGCACACAGCTTATCTGAAGAAGTAAAATTAAAGTACCATTATTTAACATTACAATGCAAATAAGAATCAATGAAGAAAGAATAGTTAATTCACCAGGGAATGAGAATACATGTAGGCACACTTAGAGACTCTCTCATACATGTACAAATAAAATGTCTTCTGAACATATGAATTAGAAGATTTTGAAGAGAGAACAGAAAAAGTGATATGGGTAAACAATTTTGGATCTTAATCTGATCAACACCGGGTGAGTGAAATTCATTGAAATCGACTTAACCTACCACCAAAAATCAATCAACATATAAAACTAATCGTGTGCAGCAGAAGAGAGAATGAGAAAATGGTCTTTCGTATTCTATTTCCATCTTTTACTGAGCCATAATGCCATCATATCTGACCTTGAAGCAGATTCATCTATAACATGAAATTTTCAAGTAATCTGATAGAATAAACAGGGTATGATGAATGGATGAGTGGATGGATGCATGGATGGAAACTACAAAGAGAGAAGTAGCCAGAAAGCAGCCAGCCAGGAAAATTGAAATAGGTGGGAGGAGAGGAGGGGGGAGAAAGGAGGACGTTTTCAGACCACAGTCTTTGTTGTGATTTAATTTAATTTTAAAACGTCAGTCTTAATAGGATTCTTATAATTGATATTTGTTTATGCCCTCAAACTTGATGAAGAAAGAATCAGCACAAACAGTATATTCATTGAAAACTTTATACAAATTTGAGGAAGATTTAAGCCTTCTGTACTAGTATGCTCAGTTCGTTTATTGTCAAGCTCCACAAAGTCAAATTTGGTATTATGTGATTAAGCTACATCTGTCTCTGTGCAAGCATTCACCATATTTCTTTAAGTTCAGCAGGTGTTTTGCAAAGAATCTGAAGGATTTTGCACAAAATTAGTGCCTATAATAAAGCATTGCTGATAAAGAGACAGCTTTTTATATCACTGATATATTATAGTTTCTTTCTAATAAATGTCATTGCTAGATATTTCAAAACCTGAAACAGATTTGCTGACTGCACTGTTTTGAAGCATAGTTTTGCTGTGCCTTATTGCTAAGATGTTCTTTTATAGACATATACTTTAGAAATTTTATTTGACACTGTTGACTACTAAATTAGCAGCTTTTCAACTTTGTAAGACTTCTGTCACATAATCGAGATAAAAGGTAGGATGAAGCGCTTTTGCATTAATCTTTTCTGGCACTGTCCTAAGGCAATCAGAGATGTATTAATTGAGGACCTAATTTGAGTAACAAATAAAAATAAGGCTATTATTTGCTTTTATTTTTTCCGCTCTCTCTCTCTCTCTCTCTCTCTCTCTCTCTCTCCTGTTCTCTTCCTTGTGCTCTCTGTCCTTCTGCCTCTTCTTGTCTGTCTTTTTCTCTTTCACACTCACACACAAAATTTATGGAGTCACATTATAAATACACAAATCTTTTCATTTTTAATTACTTGGATTGAATAGCTTAAAGCTAAAAGCATAATTCAGTTGGAAGGCTTACGTGGCCTCCAACTCTTAGTGTGCTGCTGTGCTCTCTGGGTTGACGCAGTGGTGGTATCCTGGTGATTTATTTGGGGGAACTTGATTCCTTTGGTTACAGTGCTAAGTTAGTGAATTTCATATATCGTGTTGTTAGTGATCCCTTAGCTCATCATCTGAATTTGCTATTTCCAGTGGGGACCAAAAAGAGTCAGGTCTCAACTCCAACAGGTGACAGTACTAACACTGGTATCCTTAACCTATAGGTACAACATGCCCATAGATATGGACAAAAACAGACTCGTGACCAAGTTACTGATAGAGAGAGCCCTCATCTGTGCCATCATGTGAGAGAGCATGCATGGAGAGAGACTGAAATTTTGTTCCTCACCACAGCCCAAACCCCTCACTCAGAACATGGGAAAGAGTACAAATACTGTAATCCTATTCAGTCATCTTTAAAATCTAATTCTGTGAGAGCGCTTGATGGTAGTGAAGAGAAAGAGAAATAACAGCTACAATGCCATCTCTGATGAGCTTTGTCCGAAAGTCCACATTCATTCAAAAGCAGTTTCCGTGTGCTGGCTGTGTGCCTACTCCCATTTCAAGTGGGAATGGACAGGGCTGCTGAAAGTATAAATGCCTTCTGTTATCAAAAAATGTGTAGTTTACATCAGTGTTAAAAGTCACACATGAAAAAGTAAAATACACGTGTACGGGGTGGTAAATGCTAACTGACAAATAATCAGTAAGCAGAAAAATCCAATTCCAGAGAAAGAAAAAGTCAAACATTCATGTTGCAGAGTCTGTGTACATTGAAAGTGAGAAAGGGAGGTGATACATTTTGAACAGACACAATATTAACAGCAAAGGCAGCGGCTTTCTTCCTCCACTTAGGATGTAGAAAGTTGCAAAGGATGATGCTCCTAATATAGTAATTTGAAAAAGCTCATTAAACTACCAAATCATATCTTTTGAAAAGCTCATCAGCATGTTGAGATAACAAGGTCATCAGGTAACCTGAAATCTAAATGAGGTTGCAAACCAACAATTAGCAACCTCTTGTTGACTGGGGATGAATGTGAGATACAACCACTGATTTGGGCTCAGTGACTTCAGTGGATCTGAGGGAAGACTGGATGGCTGAGATTAAGTGATAGCCCTGGGTGGTGTTGGTTAATGTAGAATGTCACTGATCAGAAGAAGTTATCAAAATGGCCTGATCTATTTGTAATGGCTAATTGATGGAGCTACCAAAGCCAAAATAAATGGGCATGTTACTTAATGGCTGCTTGATTTGTGTTATGGACTGACTGTTTGTGTCCCACCAAAACCCATATGTTGAAACTCTACCCCCAGTGTGATGGTACTAAGAGGTGGGGACTTTGGGAGGTAATTAGGATTAGATGAGGTCATGATAGTACACCCCTCATGAACAAAATTAAGGGTGTGTATATGAGTTGTAAAAGAGCTTACTTCCTCTCTCTGCTCTCCACCATGTGAGGACACAGTAGTCTATGAACCAAGAAGTAGGGTCGCACCAGAAACCAAATCTGCCAGCACATTGACATGGGACTTCCAGCCTCCAGAAGAGTGAGAAATAAATGTTTCTTATTTCAGATAGTCAATATGTGATATTTCGTTATAGCAGCCCAAACAGACTAAAACAATCTATATAACCCAAAACCTCTATGTCTGATCAACAGAAACCTTAATTGAGCTCACATAATAGAGAATAATGGCTCCTTACCCATTTTTCAGTCCTGAGTCAGTTTACAGATCCAGAGCTTCTTGAATTAAAATAAGATGAAATTCCTTTGAGGAAAGATACTACAATACATTCAGAAGTGTTATATTTTAATCTTCTTCCTAACTTTCCCCCAAAATAACCTTCAACAAATAGACCTTGGAAGAAGGGAAACCCCCAGACACTTTGAGTGAACTATCTCAAGTCCCCAGGGACCCAATAAGCCACTGAAGTCCTTCTGTCAGGCGTGATTCAGTGATGAATTAGATGCTAGCCTGTATTCATGTCACAGTAGACCTAGTCAAAAAAGTAATTTTGTGGTAATTTTACCAGTTCCTGAGATGGTTTTTCCATAAAGAATGAGACAAACCAAACTCTCCAAAATCTATTTGGAGCAGGAAGTTCAAGTACATGTATATGTGTATGTGTATGTATATGTATATGTATATGTGTATGTATATACACACACCCTTATAGTTTTCATCATGAAATATGAGTGGAAATTGAAGACAAAGTAGAACTTCCCAACTTCTATTTGATTTTGCCTTTTCTATTGCAGAGAATGGTATATTATTGAAGAGAATAAACATAAAGTCTACATAGTTGCTGAAGAAAACTTTAAAACATCTTGCTGCCCTACATAAATTCAGGATTGGAGACTGAGATTAATTATATTTTAAGAGTCTTCAGTGAAGTTTCAAAAACGGTGCTCAAGGTTCTTTGAGGGACTTTGGCGAATAAAAGATGTAATGGAGGACTGAAATGCTCAAATGACAAATTGATTTACAAAGGAAGAAGAGGGTGGTTTCTTCAACTACTCATGAATTTTACATCACACTTCAGCAAGTTTTTATAAAGGAATATAAAGAGATGGTTCGTAAGTGCATAGCTTTAGAAAAATTCATGACTATGGAACCCAACAAGAGTTCACCAAGGGAAAAAAAGCAAGGGATAATTTTGCTCTGCTACTAGTGTGTAATATGGGGTATATCAGGTATATGACATAGCTGCATATAGCAGGACATTTGGCAAGGCCTTTTCTGTGAGTAGTAAGAAAAAAAATGGAATAGTTGCATAGATGATTACTTGGATAAGTAATGGGTTATAAAGTCATAAATAAATGTTGGTAATGGATTAATATAAACGTTGAAGAAAGTTTTTAGTCGTCTGACACAAGGCTCTAGACTGTGCAAATTTTCATGAATAGCTTGCATTGAGATACAAAATACTGCTGTATGAGGATTTAGATCTTAACTGCAAAAAATAAGGAGTCATGGTATGATTACTTTGACTGTACAGAATAACTGCCACAAAAGAGGCGACCAAAAGATGTGTATTGGTGTTAGGGAACATTCATCCAAGTGAAACATTAGAAACAAGGATAATGTTAATTTTCTCCTATTTTAAAGTTATTTAAATCTGAACTCCTATATGAAGTTCAGAGGAAGAAAATCAGGGTTTAAGAATCACACCATTTGAAGAATAGCTGAGAAAATTAGGGATCTTTTATAGGTAAATAAAAATGTCTGTTAAAGTGGAAGTGTGTGTGTGTGTGTGTGTGTGTGTGTGTGTGTGTGTGTGTATGTGTGATAGTGAAATTTAAAATATATAAAGTCTGTCATGTAGAAAAGATAAGCCTTCTGCCATCATTGGTCCCTGTGATAATAGATGCTAAGAGAAGAAGTGTCAGGGAGATAAGATAAAGTTCTATAGAAGGAAACATTTTACAGTTGGAACTTTCGAGGAAGGGAAAGAAGAGTCTTCAAAGGTACTGAGTCATCTCACTGGAGGGGAGAAAAATTAGGGTTTTTAAATATTAGACGAGTGATTGGCAGGGATGACCTTTGGGGTTCCTGGCAAACCTGAAATTTGATGACTTTATGACTACAAAGTTATTCTAAAACTTCATCTCCATTTTTTATTCATTCTGCCCTGGTCCCCTTGTCACTGTTTCCTTTTTATTTTGTTTTCAGCAAGCCTTCTGAGAAATCCGTTTGGATTCATTTATTTTACACGTTCAAATTTAAGATTTGACCTCTCAGTCAGTGGTTACCAGCTTATAGTAGCACTAGATTATTTCATTGCTAAATTAATTTCATCTTGTATTTCCCAAGACACACCCAAGAAACTCTGTTTTCACTGCCTCACTACCTTATTTAAAAATACAAGTATTTATCATATGTCTGAGGTGAGCAAAGCATTATAGGAATAGGAGAGACTTGGAGAATTGATATCATGTCTCCTTCCCCCAATTCAGATGCCTGTGTCACATTGTCCAGACAATGGGCTTCTGATTATGTCCTAAACAGAGTTCTGAGGTTTCTTCAAATATCATTCCTAAATATAACTTATAATCTTTTAAAAATTCCTTTAACTTTGAATCTGTAAATGATATTATAGCTCACCTAATAAAATTCATATTTGTCATAAGAAAACCAAAGTCCAACTATATATACATCTTCAGAATCAATCTCTCTGAACTCTTTTTTCATTGCGTTACATGAAGTTCTACCTCATGGAATTGGAGTGAAGCCTGAGGAAGTCTTTTCATACAGTTATCTAGAATTCCTGTAGAAAATGTGAGCAGTAGGATTCTGGATGCTGACATGAACATAGGGTGCTTATTTCCAGCTTCAGACAGTCCTCTAAACCAGAGGTTCTCAAAAGCCTGTCGACCAATTAGTCTCATCAGAATCACCACGCAAGTTTAACAAAAGCATAGATTCCTGGATCCCTTTGCAAGAAGTTGATTGCATTAGATATGTGGTTGGACTTAGAATCTCTATTTTCACCTTTTCCGCATCTTTACTCCTGATCGTGATGAAGGAGACATTCAAAACACACTGCTTCTTCACACCTCTTACAATTTTATTGTTTTGATAGTTTTGAACTCTTAGTTTCACACTATTCTTTAGTTGCTTCAGTGATCTTTATTTAAAACTCTTAAAATTGTCTTTCATATTATCAATATTCACTTTGATTTATTATACATTGTTCCATATTCATTTTTACCTTGACACTTTTGTTCTCTCTTATCTTGAGATTTTATTCTGATTTCTTTTTATTTGGTCACAGATTTTTTGTTGTTGTTTTGTTTTGTTTTTAGCATTGTTCTCATGCATACTGCCACTCAGATGGTACTGTATCTGAGTCCAAAATGCCTTTGTTTTGTACAGAATTTTGGAAACGGAACTTTTCAAAGCCTACCCCCCCCCCCCACAGACTGATTTAATTTTAGCTATAATTGGGAGCCAATTGCAAATCCTCTGACCCGTATCAGTTGTAAATCTCAGGTGCTAACATCCAACCAGAGAAAAATTACCTACTCTCCGCTTCATTCTCATGTGGGCTGCTGTTGATAGTCCATTAAAGGTTGAAAGTTAAGTCTAATAAACATCTATACCATTCTTAGGCAAGTGTTGAATGTTGCTTGGAATGTAAATTATCTCCCACAAAGTGTTAGTCTTGTCTCTGTAATTATATAGTGAAACCCGTGAGAACTGGGAGTGTGCCCTCCCACCATGGCTAGTACTATGGCTTATTAAGAGTGTGAATTCCTTGGAATTCAGAAAGTTTGTGTGGAAGCACATGGAGTAGATCCTCTCCCATTCTCACATTGCTATACAGCAAAGAGATATCTGCTATTTCCCAGAAGGGTAGTTATTCTAGTCTCCAAGGCAATATTTGTACCAATGGTTAAACCAGGAGTCAGGTTTTTCTTCATGATGACCATACCCCTGTTGAATGGTCATCTTTAGGGAGGGATTGGAAAGAAGGTTTTTCCTTGTTCAAAGTCAGGTTTCAAATGCCAGTATCATCTTGGAGAGAGCAAAAGGGACTCAGATTGAGCTATTGAATGTATGATATTGGTCTGCAGTCCACTCCTTCTTTGAATCCTCATTTTTCTGACTGTGTTGTTATTTTAGGTAACTCCTTTTTTTTTAATGTTATACAAATAATAACTAAACAATTCATCCTGAAAAGATTCTAAACCTTATGGGCATGACTGAACTACTCATTTCCACCAAGTCTTTCATCTCCCTCCAATTATAGCCCCTTTGCCAGTGAGCGTACATCCTTCCAACCTCTAAGACCTTGGGCAGTAAACGCAACCTCCCCAAATTCAGGTTTCCTGGGGTATAATACCATTGCTGTGTTCGATATCTGTGTCCCAGGCTGCTGAAAAATAACTAACTTATACAAGTGCTTTGAAAAATCCATAAAAATGCAAAATGTGTTATAATATGGATTAATGCTAATAATAACAATTACAAATATTAAATACATTTAAATATGCATAATATAATTGAAATACTTATTAGATTATTTAAAATTCATAAAATATATTTCCAACACTAATTTAAAGTCTTGAAGGTAAAGACATTACAGCAAAAATTTTTGGAACTCAATGTCATAGGAAATATGTGACTGTTGGAAACACAGGTACTCAGTGATTAACTATCTGTTTTAATTTCCTTTTTACTATAAAATCTCATTAATACATTTATATAATTTCCGGTTCCGGAGCTTTGGGAAAGGACTAGAACTGGACCCACGACAGAGACATAAGTTTTGTATATATTAGTTTACTAAGGCTGTGTGTTCGTCTGCTCAGGCTGTCATTATAAAATACCATTGACTGGGTGACAACAGAAATTTATTTCTCACATTTCTGGAATCTGGGATGTCCAAGATCAAGTTACAAGCAAGGTAGGTTTCTTTTTGAGGACTCTTCCCTCGGCTTGTAGGTGGTCATAGCTTACATGTTAGCTATATGCTAACATGGCCTCTTCTTTGTGGGTGCGCAGAGAGAAAAAGCAAGAGAGAGCCCTCTGGTGTCTTTTCTTTTAAGGACAATTATGCTATGGATCAGGGTTCCACCCTTATATCCTCATTTAACCTTAATTACTTCCTTAGAGAACTCATCACCAAATACAGCCACTTTGGGGATTGGAGCTTCATTATATGAATTCTGGGGGACAGAGACATTCAGTTCATCATAGGCTGCCATTACAAAGTACCTGAGACTGGGTGGGTTAAACAACAGAAATGTATTTTCCCACAATTGTGGAAGCTAGAAGTCTGAGATCGAGGGTTGGTGTCTTCTGAAAGATGTCTCCTGGGCTTATAGTTCACGATCTTCTCCCAGTGTCTTCACATGGGATTTCCCTCTAGATGTGTCAGGGCCTAATTTTCTCTTCTTATAAGGACACCATTCATATTGGATTAGTCATAGGATTAGGGCCAACCCAAATGACCTCATTTAAACTTAATTACCTCTTTAAAGACCCAATCACCAAATACAGTCACATTCTGAGGTACTGGGAATTAGGATTTCAACATGTGAATTTTGGGAAGACACAATTCAGCCCATGTATGTATAAAATACTCAAGGTTTGGAAAGTTTTATGTTTAGAGAAGCTTACAACTCGCTCGAACAAACAAAATGCTCCAATGATACATTTCTAAAAAACAACTATTATCTACTCATTTATAAACTAGGTCTCCAAAAGATAGTCATTTGCTAGGTGAGCTCACGCCCTGATATTTATTTTAATGTAATAAAACACATTCTTTAAAACTACATCCCCACTAAGCCCACGCATGAACTTGCTTCATAAGAGAGCATGTCTTTCAGTGCTCATCTAACCCTTAGTGTGTACAGACATTCTGGAATGAAATTTTCAGAAGATTGTTCAATAATTTACACTAATCACTAATTCACACGACTGTCCCTCTTCAGGTAGTTGAAATAAGTGAATATATTTTAAATTCCATCCTCCACTCCCAACAAAGAAGCTTTGCCTGCCCTTGCGCATGTTCATTCAGTCAGACAGAAGTAAACCTGACTGGCAGCTTTCTAGTCTCTTTTTGTATGCAGAGCTGCTTGCGTGAGGCCAGTATTATTAAAGTTGAGGTCTGACATTTCAAAGGAACATTGGAAGATTCTGACCTCTTCTCCTGGAATTTCAAAGAGGAAGATACTGATGAGTCTCTATTCACCTTAGCTAGTATGATTCTCCTTCCCCCTCCCCCCACTAACTAGAGAGAATTTTGGTGATGTAGCTTCAAAACAAGATTTACTTCCTCTTCTAATTGACTGTCAAGGATAAACAAAAATAGTCTCTTAGATTTTAGCTCTCACACATAAGTTTTCTAGCCGGAGGAGCAACTTCACACACAAGGTCTCCATTACTCACCTTTCACTGTCATCACCCACAATTAAGACTCATTAAGATTTTCCTCACTTCCATCTTCCAAGGACAAAAATAAGGCAGGCTATTACCATTTGTTTTATTCCAATAGGTAAGTCCATGGGGGGTGCTATACTGAGAAGTTCAGAAGTTTCTTTTTAAATCACAGGGCTGAGAAATAATGAGCTCTTAGCTGAATTTTCTTCATCTTTGTGTATAGGTGTATAATGTTTATTCTACTGAAACTTTAAATCCTTTTAGGAAAAGTTCACTTAATTTCCAATGTGGGCTGTTATAGTTCTATTATTCTACCATATCAGGCAAATGTGCTGCTGTTTCTCAGAAATCTGCAAATCACCAGCTTTATGCGCAGTAACGTGAGTGAGACTGTGTGTTTCAGTAGGTGTGGACGTGTGCATAAGTGCTTATGTGAGTTTATAAATTCATACATCCTTGCTTCACTATGAGCTAAATTTTCACCAGCCTACAGCTAATATTAAGGAGCAGAATTGGGGCTTTAAGACATAGTGTCAGCTAGTCGACAACCCCAGGAAATCTTGCGATGATCTGATATCATAATTAACTCAACCTTCTCTCATTTGAAAGATAATAAAACTTCAAACTGTCCTATTCACTTCTATTTACTTGGAGTGAATTATCTTGCTAATCTGGGAGGATAAATAAAACTCCATGCAGCCTGCTCACCTTTGGACCTCCTTTAAAACATAAATCACAAAGATATGGGTATGCAAACACCTAGAGCTACACACAAATTCTGGCACAAATAGAATACCGAATTCCTGCCCCCCCCCCCCCCCCCAATAGAATTCCTCCCTGCCCACCCTCAGGGAGATTTGAATGTTACTCTTTTGTTATTTTTCCCCTATTCAAAACACCCTAATAATTCTTTGTTGCTAATGAAACAAAGAACCTTTGCAATGAGGAGCTAATTTTTACATCTCTGGATAACTAAAATGTTTCCATGCCTGTGTGTTGGAAGGAGAAGAGAGGATATGAGTTGCACATGGAGTGATTGTCCATATGAGCCGATTTCCTTAGAAATATATGGTAAAACACAGAAAAATAATTAAGGTAAAGAAGGAGATGTAGTATCAGGCATTTTGTAGGAATGAAACAAAATCATGAATTGAGGTCCATTGATCTGTTTATCGGGGATTCTCAATTTGGAGGATTCTTAAGCATAATTTTTAAAACCCTGCACAATTGAACTCTTCCATAGATTTTCATGCTTTTTAACCCCACTTCTCCCATTATGAGGTCTGACAATTAAGTTTGTGAACTCATTCTAGAAAAAGTACTACATACCTCACTGCTGAATATCTCTATGGTCACCTTCGAAGTACTCCCCTTGGGAAGCTATGCACCAATGACAGTGCCTAGTCCACCCATCAAAGCAATTTTGGAACTCTTTTTCTGGAATAGACATCAGAGCTGTTGTCATATTACCCTTGATGTCTTGAATGTCATCAAAATGTCTTCCTTTCAATATTTCCTTTATATCCAGTGAAGAAAGGAGTCATGGGGGGCCAGATTAGGGTGTTCCAATGCAGTTATTTATTTACTGGCTATAAACTCCCTCAAAGACAGTGCTGTGTGAACTCGTGCATAGTTGTGATGCAAGAGCCATGAATTGTGGGCGAAAAGTTCAGGTCATTTAACTTTTTCACATAGCCCTTTTGGAACTTCCAAATAGTATACTTGGTTAACTGTGCAGTTGGTAAAAATTCATTATGAATAATTCCTCTGATATCAAAAAAGGTTAGCAACATTGTTGCAACAAGTTCACGAACTTAATTGTCCGACTTGTAAGTACCTTATCACCTCACAATGCCTATTACCCTTATTACCTATATATTTTTTCAAATTGCCAAACTCCCTCAGCTCTCTCCTCTTTCCCCTTTAATCCAACCATTCTCATTCTCTCAGTGGAACCTGGGCTTCTTTGGAGGTGCGTGGTGATTTTCTGCAGGATTGCTGGGAATGGAGAGGAATTATGAGGGTCTGAAGCCCTGGCTTCTGAGTCCTTATACTCTCCTTCAACAAGATATGGATAGTGTAGGTTGGAAAACAGGAATGTGGTCTAAATAAAATTTGAAGAACCATTACTTCACAACTCCTCTCAAAATCAGCTCACAAAGTTATATGCATCCCCCAGGTTCCTATACCACTTTCTGTGGTTATGTGGCACTTGTGTTTTCATTTATATGTTTACACCTGCATATGTTTTCTCTCCAATTCAAATGCAGGTTCTTTTTGAATGCCGCTCCTATCATTTGGTAATGTCATTATACAATGGATTTTAAAGACCTGCCAACACTCAGTGCAGAATATGGGTGGTTGTAGAGTATAGGATGCCTAAGTACTACACAAGAAATCTGTGTTTTCACACTTTTTGTTCCATCCTTGCTATTGCTGTCAAGTCAATCAGTCTGTTAGCAAGTCAAATAGTCTTACTTTAATTGCTGAGCGTTTTCGATGCTCCTCTTGATGGGAAAACAGTATTTGTAAGAGTGAAACAATTAGATAGCAATGTAGGATGCCATAAAAGAAGTGGACGAGATAGTCAGACAATAGCCTGTAAGAAAGAGCAAAGAAGTGATTCATACATGTTTAGTGCTATAGCATTTACAAAATGCTTTCATGTTATCACATTAATTAACTCCACAACATTTTTTAAAAATTTATTGGGGTGATAATTGTTAGTAAATTTACATAGATTTCAGGTGTACAATTCTGTATTATATCATCTACAAAACCCATTGTGTGTTCACCGCCCAGAGTCAGTTCTCCTTCCATCACCATGTATTTGATCCCTCTTACCCTCATCTCCTACCCTCCTCTCCCCTTACCCTCTGGTAACCGCTAAACTATTGTCTGTGTCTATGAGTTTCTGTTTCTCATTTGTCTTATTCTTTCGTTGTTTTTGGTTTATATACCATATATCAGTGAAATCTTATGGTTCTCTGCTTTTTCTGTCTGACTTATTTCACTTAGCATTATACTCTTAAGATCCATCCATGTTGTCACAAATGTTCCTATGCCATCTTTTCTTACTGGCGAATAGTGTTCCATTGTGTATATATACCACAACTTCTTTATCCATTCATCTATCGAAGGACATTTTGGTTGTTTCCCTGTTCTGGCCACCATAAACAAAGCTGCAATGAACATTGGAGCACGGGTCTTTATGTATAAATGATTTCAGATTTTTTGGGTACATACCCAGGAGAGGGATTGCTGGGTCATATGGTAATTCTATTTGTAATTTTTTGAGGAACCTCCACACTGCCTTCCATAATGGCTGCACCAGTCTGCATTCCCACCAACAGTGTATGAGTGTTCCTTTTTCTCCACAGCCTCTCCAACACTTGTTACTATTTGTCTTGTTGATGATAGCCATTCTGACTGGGGTGAGGTGATATCTCATTGTGGTTTTTATTTGCATTTCTCTGATGATTAGTGATGTTGAGCATTTTTTCATATGTCTATTTGCCATTTGTGTGTCCTCTTTGGAGAAATGTCTCTTCAGGTCATCTGCCCATTTTTCAATTGGGTTGTTTTTGTTGTTGAGTTGCATGAGTTCCTTGTATATTTTGGATATTAGCCCCTTGTCGGAGGCACTGTTTGCAAAAATCTTCTCCCATTGAGTTGGTTTCCTCTTTAGTTTGTCGATGTTTTTTTTTTTGCGGTGCAGAAGCTTTTAAGTTTCATATAGTCCCATTTGTTTATTTTAGCTTTTACTTCCCTTGCCATTGGAGTCAAATTCATAAAATGCTCTTTGAACCCAAGGTCCATAAGTTTAGTACCTATGTTTTCTTCCATGCAGTTTATTGTGTCAGGTCTTATGCTTAAGTCTTTGATACATTTTGAATTAATTTTGGTACATGGTGACAGATTGCAGTCCAGTTTCATTCTTTTGCATGTGGCTATCCAATCTCCCAGCACCATTTATTGAAGAGTCTGTCTTTTCTCCATTGTATGTTTTTTGCTTCTTTGTCCAAAATTATCTGTCCATATTTATGTGGTTTTATTTCTGAGTTCTCAATTCTATTCCATTGGTCTATGTGTCTGTTTTTCTGCCAAGACCATGCTGTTTTGATTATTGTAGCCCTGTAGTACAAGCTAAAGTCAGGGAGTGTGATAACTCCAGTATTGTTCTTTTTTCTTAAGATTGCTTTGGCTATTCGGGGTCTTTTGTGGTTCTAAACAAATCTGATGATTTTTCGTTCTATTTCTTTAAAAAATGCCATTGGGATTTTGATGGGGATCAAATTAAATCTGCATATTGCTTTTGGTAATATGGCCATTTTAACTATGTTGATTCTTCCAATCCATGAGCACGGAATGTCTTTCCATTTCTTTGTGTCTTCTTCAATTTCTTTTAAAAATGTCTTATAGTTTTCAGCATATAGGTCTTTCACATCCTTGGTTAAGTTTATTCCTAGGTATTTTATTCTTTTTGCTGCAATTGCAAAAGGAATTGTTTTTTGAATTTCTTTTTCTGAGATTTTATTGTTAGCATATAGGAATGCATTGGGCTTTTGTACGTTGATTTTGTAGCCAGCAACTTTACTATATTCGTTGATTGTTTCTAATAGCTTTTTGGTGGAGTCTTTAGGGTTTTCTATATATAGCATCATGTCATCTGCAAAGAGTGACAATTTAACTTCTTCATTCCCAGTTTGGATGCTTCTTATTTCTTTCTTTTGCCTGATTCCTCTGCCAAGGACTTCCAACACTATGTTGAAAAGCAGAGGTGATAGGGGACAGCCCTGTTGTGTTTCTGAACGCAGAGCAAAGGGCTAAGTTTTTCACCATTAATTATGAGATTAGCTGAGGGTTTGTCATATATGGCCTTTATTATGTTAAGGTATTTTCCTTCTATACCTATTTTATTAAGTGTTTTAATCATAAATAGATGTTGTATCTTGTCAAATGCTTTTTCTGCATCAATTGATATAATCATATGATTTTTGTCCTTTATTTTGTTTATGTGATCTATCACATTGATGGATTTGCATATGTTGAACCATCCTTGTGCCATGGGGATGAACCCCATTTGGTCGTGATGAATAACCTTTTTAATGCATTGTTATATTTGACTTGCTAGAATTTTGCTTAGGAGTTTTGCATCTGTTTTCATCAGAGATGTTGTTCTGATGTTTTTTTGTGTTGTCCTTACTTGGTTTTGGTATCAGGGTAATGTTGGCCTCAAACAATGAGTTGGGGAGTACTGTCTCTTCTTCAATTTTTTGGAAGAGTTTGAGCAGGATTGGTATTAGATCCTCTTTGAAGGTTTGGTAGAATTCACTAGTGAAGCCATCTGGGTCCCGGACTTTTGCTTTTGGGAAGGTTTTGGATGACTGATTCAGTTTCATTACTGGTGATCGGTCTGTTTAGATTTTCCAGTTCTTTATGGTTCAGCCTAGGAAGGCTATATATTTCTAAGAACTTGTCCATTTCTTCTAGGTTATTGAATTTGGTGGCATATAGTCCTTCATTGTATTCTTGGATGATCCTTTGTGTTTCTGTGGCGTCCATGATAACTTCCCCGTTTTCATTTCTGATTTTGTTAATTAGTGTCTTCTCTCTTTTTATCTTAGTGAGTCTAGCCAAGGGTTTGTCAATTTTGTTAATGTTTTCAAAGAACCAGCTCTTTGTCACATTAATTTTTTCTATTGTCTTTTTGTTCTCTATTTCATTTAGTTCTGCTCTGATTTTTGTTATTTCCTTTCTTCTGCTGACCTTGGGTTTCATTTGTTCTTCTTTATCTAGTTCTTTAAGGTGTAACATGAGGTTATTTATTTGGGATTTTTCTTGTTTCTTGAGATAGGCCTGTAATTATATAAATTTCCCTCTTAAAACTGCTTTCGCTGCATCCCAAAAATTTTGGTAGGATGTATTTTCATTGTCATTTGTTTCTCTGTATCTTTTGATCTCTCCTCTAATTTCTTCTTTGACCTGGTCATTCTTTAAAAGTATGTTGTTTAATCTCCATGTATTTGTGTTTTTTCCTGCTTTCCTTTTGCAGTTGATGTCCAATTTCAAAGCCTTGTGATCAGAGAATATACTTGGTATGATTTCAATCCTCTTAAATTTGTTGAGGCTGATTTTATGTCCCAATATATGGTCTATCCTTGAGAATGTTCCATGTACACTAGAAAAAAATGTATAGTCTGATGTTTTAGGATGAAGTGCTCTATATATGCCAATTATGTCCATTTCATTGAATGTGTCATTTAAGGCTGCTATTTTGTTATTTATTTTCTCTTTGGATGATCTATCCATAGCTGTCAATGATGTATTTAAGTCCCCTAATATAATTTTGTTTTGGTCAATTTCTCCGTTTAGTTCTGTTAGTAGTTGCTTGGTATATTTCGGTGCTCCCTGATTAGGGGCATAAATATTGATGACTGTTATGTCTTCTTGTTGTATAGTCCCCTATACCATTATGAAATGTCCATCTTTGTCTCTTGTTACATTTTTCACCCTGAAGTCTGTTTCATCTGATATCAGTATGGCTACACCTGATTTTCTCTGGATACCATTTGTTTTAGTGTCAATTTCCACCCTTTCACTTTGAGTCTATGCTTGTCCTTGTAGCTGAGCTGTGTCTCTTGGAGACAGCCTATGGTTGGGGTTAGTTTTTTAATCCAATCTGCTACTCTGTGCCTTTTTATTGGTGAGTTCAGTCCATTTACATTTAGGGTGATTATTGATATGTGAGGATTTCCTGTCATTCTATCTTTAGTTTTCTGGTAAGGCTGTGTCTCCATTGTTTCTTTGCCTTTTTGTTGTCTATTATTTCTGTGTGGTGGTATTCTATGATGTTTCCCTCTGTTTCTTCTTTTATTACAGTGTATATTTCAGTTCTGGATTTTTTTTTTTTTTTTTTTTTTTTTTTTTGAGTGGTTACCCTTAAGTTTATGTAAAAGAAAGTTTGATATTTAGAGTATTCCGTTTTCTTCAGCACGCTTACTTTCTCCATTCCCGTATTCCGGTTCAGGCCTTTACTCTCCCCCTTTTTATGTTTTGCTTGCCACAGATTGTCCCTGTTGATGGTGGTCAAATAGCCTCCTTTAGTATTTCTTGTAGTGCAGGTCGTGTATTAGAAAATTCCCTCAGCTTCTGTATGTCTGGAAAGGTCTTTATTCCTCCTTCACATCTAAAGGATATCTTTGCCGGATATATTATTCTTGGCTCATAATTTCTCTCTTTCAATAGTTTGAATATTTGGTTCCACTCCCTCCTGACTTGTAGAGTTTCTGCTGAAAAAATCTGATGATAATCTAGTGGGCTTTCCTTTGTAGGTTACTGTCTTCTTTTCCCTGGCTGCCTTGACAATTATTTCTTTGTCGTTGATTTTAGACAGCTTCAATAAAATGTGCCTTGGAGAAGGCCTGTTAGGATTGAGGTAATTAGGTGTCCTATTTGCTTCTTGTATTTGAGGACCCAGTTCAGACTACAAGTTTGGGAAGTTCTCATCGACAATTTGTTTGAATATATTCTCTGTTCCCTTCTCTCTTTCTTCTCCTTCTGGTATGCACATTATTCTTATATTCCTCTTTCTGATGGAGTCAGAAAGATCTTGTAGAATTTTTTCATTTCTTTTAAGTCTCAAATCTCTTTCCTCTTCCATCCGTGTCATTTCCAGGTTTCTATCTTTGATGTCACTGATTCTTTCCTCCATCTGGTCAACTCTAGTACCTAAGCTGGCTATTTCATTCTTAGTTTCTTCTATTGAGTTCTTAATCTCCAGAAATTCTATTTGGTTCTTTTTTAAAAATTTCAATTTTTTTTCGTAAAATGCTCATGTTGTTCTTTGATTGTGTTTCTGAGTTTTTTAAACTGCCTTTCTGTGTTGTGTTTTCTTGCATCTCGTTGAGTTTTAACTGCAATCTTGAATTCTCTGTCATTTAAGTCACATATTTCCATATCTTTAAGTTCCTTTTCTGGAGACTTTTCACTTTCTTTCTGAGCTGCCTTGTTGCCTTGGTTATTCATGGCAACTATTGATTTATTATTTCTCTTCCTAGACTCTACAGGTGTGGCTTCTGCAACAGGTTGTTAGGAAGAGGTCTTTCTTTTGTTTTCCAGTACTTCTGGGTAGAATTTTTTATTTTCTCTTCAACTGCAGCCTTTTTTTCTCTCTCACACGGTAGTGCTATGTTTTCTCTGCACTATTCCAGCTTCTCACACAATGGGGGGATTCCCTGCGAGACAGGCTTCTCCTCTGTTAATAGTTCGCCTGGGTCACAGGGCGCAGTGTCCGTGTGGGTATGCGGAGAGCTTTTGAAGTTCCAAAGCTCTTCCTGCACCATATTCAGAGCCTGTATGTTTCAGCAGTTCTGTTTACTCCTGCCGGGATCCGCCCAGATAGGTGGGGCCAGGGACGGGGTGAGATGTGAGAGGAGGCCCAGAACAATGGTGGTACCACCACCACAGCTGGTCCTGCTTCCACAACTCCCTCCAACTTTGCCAGAACTAGTTGGACTGCGAATCTGTCTGCAGTCCACAGTTCTCAGAACAGCAAATATTCTGTTCTTTTGATCTGACACTGCTACACTTCCACTTCTAGCACGGGGCAAGTGGGGCTGGGGCTGGCTCTGGGAGGTAAGGAGGGGGCAGCTAGTCTCAGTTCCTAAGGCTTCCGTTCTCTGCTCAGCAGTGAGGGCTTAAACCACTGTTTTCAACCTTCTTCCCTCAGTCTTTTCTCCGAGGTCTCTGCCGTGAGCATTGGGTTCAGCCGTGTTATATGCTGTCCCCTCAGCCCTGTGGGCCATAAGCAGAGCCCTAGCTGTCCGAGTTCTTCCCTCTCTGGCAGCTGCGGTAATTCCGGGATGCAGCGAGCTCGGAGCACTGAGCTAGGTCTGCGTCCTGTGCCTGCATGGCTCCGTCTCCGCACTTCTCCCTTTCTTCCTCCCCCCGCTCGCGTGATTCGCCCACCTTTAGGTGAGTTCTGTAGTGGGCCTCTTCATCTTGCCTGTCTGTTGTGCAGAGAGTCCTTTGTAGAGTTATAGTTGTTCGATTAGTTGTAAATTCCAGTGAAGATTTATAGAGGCTCACCTCATGCCGCCATTTTGATCGTGGCAATGTGTTAATCAACTCCACAACGTTTTAGTGAGATACTATTATCACCATTTAAGGCTAGGAACATTAATTTTCAGTGAGGTTAAAACTCTTGCCCAAGGACAGATAACAGAAACTAATGCTACATAAACCATAATTAAAAAAAAAAAAAAATTCCAAGTCTTCATTTCATATGGGCTGAGCTATTACAACACAAACACCACAGTACTGAGATGGGTCAGATGATAGAGTATTAAAATAAATGAGATCAATTGAGGATAACCTATAAAAGATTCTTAATTCCTTCCCTATATTAAATCTTCATACCATAAATTAAAAAAAAAATAAAAATCTCTCGACTCCTTTTGCTCCTCAAAATACTATTTGATCTGTATTTCTCTTTATAACCTAAATTCTAAACAGTTTTTCTCTCTTAGCATCCACTTTCTCATCATAAACTACTCACCAGTCACCTTGAAATCCTTGCTGTCCTCACCTTGCAGAAATAACTAGCTGAGCATACACTTACAGTCGACAACAACAAAAAAATTCTCAATACCCTTATTCTTTACAATAGTTCTCGTTTTTCACCATTGTGCTAGTTTTTCAGGATTTGACTCATGTTATAGCTGCAAACTGAGAGACAAATAAAGTTCCTAGAATATAATTTAAAAGCTCTGATTTCAATGTAATTATTTTAATATAACTTCAATGATAAATATCATTGAAAATTTAAGATGCATATAACCTGTTATGCATTAATTTCATTTGTAGGTTTCTACCTAGAGGAATGTACATATGTAGCTAGGAATATGCATAACATTATGCAGAGTAGCCTTGTTTTGAGAGAGAGAGAGAGAGAGAGAGAGAGAGAGAGAGAGACAGAGAGAGAGACAGAGATTGAGAGAGGGTGTTCTCAAGAATTTGAACGCTGAGAACTCTGAGAAAAGCTTCCTTAATAACAGCTTCCTTCATCTCTATGGAAACTGCAAACTGTTTCTCTGGAGCCATCAGACATTGGAAACTTTGGATACCTGGGATTAAGTAAGAACTTTCCCAAAGGAGGGAACTGATGCAAGGTTTTCCTCTTCTTAGAGAACACCTGGAAGAAAGATCTAAAAGGAACAGATTCTGAGGGGGGAAAAAAAAAGGTCGCCAGAGGTCTGTGTACCTTGGTGGACAGGGCTTCGTCCACCAGGAATCTCTGTGCATCGGGTGACTTAGTCTCTCCAGCCTTGGAGGAAAGAGAACAGAGAGAGAAAGAGATCTGACAGCAGAGCCTCCCCTCCTGCCCCAAAAGCCCCATATCTCAGCAAGAGGTGGACAGATTTTTGTCTACATGGCAAACCCAAGGTGATAACTATAAATGCGCCTTTCAGAATTTGCAAGATTCAAGAGAGTTAGGGACTTACGAAAATCAGATATCAGCCTCAGTATATGAACAAAATTAAAAATCCTCATCTGATCTCAGAGGGAATACAAGATAAGGCAGAAATTCAGAACAAACACCTAGGGAAATTCAGAACAAACACCTAGGGAAATTCAGAACAAACACCTAGGGAAATAAAATTGTCATATGAGTCAGATAAAATGCAAATTAAAAATTAAGGTTCATCAGGATTCCAGGTGCAGCACACAAATATGTTTCCAGAGCTAAAATGTGATTCTTCAACTAAATAATTAATTATTGGAATGAAAGGGAGGATGATCATGATCAAGAACCAAAGTAATGACCTAGGTGACTAGAAGAAGTACATCAAAACACAGAGAAAAAAATAGAGACAGCTATTATGAGAAAACAGATAAAGAGATGTGAGGCATATTGTTTAAATGGTAAGAGTTTCAAAGAGAGAAACAATGAGTTTGGGGGAAGTATCAATAATTAAAGAAATAATAGAAAAAAATTTTCCTGAGCTGAAGAATGTAGTAAGCCTTGAACAGACTCACAAAGTTTCAGTCTGGAGTAATGAGTGAAAAAGAAACAAACAAAAATTAGTAATAAAACTCTCAAGCATATTCTATAAATTCTTCAACCACTCTAATGATAAAGAGAAAAATCTTAATAGCCCACAGTCAAAAGAACCTGTTATCTATGAAGAAAACATAAATCAAACTAGCATTGGACTTCTCATCTGCAACATTGAGACATGAAACACAGTGCAATATCATCTACAGATGAAATTAAAAACTCAATAGACAGGCTAAAATGCAGATTTAATATAGAGAGAATTAAACTGAAAGTTGGGACCAAAGAAATTACTCAGAATGCAACATAGAGAAATCAAGACATAAAGAGCATGGTGGAAATTTTAAGGCAAATAGTATATTGAATACCATTACATGAGAATAAATATTTAGCAGGAAGTCTAAAAAAAAATCAAATTATATAACGCAAATAGAACAAAGATTGATAACACTTTAAAGAAAGCATTGTAAAACCATAACCATATTGATTTTAACATATATGTCTCAGAAACTAAAACAATCAGGAAAAAACAAATGTATTAAGAATATAGAATAATCAAATAAAGTATGATTTGGTTGATACCACAACCGGATAAAACAATCTTTCTCTATATCTACATCTATCTATCTATCTATCTATCTATCTATCTATCTATCTATCTATCTATCAATCATCTATCTATCTGTCATCTATCATCATCTACATCTACATACATATACATACACACATATATGCAAACATATCTTTGTACTGAATTATTAGAATTATACATGTATTTATATATGATTTATATTTCAAGCATGTATGGTGTATTTACAAAAACAGAAATACAGACATACTTAGCAACACATGCTTAATAATCGGTAACATAGAAGCTATGTTTTCTGGGTAACAATGAATTCAAATTCTAATTCAATAACAAAATGAAGAGGTAAAAATTCCATGCATTTAGAAATTAAGACACCACCCTAACTAAACCATGAACAAAAGTAAATCATAATTAAAATTAGAAAATGATCTTAACTAAATGCCAAAAAATAGTAATACATAGTAAAACTTTGAGATTCATCTAAAGAGGTAACAGAAGAAATGTTTATAGCCTTAAATAAATAAAAAAAAAAAAGGAAAATTAATGGTGGATACTTTCGTCTACAGAGTTAGAAAAAAAAAAAAAACTCAAAGAAAGAAAAAAGTGAATAATCAAGATATCAGTAGAAAATACTAGACTATAAACAAAGATAAAATATAAAGGGCCAACAAAGCCAACAAATCCTGGCAATATTCATTCAAAAAATTTAAAAAAAGAAACAAGCACAAATAAACAATTTTAGGAATAAAAAGAGCATTAATCTAGATCTGCTGCAGATAAAAAAACTCATATGTCAATGTTATAAATAATTTTGTAACAATAAATTGAAAACTTAGATGAAATGGCCAACTTCACAAAAAAGTATAAATTACCAAAGCTATCTCTTAAAAACTAGAAAACCTGAAATTGTCTAAGGCATTGTATAGGCTAGGGAAAAAGTAATTGTGGTTTAAAAGGTTAAAAAAAAATTGTAAAAAATGCAATTACATTTGCACCAACATAATAGTAGGACATTATGCTTTCAAAAACACCAGTCCCAGATAGTTTTCCTAGTGCATTTTTATAATTCTTCAAGGAATACTCCCTGTTTTATATACATTTTTTTCCAGATGACAAAATATTTATGGATCATTGCCACCTGTACTTTTGATCTAATATAACCTTGATAACACATCTAGACAAAACCAGAACACAAAGTAAAAACACTAAAGTCTCAAATTCATAAATTAAATATTCACAAACTATATCCAGAAATATAAAAACAATTTATGAAGAAGTTGAGTTTATTCTAGAAATAATATGATGTTTAAACATTAGAAATTCTATTAAAATAACTCATTGCATTAATAAAGTAAAAGCAAACATAATATGCTCATATTAATTCATCTTAATAGATGGAGAAAAGACATTTGATAAAATTTAAAATTCACTCATAAAACCACTAAGCAAACTAGGACTAGAAGGGAACTTCTTTACTAGGCAAGGGTCACGCTAAGAAATCACAGCAACCATTACTCTTACTAGTGAAATAATCAAACAGATTCTCAAAAATTCGGAACGTGGAAAGACACTGTTTAGAACTGCTTTTCCCCCCTACATTGTTCTGAAGTTCTTGTATGATGTAATTAAACAAAAATTAAAGCAATTCATGAGAGATAAATTATAGATCATATGTAAAGGATTCAATATCAATCTTCAGTGTTCTTGTTTTCTGCTATATTTGGCTATTTTTAAATAGCAATTTCGCTATAATATTGCAAAAAAATTTATGCAATTCATAGTATGAATTCTTTACATATTGAAGTATACCCAGATAGTTATTCAGTATATTGATATTTTGAATCAACTAAAGAAATAAGAGGATTCTGATCAAAATCATCCTCCTTTAAAACAATTTAGAGTTTAAAAAATGTTTTATATATCATTGCTTCACATGGTTGTTCATGTGAATGGCCCTTTCAGATCTGGCTGCCCTTGTGCCTCAAACTTGAGTTTTGAGAAACCTTGTAAAGACCTTTGTTCTCTGAGTACCTCTGTTTGTCTCTAAGATATGCTCCAGATGTGTCCTTGGTTCCCTCTGTTCTTGAATTCTACAGACTTCTTTCTCATCTTTGCCTTTCTCTGTTACTCATCCCAATACCCTTTCTCTTGCTTCTTGCTGAGACAATTTGTTTATACCTTTAGAGCACAAAAGGTTTAAGCATTGGGGATACAAAATTCAGAAAGACTTATAGTTTTTTATTCATACATATTTCCTTCCTGAACGAAAATGGCAGAGCTGACAGATGGATTAGATCACTTCAATGGAATGGGGTGGGTGGCTAAATAAGGGTAGAAATAGATTAATATCTTGAAATACAGTCACAGTATGGCTGACCTTGTTGGAACCCATCATATCCTATGGACTCTGACATTTCAAAGTATGCTGGCCAACTTCCAGTTGCTTATCTGATATCTGCCTGAGGGCTTTTCTGAAATCTTGGAAGGTCACTCATGATCACTGTTCCTGAAGCCCAGAAATGCTGAAAAATTAACCCCATCTCAACCCAGGAGCCTTCAATGACTCTTGAGAAATAGTATAAAATTAACCCCAAAACAAAAACATCAACATTTCTCCCAAAGGATTTAATGCGACTGTGAGTCTCATAACATAGCATTCAAGACGTCCAGGATACAATCCCAAACTCATTGGCATATGTAGAGTCATGAAAGTTTTAACTCTCATGGGAAAAGAAAAATAACAGAAGCCAATGTGGGTGCGATTCTGCCGTCAATAAGATTAGCAGAATAGGAGGTTCCATCTCTTTTCTCTCTACAGAAACACCAATTTAACAATTATCCACAGACAAATTTGTTCTTGTGAAGAGCTCTGGAACCCAGGTGAGAGATTACAGTATCTGAATGGAGCACAGAAACAAGAAAAGACACATTGAAGAGAGCAGAAAGAACAGTTTCAATTTACTCCCGTCACTCCTCCCTTAAGCCCATGAAGTGTAATGATGAGCGGGGGAAAAGAAGGAGGAGGGACACATGTTAGAGTGGGGTTAATGAGTTTATTTAGCAATATCTAATCAATTGATTTAGCAATATGTAATAGTGAAAGACAAAAACAATTAATAGAATGTGCTAATGACAGAAAGTAAAGGTGGTTAAGACTAAACTAATATACATTGATAGCAATGTCATATCAAAGGAGTATACATACATATAAGTTTAAGAGATCCCAGCATATGTTTACTATTGATCAAAAATCACTTAGCTAAATACACAAATAGCATCAGTAAGGAGTATCCAAAAACAGTAATAAGCTCTATAAGATAGTAACTATTACAGTAGATGTCAAAAGCTCACCAAACTGGGGGAGAACAACACTGGAAAAGTCATAAATCAAAAGCTTGTCAGGTCTGTAGCTGAGAGAAACTCAGGTGTCTCCCACACCGCTGCTTGTTAGTTCCCAAGAATGCTGCTGCTGTTGTCTTTTTTGTTGTTGTTGTTGTTGTTAGAAGTCAAGGTGTCTTCTGATGCTATAAGCTGCAAGCTGCATATTAGTTTTCAAGGTGTTAACAATCTGAAGAATGTTGCTGTTGTTGTTGTTAGAAGTTAGGACATCTTCTGATGTTGTAAGCTGCAAGCTTCATACAAGTCTTTTAAATGCTTAAAAGTTCTCAAGAAGGCTAACCATGGGGAGCAACACTGGAGAGGCCGGGAAGCAGCCAGACCTCACCAGGTTCGCAGCTGGAAGTGAGGACATCCCCTGGTGTTGTAAGCTGCATGTTGTTGGAAGTCTTCAAAATGTTAGAATGACAAGAAATCACTAGTGACAAATGACCAAGTGATGAAATAATAATTAATTAGTACTGCCAACTGAGGTCCATCTTATGTATTTTCTTAGATGTACCTTAGAGCCAAGTTTCCTGTTCCTGCCTCCCCCTCCGGGAATGGCCATTTCTGGGAGGGTCCGGCACTTGCTGATATGAATGTTGCCCATAGACCAACGGGCCAATTCATCCGGATAAACATTAACAACTGCTGTTTCTTGGGACCATCAGCCCAAGGTCTTCCAAAACCTGGCAACGTGTCTGTCACATCATCCTGATATAACTTAGCTACTTCTTCACTTCATCTGCTGATGTGGGTGAAACAGACAGAACAAAGAGGGAATTCTCTCAACCCTGATCAAGAATTTCTTTAACCTTAAATTAACCACCTCCTCACAACACGGACAGAACAACAAACACCATCTCCTATGTCCCCTACTCAAGAGAATGAGACCAAACAGAAAACCTCATCTCATGTCTCCCCTGCTCAGGAGAATGAGACCAAAGGAGAACAGAAAAGCCACCTCATCCCATGTCTCCCCTGCTCAGGAGAATGAGACCCAGAAAGCAACATCATCTCATGTCTCCCCTGCTAGAGAGAATGAGACCAAAGGGGGGATTTACTCAACCCCTGATCACAGCACAGAAATCATCTCACATACAGGAACAGATAAAATCTAACAGACAAAAGCTCACATCAACCAATGAAGACAAATTTTCTTCAACATCTTCCCTACAAGTATAGTGCTGACAGAGATCCTCTTTGGCCCAGGAGTTCTCTTGTGGGGGAGAGAGTTCAAGATTGAGTGTCCAAATTCACCATAGACCGCAGCCTCAGCCCCCGCAAATTTTGTTTCAGTCATTCGAATAAATATGTAGTGGTATTTCATCATAGCTTTAATTTGTATTTCTCTAGTTAATAATACTCAGCATCTTTTAATGTGTTTATTTTTTCATTTGTATATCTTTTTTGGTGAATTATCTTCTCAAGTCTTTAGCCCATTATTGTGTAGTTTGCTTTCTTATTTTATGAGTTTGGGAATTATTCACATATTCTAGATACAAATCCTGTGTCAGATAAGTGATTAGCAAATCTTTTCTTACAGTTGGCATTAAGTCATTTTTCACATCTTTATCAAGGTATCATTTACATACAATTCATCAATTTTTAAGTTTACAATGTAATAATTTTTCATAAATTTCCAGAGCTATGCAGTAGTTACCACAATCCAGTTCTAGAACATTTCCATTGTCTAAAAGATCTCTTATGGTATTTACAGTTAATTTTCATTTCCACTACCATGCCCAGTTACTATGAAGTTACTTTCTGTTTTTATAGATTTGCCTATTCTAGACATTTTATGTAAATTGAATCATACAATATGCACTATTTGGTCTGGATTCTTTAACTTAGGATCATATTTTTGAGATCCAGCTATGTTGTAGCATATATCGACAGTCCATTGCTTTTTATTGCTGAATAGTATACTATTGTATGGATATATATATACCATGTTTTTTTTCCCATTCACCAACTGAGGGCCATTTGGATTGTTCACTTTGGGCCTATTATGGATAAAGCTGCTGTGAACATTCACATGCAAATACTGGAATTGAAATGTTTCATTTCTCTGGGTAAATACCTAAGTGGAAATTACTGAGTCACATCGTCACTCTACTTTTAACATTTTTTGGAGCCACCAAACTGTTTTCCAGAAAGGGTGTACCATTTTACATCCCAACCAGCCATGGGAGTATGGGGACTCTTCATATTTTTTCTAATACTTGTAATGTCTGTTTTTGTTTTGTAGTTTTATTAACTATCCTAGTGAGTATGAAGTGCATTTTCATAATGACTAATGATACTTATTGGCCATTCCTATATTTTGTTTAGAGATATGTCTCTTCAACTATTCTAACAATTTTTAATGAATTACCTTCAGGGGTTTTTCATTGTGACTCATAAAAATCCCATAATCTGGACCCTTTATTTGCCAACAATAATCTTCTTGCTCCCATATATCCACATAAAAACCTAAACAAAAACAAATAACGTATGCTGGATTTAAACTTTTAAAAATCCTTTTAGGATCTTGATAAATTTAGGATGTGATAAACTTATATATGAAGGTGATTTAATGACTTATCTTGGTTGTTCACACCACAGACATAGTGTACATAATAGGCTGAAAGTTGTAATCCAGATGCAGCCTATATTCCCAACTTGGAAGAATGTGCTGAAAATAATCAGTCATTTCTTGGTCTGGCGTATGTTTCCCCATGAAAGTGCTTTGTAAAACAACTCTTTGGCACTTGCAAAAATCGTATCTGCTTTTGTGTGTAATTTCCTCTATGTTCAAATTATTTCTCCTGCTATACTTAGATGTTCATTTTTTCCTCCAATATCTATCTTACCTTCAATAGATAAGCATATGCTTAGCTATGCTTATCTATCTATCGATCTATCTATCTATATACATGTACATATACATACTCATATTCTAGTCCATGCCATTCTCCCCTCTACTACACTGAGGGCTTGCATATCTGATTGGCATCTAATTGTGCTTTACTGAAACCTGTGTGTATGGAAGCCTTATTTTTCACAATGGAGTTATAAGTCATTTGAATGCAAGGAATTGGACGTATCCCTGAAATGGGGCCTCCTTGTCTTGTGTCTCTAATAACTTTCATAATTATCATCATTAACTACAACCTATAAGTATAGAGGCAACACTTTGCCTCACTGAGGGTCAATTCAAAGAATACTAGGTCCGTGCCCCAGTGATGCAGCATCACAACTTACACGTTGCTCATCTCATTTTAATCTTCTGCATGGATGCTGGAAACAAGTCTTGGACCTGATTTCTGTAACTAAGCTTACACTTTAACTTTTAATTTTAGCACCCAGCCTCCTGTTTTGATAGCCCAGTGGCACCATTCTTCCATGCTTGGTACACTATTTCTACTTGTTCTGCATTGTAAGGATTGAATTTATGTAGTACCTGCTGGTTATACTCCTTGAACCTTGCTTGAAACACCAGAGGCCTTCCACCCACTATCAGGATACAACGACCTGATCCATATGACTTACTCCTCCAGTTTCCTGTAGCTTGGAGCTCCCATACCCCTCCAATACCACTCTGCCTGTCTGATCTGGAGAAAGGATTTCATTGCTCCCTCAATCTGCCAAGTCACCAAAGATCTAATTTTGATCCTCGTGTTGTATCTTTCACAGCTCTTACAAGAGGACTAAATCTACGATAGTCCCACTTTTAATACTTGTTGCTGGATAATTACTATTTTTAAACTCTTGACATTCCTCTTAGCTTTTTTCTTATGTCTTTAAAAGACTTCAAAAAGATCTGCAAAATTCAGAGGTATCACTCTCTTCTCTAAGCAATCCTTTGTTTCAGAGTCATTTCCATGGTATGCATGAGCCCGAAAAACTAGAAGCATGAATGCCAAAGAAAGCATGATGGAAAAATGTTTATTCAAGCTAAGGGGAAAGCTTTGCAGTTCAAAATGATGTCTTCAAATCCTGCTAAGAAAAAACAAACACACACACACACACACACACACACACACACACGCACACACACCACTCTGACCCTTAAGCAACAATTTTCTCTTCAACATAAAGAGTTCTGTGATTGGAACTGTCCTGATTTGCTGCAAATACCTTTTCAAAGGATTTTGGTGTGCCTCATATTTAAGTATTATTCATGTTCGGAGAGAAATTTAATTCCTCAAATCCTATTTAAGGCTGGGGATGGGGGAAGGAGAGCAGGGGGATTTACCCACTGATGCTAAAGTAGAAAAGATAAAGCATGACTGGTAGCTGTTCAGCTCTGTCTTAAACAAGAAAACAAACCTCCTAACCAGCCACCACCAAACACCTTTCACTTGGTTCCCATGGCAACACCTCTATCCTCTGGTGCCCATGATGTCTCTAATGCCTCCTACTAGTTGGATTCATTGGCACCTGCTCCCCTTGCCAGCTCTTGTCAAAACTTATTAGAATGAGAATCTTTTCAGATAGCACTAGTGGGAGAAGAAAGCAAACACATTTAGTTCACCGAAGATCTCTTTCAAGTCTCAGTCAAGCCCGAATCTTAGGCTTCCTAAGGAGGAGAGTACTTGCCTGCCTGCGGATATGCTCACGCTGACATGCTTGTAGAAGCAGTGACCCAGCAGGGTGTGCCACTGAAAGACTGTCCTTGCCCAGGGCCTTTGTTCTAGTCTATGATACCCGGTTTCTGATGCTTTGCAAGGGAAGGAAAGAGTTAGTGCACGAAGCAGGTGTTTTGGTCCTTCAGGTACCATCAGCCAATGGGAGCAGTCACTGGTGATGTAATGCTCTTAACTCCTCCAGCTAGAGGATTTAAGGGTGGGGATTTGTGGGGGTTTGGATTTTAACTGGCCTATATTGAACTAGATTTTTCTCTCCAGCTATTTATGTCCTGTCACTTAAGTTCAGGTTTTCTGGAGAATGTGAGGATGCTGCTTTTAAGACAGGATTCAGAGCAGAGCCAGACAAGCCGGATAAAACAGCAAGGGTGACAGCAAACTTTTTGACTATAATCCGGTGTTGTGGTTTTATGTGGCTTCGGGAGAGAGAGAATTTCAAGTGATTCCCTACCCTCCCTCAACCTGAGCTGACCCCAAATTTGAAGCAGCATAGATTTCTTGATATCTCTTTATTCCCTCACCTCTTTCATTCAGTCCACAGTTACCTATTAGAAATCTATAGCACTAACATGGTGCCAGATGATCCTGGGGTTCTAGGGTGACTAACCCAGTTTGCCTCTGACTGAGGGATTTCCCAGAAGAAGCAATCCCAGTGATAAAAGTAGGACAGTCCCAGGCAAACCAGGGTAATTAGTCACCCAAAGTAAAGCACGTAATAATTGTTTTTTGGGGAAGACAACGACATTAGAATAAACTTTATTAGAAATATTAGAATAATAAAAATATTAGAAAAAATAAAAATAACAATAAAAATGATTAGAAATAATAAAAAAATAGGATGAAAAAGAGGCATATGATACCCTTTGAGTCTAATAATATGGTTCCTCTTAAAACCTCTGTGATTTTAAATATGTGTTCAATATTAGTTTCGTGGTGATAGAAACAAATTGCTTCTCTATTTATTAAAAGAATGTGTACCTCTTTTCAAAGGTTTATAGCCCTTACGCTTACTATCCACTTCTCTTTTTGTTCACACTTACCAGAGGAAGTTTTCATTTTCTAAAGAAAATTAGTGAATGTTGGGAAATCTATTGAAGATTTCATTGGGGAGGAGGGGTTTTCATTACATTTCCTCAGCTGTTTAGTGCTGTGTTCCTAAATGACAAATTTATTCAGTATCCTATATCCTGATATTTAAATATCTTTCTCTTGACTTCCCATTCTATCACAAAAAAGTTTAGCACGTCTACAACCATCACACACACACAAACACACACAATTGCATTTTCATATCATATTTTCTTTCTTGAACAAATAATTATAGTTTTAGAAATTTTCTTTGTTTTCTCTTAATTATCATCAATCTTTCCCTGAACTCTGTCAGAGACATAAAACATCTTTAACTAAAGTCTCATGAAGACTAACATAAAATAGCCATATTTTCCTTGGTCACTTCCCTCCTGAAACTGAAAGTGTGCCACTGTTACTATCTGAGATGGTTGTTTTCTGGACTAGTTTCACGGTTGTCTTCCTGGGATTTCTTTCACTATTACCTCATCAATGTTCTCCATATTTCTTTTGTTGCCAAGATCCCAGATATTCCTTTATGACTAATTTTGTGGAAATTTTTTCCTTTTTTCCTTACATATTTTAGAGTCATCTTGTAAATTTCTACAAAAAATTTACTGGGATTTTTTTATTAGGATAGAATTAAATGTTTAGATTGGGAAGAAATTGACATTTTTGACAATATCAGATTTTTTAATTTATAAGAATGGTATAGTTCTACAATTATTGAGGTTTTACATTTTTCATCAGTGTTTTACAGTTCCAGCACATAGATCTTTCACATATTTCATAATATTTACACATCATATTTTATAGCTCATGAGCTTTAGAGCTATAATAAATGATATTGTTCCATTAATTTTAATTTTCAAGTGGTTATTGCCAGTATATAGAAATAAAGTTGACTTTTTTATGTTGACTTTGTATCTTAAGACCTCAGTAAACTTACTTGTTAGTTCTATTAGCTTTATTGCATATCATTTGGGATTTTTCTAAGTTTCAAAATAGTTACATTTTATTTTGTTCTTTCTAAACTGTATAAGTATCATTCCTTTTCCTGCCTTATTACACTGACTAGAATCTCAAGTAGGAGGTTGAATAAAAGTGATAACAGTAGTAAGAGTAAACATTTTGTCTTCTTCTGACTATAGACAACAAAAGTTTAATCCTTCACCTTTAAGTATGATGTTAGCTGTATGTTTTTATTTTTTATTTATTTTTTGATGTCATTTATTAACTTATATTTCATTGTGAGAAAATTATTTAAACTTATTTCTTTTGTATAATTTTCCTTTCTATTTTTCTATTTTCTCATCCTAAAACTCAAATTAATATTGATCATCTATTTTCTGTTTTTTCTCTTTTAATCTCTTTTTAAGAGTTTTATTGTACTATAATTTACCATAAAATTCAATCATTTTAAGTTTAATGATGTTTAATAAATTTACAAAGTTGTACAACTATCATTACAATTCTATTTTAGAACATTTTCATGAGGCCCAAAAAGAGTCTCATACTCCATTAAAGTCAATCCTGATTCCCACCTCCGGACTAAAGCAACTACTGAGTGGATATCCAATTGCTTTAGCTCAATTTATGGTGAAAAAAATTATTATTTCTTCCATCAAATTGCCTTAGCATCATTTTCAAAAATCAATTGACCATACATATAAGTATTTATTCATGTACTTTTAACACTGTTCCATTTATCTATATGTTTATTTTTATGCCAGTTACCACATTAATTATTATTGCTTTATAGTAATTTTAAAATCAAGAAAGTTCTCCCATTTATTTCTGTTTTTAAAAACTTTTTGCGTTTCCTTGTAGATTTTATATTTTAGCATCACCTTGAGCTTGTCAATTTCTCCAAAAAATATCTGCTAAGATTTTAATAGAGATTATGTTATATAAATCTGCAGTTGTGTAATTGCTCCCTTATGGTTAATGCATTATTTCTCTCTGGCTGCTTTCAAGTTTTTTTGTTCTGTTTTGTTTTAATAATCTTTAGTTTTCAGAAATTTGACTTATTTTGTTTGGTATGGAATATTTTTAGTTTGTAATCTTTTGAAGACACTGAGCCTCAGACTATGTTTACATGTTTCTCAAAATTTAGGAAGTTTTTTGACAATAATATCTTCAATATCTTATTTCTTTAAATATCAAATATCTTCTGAGACTTCAATTGCCTAAATATTAGACCTTTTGTTAATGTTCAAGGTCTTTGGGTTTCTTTTCTTTTTTCAAATTCATTTTTTCTATGCTGTTCAGATTGGATAATTTTTATTGATCTATCTTCAAGTTCACTGATTCTTTCCTGTTATTTTCATTCTTACGTTGAGCCCGCTAAGTGAGTATTTTATTTCAGTAAATTAAAAAAAAATTCTTTCTCTTTTGTTCTTTTTTTGTGTCTTCTAAACCTTGACTAAAATATTCTGTTTTGCAATTTTTTCCCCAAGCATATTTGTAATGACATGGAATGTTTTGATAACTGCTTTACAATTCTTGTGAATAATTTCAACATCTGTCTCATCTCTGCTTTGGCATGTGTTGATTGTCTTTTCTCATTTGAGTTGAGATTTTCCTGGTTCTTGATATGGCAATAAGCTTAGATTTTATACAGTATATTTTTAGTAGTGTACTTGAGAGTCTAGTTTCTATTTTAATATTACATCTAAGCAGGCAATCAGCCTATTTAATCCAGGATGCATACCTTGTCACACTTTTGTGCAATGTAGTTCAATTTTTAACTGAGTGTTCAAATCTTGCAGTGCTTCTGATCTGTTCTATTTGTGTGCTATCCAGACACTAATCTGAAACCTGAACAATGTTCCATACTGTGGTTTTATTCTCAAAACTTTTGTTGTGTTGATTCTGGTTTGTTTCACCATGGAACACTCAGGATTTTGCTGAGAATATTATACACATGTTTAAAAAATCCTTTTCACTAAATCCTGCTTTCTGTAATCCACCCAACATATTTTATCAATGAGACCAGATTGGGTACCCCAACTATTTTGTCATTTGCTTAGTTTTAAGCAAGAATAGACAATGTGGCTGTACTCCCCTCCCCAATTTGGAGAGGGGAAGGAGAGTGGTCTCTGTTGGTCTTTTTCTTTTACTTTTTTCAGTTACAGTTGAAATTCAATATTATTTTATATTAGTTTCAGGTATGTGGCATAGTGGTTAGACATTTATGTAATTTATGCAGTGATCCCCCATATTAGACACACCTGACACTATATATAGTTGTTCCAACATTATTCACTATATTCTCTATGCTATAGTTTACATCCCTGTGACTATTTTGTAGCCACCAACTTGTATTTCTTAATTCCTTCAACTTTTACACCCAGCTCCCCAACACCCCTCCCCTCTGGCAACCATCAGTCTGTTCTCTGTATCTATGAGTCTGTTTCTGTAAAAATATGGAACACTTCATGAATTTGCATGTTATCCTTGTGCAGGAGCCATGCTAATCTTCTCGGTATCGTTCCAATTTTAGTGTATGTGCTGCCGAAGTGAGCACTGTCTCTGTTGGTCTTAATGGGGAAAATGATCAACAAGGCTCTCACGCAGACTCTGAAGCACCAGGTGGGATAGGATGTGGCCATTCCTCTTTCTCATCCTGAGGTTAGAGAAAACAGGCTTTTCTGGAACCTTTTTCCCCCCTTAATCTGTTCAAATTGACAATTCTTGGTTGTGGCCTGCTCTATCATTCTCATTGGGATATATATATATATATATATATATATATATATATATATATACACACATATACATATACCTATATACGTATATACGTATATATGTATATATATACCAAAGATGTCAAAAAATGTATACACATTTTAAGATAACATCTCTTCAAATGTATACATGCACACATGCACACACACACACATGCACAGAGTGCCAAAAAAATATATACACATTTTAAGAAAGGGAAAAAAAACTATTAAAATTATGCTGATGGTAACCACTTGGAGCACCTTTTGTAATTGCAGAAGTCAAATGTGTGACTTGTATTCATCTTTTGTTATTGATATATATTGAGTATTGCAATTTTAATACAGTTTTTATGTTCTTAAAATGTGTATACATTTTTGGCACCGTGTGTGTGTGTGTGTTTGGGGGGGGGGGGTCTGACAATTAGGTTCGCAAACTCATCCTAGAACAACTCCCTCACAGACAGTGCCATGTGAGCTGGTGCATTGTCATGATGCAAGAGCCATGCACTGTTGGTGAAAAGCTCAGGTCATTTTAATCTAACTTTTTCACTCAGCCTTTTCAACTCTTGTAAGTAGTAACCTTAGTTAGCTGTTTGTCCAGTTGGTACAAATTCATAATGACTAATCCCTCTGATATCAAGTTCACGAAGTTAATTTTCAAGTCCCGTGTGTGTGTGTGTGTGTGTGTGTGTGTGTGTGTGTGTGTATGGCAAGTACATATATATACATACATATGTAGTTACATATACATATATATATATATATATATATATATATATATATATATATATATATGGCAGGGGAAGGCAAACTGTGAACTGCAGGCCAAATCTGACCCACTATCTGGTTTTGTAAATAAAGTTTTATTGGAACACAGTCTTTTTTTTTTTTTTTTTGCTACAATGGTAGAATTGAGTAATTTTAACAGAGACCACATGACCTGAAATATAAAACTAATTACTATCTGACCTTTAATGATAAACATTTGCTGACCTCTGATATAAAGGAAAAAGAAAAACAATGTAAAGAAAAAACGGAAAAGGAAATTGATGGAACTCATCGCTGCATGTCCTTTGAGTCTTGATTACTCTAGATAGACTGCCTTATTTTCTCCACCTTTCAGAGTCTTTTGATCAATGCTTTATATTTTTTTCAGGGTTGTAATTTTAATTAGTGGGAGGAATAGGGTGGGATGTAGTTAGTCCATTTTGTCTGGAATTGGAAGCCCATGAGTTTAATTTTAATGATTTATACAGATAGCATCACTAATGTACATTTGTTACAGGCTTTAAAGATTCCCACAAATAGTTTATCAAGTAAATGAGTAAAAAAAACAGAGAAATCTGGGGAGTTAGTAATAACAGGGATAGTATAGTGTCTGGATTTTCTCTGATCTTACCTAAGAACAGGGCAACAAGCTAGTAAAAGCAACACTCATGGAGAAAATTTACATGAAAGCTAAGCAGCAGGTTTTCTCACATACTCTAAATTATGAGCCTGTAGGGAAAACCGCCAACAGATATGAGATCAGCATAGTACCAGAGTCTGTGATAAAAGAACTGAAATGAAATGATGGGGTATGTGACCAACATGAGAACAAAAGAACCCCCAAATTTAAAAGACATTCATTGTAAAGATGGGCAGGCCACTTTGAGAACAGCAGCAGAAAAGGGAAAGAGTTCTGTGTGCTCCAATAGTAGCTCAGTGCAAGGATTCTGAAATAAGGCCTAAAAGGCATACAGAAGTGGTCCTTATGAGCTCTTAAAGTAATCACTCAGGGCTCTCTTCCAGACAGGACATGAGAATGAGGAGAAAACTACTGGGGGTAAAAGAACAATTAATCAAGATAGGAACAACAGAGATAAAGGAAAGAAGAAATATAAAAGGTGGGGTAGGGGAACAGAGCCAGTATATCTTAGAAATCAAGCTATTATATTTCGGCTAGCAATATGCTAAAACAATATAGAATTTAACTTTTTAAAGTTAGAAAAGCTATTTGAATCCAGTTGCCATTTGCAAGTTCAGGAAATTTAATTTTGCATGTAATTGCACAACAGAAAAACATTGAGGGAAAATTCCATACAAAAATACTATGAAGTAAAAGAGATGAAGGAGTAGAACAATATCTCTCCAGTGATATTGTTGGGATATAAATATATAGATCTCGGTGCTATATTGACTTGAGAGAGAGCACAGATGGTGGTCCAGAGAGGAGAGGGTGAGGCAGAGTTGAGAGATACCCAACTATGTCAGGGGAGGTTCACTTAGAGAAGTGGGAAGTATGGATTCGGTATTAGTTTCTCTAGCAGCAGTGCAGACTTGCTTCTATCAATTCGAGAGTAAAGCAATGCCAGAAAGACATATTCAATAGGTAGATGAAAACTATAATGTACTGTTTTCAAATTAGCTAAAATATATGGATAAAATTAAATAACACATGCAAGAACATAAATCAAAACGAGAAAAAATCAGAGCTAGTTGACAGAATTCAACATTTCAAAATAAAAGTAAATATTAGTTTAGAAATTAAGACTAAATTAGAATGAATACAAATGTAAATGAAAACAACAAATAATACATTTAGAAAAAACATATAAAGAAATTTAAAGTGAGATTAAAAATGTCAAGAAAGTGAGAATTTTAAGACAGGCAAACCGAATGCAAAACATGTATAACAGGAGGCCTTGAAAAGAAAACCAAACCAAGAAGAAAGACCAAATATTAAAATCTATTGTTCAAAAAAAAAAAAAAAAAAGATTTGTAATAAAGATTTAAACATATTAATATTGACCCAGAATTACTAGCAGCAAGATATGTTCTATTTACAGTATCAATTTTTTAAGAAAAAGAAAATAAATATACTTTAGACATCTAGGGAAAAAAGGCATATGAATTATAAGGGAAATGAAATTAGATAATTATTAGACTTTTTATAGCAATGTTTTATGCCAAATAAAAATGTAATAACATATTTAAGATACTTAAGGAAGAAAATATGAGTCAAAGATTTTATTTCCTATGAAACTGATATATAAAGTCACATATAAGCTGTTATCACCAGGCAAAAACTCAGAGAATATTGTTACCTTGAACTTATCCTAAGGAGTTTACTAGACATCGAGCTTCAGACAACCAAAATGGTTAAAAAGTCATTGGCATGGGAAAAAATATATATAGATATAATATAACAGGAAATACCAGTATTCTCTTAAGGAGTTTTTATAGTCCCGTAATAAGTATTTCTAGAATTCAGGTTGTGGTCTTCAAATACTATCTGCCATTGAAAGAAATCAGGATTTCATGGAGAAGAGCTGAATCTAGGATGTACTATCTGGAATATCTTGTCATTCCAGATAGCAAGAAAACTATCAAAAGGTTCTATGGGTATGTCCAAAAGACTCAGGAAACAACTATCATATATAACCACAGGCCAAAGATGGGACAATTTAAACTTCAGTAAAGATAATAATTTCAATAAATTGAAAGTAATAAAATTTGTTTAAATCCATGAGTTATTAATGATATATTTTAAGAATGTATACAATTTGTCATTTTTTGAAGATGAAAGAGAATCAATATATTACAAAAACTGGCTAGAGAGATAAATAAAGCATTTACTTGTATTTCCTATTTGAACTATACAACTGGATAACTAAATAATATATAAAATATACTTCAGGAACAACAGAATACTGTATCAAAAGAAAAGCTTAGCTTTTCTCCATTCCCTGCGCGTTCCCTCATCCTCTTCTCTAGCTTCTTTGTATAGAATTAACAAGATTCTGTAATCTAAAATAGGAAAACAGGGATGGAATGTAAGTTACTGAGATAAGAGAGAGCCTCTAACCTTGGATAGAAGAGAAAGTAGAAGTCCTATAAGAGAATACAAGAGTTGAAGGAAAGACAGAACTGTCAGAGAAAAAAATCATAATGTTCCACAAAATGCTAACATGGCTGAACAGAGATCTTGGTGCTATGCTGACTTGAGAGAGAGCTCAGATGGTGGTCCAGAGAGAAGAGGGTACGGAAGAGTTGAAAGATACCCAATTATGTCAGGGGAGGTTCACTTAGAGAAGAGGGAAGTATGGATTCGGTATTAGTTTCTCTCGCAGCAGTGCAGACTTGCTTCTGTCAGTTCGCGAGTAATATGAATAAAATGGTAGCTCCCACCAGTGCAGTTTTGAGACTGTTAAACCACTCCGTGTGCTAGAAGGCTCTGTTACTGGGAAGGTGTACGGAGGGGAATCTGCAAGTTGGAAGTCTTCCGCACCAGACAATATATTTTAAAAACTGCCAAATTATTTTTTTAAGTTTGTAATAAATATTTTTTAAAAATGACTCTAGAATGGTTTGTATACTATTTAAATGCAATGCTTTTAGTAAAGGAGTTGCTCAATAGTTTGCTGAATTGCTTTACATGTTGTGAGGATCAATTAAAGTATCCTTGATGACTTGGGGTTATCATTATCAACGTGCTTGTTGACTGGAGCTATAATGCAGCTGTCTCCTCAAGGTCACTAGGAGGTCCGAGCAGCTCTTTGTTCTAGACTAAATGGTCCCCTTTGAGTATTTGGTAGTTGTTTTTGTTCCTTCACATGCCTTGCTGGAAATGTTTACTTCTTTGCTTTCATTCTTATTTCTGTCAATCGTGTTTAACTCTGTGCAATTGGTGGATTTTTGTTTCTGTAGGTTGGGACTGATCATTAAAGTTATTAAGAATTACTTGTAAAATATAAATTCATAGAGTGTGAGTTTTTGAGACAGGGCTTTTCACTTGTGCATCAGGATCCACTAAATGGGTTGGGAAATCAATTTAGTGGTCAGGACTCACTTTTACTGTATACGTAAATAGAACAGAATTGAAAACATTTTGTTCATTACACGTGACAAATGTAAATGTTTTGTGAAACCCAGTATGTGTATAATGGTAGAAAATGTAAACTATGAGTTATTATTTGAATGTAACTCATAGTAAGAAATAATTGAATAAGTTTTAAGGCATTGGATTTTTGGCGTTTATCTTTTTTTCCCAGATTATTTCTTATAACTTCTTGATGACTTTGCAGGTATTTGAGGGAGAAGAATAAGTTACCTCTATGCAAAATCTCTCCTTAACTTTAACTTCCTTAGGAAAGGGGCCTGTGAGACCTCTAGTACCTACAATGGAGTCATTTTTAAAGAATAACTGTAGCTGAAAAGATTGAGAATCAGTACAAACCTGACCTCTTCTTGATGTGATGGTTATGACAGAGACACACTTGCCAGCAGTCTGAGAAGTGAGAGCAAGTCTCAGAGAAAGAATGAGAAGGGCGAAGACCATTACTCATGTGTGCAGCATTTTGGGTAGAAATGTGGGTCTCCAGATGCTTTCATTTTGGAAAATACCTTTACTCTGCTATTTGGTGCTAGCAGCAGCAAATTAGCCTCAGAAAAAGAGGTTTCCCTAGGTAAGTCTCAAGTCACACTTTCAAATGACGTTATAGCTAGAATCTTTGAGGTTGCTTTTCTGCCCACTCCAGCTCACTATGGAAGTCTAATGGGGATCCTTGGCAGTGGTCTGAGTCTAAACAGAACTAATTAGAGAAAATTACTGCATTTCTCTGAAATCTAAGAATGAGAGTGGAAGGTGGCTAGGCAGGGCACAGATTAGAAATAGGAACAGAAACTCCTAACTCTACAGACAAGCTAGATATTTAAATATTTATCAAATAAAAAGATGATGATGTTGATGATGATGATGCTGATGATAATTTTACTGACTTTCCTCCTTTCCAGTACGTCAGGGATGAGGGATAGCCACTTCTCTGTTTCCTGACTTTTTTCATACTCCTTTACTTTTCTTCTCTCCATTTGCTTCCTGTTGTTTCTTTCAACCTTATAAAAAGAAAATAAAAAAAGAAAGAAAACAAACAGACCCTTATGCTATTATTTTTTTATTGATTAATGTATTAACTTAGACTCTTTTGATTCCAATATTGTAAAAGTCACTAGGTTGGCTACTTTGAAAGATATAAGACTACACATAAGCCCGTTGCTCCAGAAGTGTGTAATGCAGAGGGCTGAGGGCATTAGGGAAGGAGGAGGGGGCACAGATCTTCATTTCCCCCGTGGTCCGAATACATGCAGAGCATAATCCATAAATGTACTTATTTTTCAGAAGACACACAGACCAGGAATTTTTTTTCTTACCTTAATTTTATCTGCTAGATAGCTGTTCTTATAATCTTTAAACCTAATGAACCCATTTAGCATTAAAAAAAAATCTAGCTTGATTACAAAAGTCAATATTATGTCCATATTTTTTACACCAACATCTCAAGACTTTTCACCATGAGTTTACTTGGAATAGATCTACATATTCAATGAATTGGGAGGCATGGTTTCTTCCATGAATAATACAAAACCTCAAGAAGATTTTCTCAGAAACTCAGCTATCATTAGAATTATTCAAAGAATGAAAACTTCTCCTGAAAAGAATTCCCAATAGCTCATTTGCTATGTAAACAAATCATGTGTCCTGAAGGTATGGTTGGAGTATATAAAATATTAAAATGTGGATACCTGATAGATTCTAGGATGAAATTTAAATTTGTGGGCAAACACTTCGTGGAGCAGTGGGAGACTCTTATGGTTCAATGAGTCTTATATTAAAAATAAGACAAGGTAAGATAAATTTGCCCTGAGAATACTACAAGCATGAATTTTATGCCCTGTATCACCATGACTGCAGTGCTGGATGCCCTTTTGATCATGTGGAATTGTAGAAAATGAGGACAATCAACCCAGGCAGAGGCAGGCAATTTACACAATTGAATAGAAAGTAAAAAGAGGTAAGGAAGAGGATGAATGTAAAATGAAAGTGAGTGATGACAGCACATCATTATTATAAAAGTCATGCAGTCATGTGTCACACAATGACATTTTGGTCAACAACAGACCGCATATATGATGTTTGTCCCATAAGATTATCATGGAGCTTAAAAATTCTTATTGCCCAGTGACATCATAGCTCAATGCATTACTCACAGCTATTAATATAGAACAAGGACATAAAGAAATAAATATTTTTGTACAGCTGTACAATGTGCTTGTGTTTTGAGCTAAGTGCTATTACACAGAATCAAAAAGATGAAAAAAAATAAAATTTATAATGTAAAAAGTTACAGTTAACTAAGGCTAATTTATTATTGGAGAAAGAAAATTTTATAAATTTAATATAGCCCAAGTGCACAGTGTTTATAAAGTCTACAGTAGTGTATGGTGATGTCCTAGGCCTTCACATTCACTCACCACTCACTGACTCAGCCAGAGCAAACTCCTGTCTGGCAAGCTCCACTCATCTGTGCCCTATACATGTGACCCATTTTAAAAATCTTTTATACTATATTTTTACTGTGGCTTTTCTATGTTTAGGTACACAAGTATTTATCATTGTGTTACAATAGCCTACAGTATTCAGTACAGTAACCTGCTGTACAGGTTTGTAGCATAGGAACAATAAGCTATACCATCTGGCCGAGGTGTGTAGTAGGCTAGATGATCTAGGTTTACGTAAGTGCACTCTATGGTGTTCACACAGCCATGGACACCCTTAACAATCCATTTCTCAGAATGTATCCCTGTCATAAAGTGATACATGACTGTAATTCACTGAATCCTTTCAGTACAATTACTGTGCTAAATGTTTTTATGCGCCTTTCCTCATGTAATCTTTAAGATAAACCTTTGATGTAGACTTTAATTTTATTTCTGAAAATCAACAACTATCAGGTGAGGCCAGTGTCAACAATCAAAGTGGTTTATTCTGTTTTGCAGGCAATGCTGGAGACTAGGCATGTCCCCTGCCAACATTCAGGCAGTAAGCGGATGCAAGATGGATCTTTAAGCAGAAACTAAAATATAAAGATTCTGCTTCCTAAGTGAACAAAGCTGGAAAGTAGTAGACAGGTTGTTGGGACCAAACCAAGTGATCCCTAGTTCAGAGAGGGACATCTATACAGACATCCAGAATAATACACCAACAACCGAGACAGGAGGGTTGGCCTAGCTAAACCTCAGCATGATGTGGTTTATGGGCTAACTGCAGCACAGCAGGCACATGAGACTCAGGAAATCACAAGATTAATTCCAAATATCACTTGTGATGATGCTGAGCCCTCTAATATTCTAATATTATCTCATCCTAACTTAAGTACTTGACAACAAACCTATAATAGAGGCATTATTGCTTGATAATCATCATTGTGATCATCCTCACCATCATCACCACCACCACCACCACCATCACCACCACCGCCATCATTATTATCTTCATCACCATCACCACCACCATCACTACCACCACCACCACCACCACTACTGTCACCACCACCACCATCATCACCATCATCATCATCTTTACCAGTTAGGCAATTGTGACTTAGAGAAGTTAGATAACTTACTCATGATCTACAGGAGGGTAGAGCCATGGCTTGAACTCAGGTTATCTGAACCTAGAGAGAAACATCTTAACAAACCTCTTGCTTATCCAAGTGAAAGTACCAGACTCATCCATTCATTCAGTAAACTGATATCTATAGGACACCTACTATCTGCCAGCCATGGTGACAGGTTGTAGTATGAGGTGCTCCATAAATATCAGTTTGCTAAATGAACGAATGAACGCATTAATGAATATGCTGTTATATTTATGAACACATAACTCAGGACACACTAATTTGAAACTATGCTATTTTGATTAAACTGTTCTGCTGGAGGCCATAGTGCAAGGTCAAATACTGGGGGGGCAATAGTCTCCGCCAGAGTGAATGGCTATGACCTCACTGTCAATTACCCTGACACAAGGCCTATCTTGCACTAGGGAAGGAAGGATGGTGACGCAGGCATTAGACCAGAGGGAAAGCAGAACTCCTGTTCTTTCAATTTTCTGGCAGTTAGGTCTGGACTTAGAAGCAGAGGTGCTCAGAGCCCGCCCAGCATTGCGGGCAACTGTTTCTGATACATAGAGCTGAATCCCGTGGATGGGCCTGAACTTCTGGGCTCCCTGATCCTTGGCATTTAGTTGTCCTGAATAACTGATCTTTATGTCTAGACTTTACACAGTCAGTAGACTCTTATTAAAAGTAACAGCCTAGCCTTGGTTATGTTGGAAGTGGGGCAATTTACAGTGAGGCCAGGGGAATTTTTTCTAGGCAAGAGTAAAGGTTGACATGTTTCCTTAGTTCTTGGTACAGCAGAAGTCTCCTGGGGACAGCACAGAAGAGGACAGTGTCATGACAATCTTATGGATGCTTAAGAACAAGGGGAGATAAGAAATTGCTGCTAAACACATGGGAACAGATCTCCGGAGGACTCATATATTTAACTGGCATACATGTAGTCAGGAGTGGGTGATTAGGGGATAGGAGTGTTGAAAGGAGTTCATCTCATACAAATACAGTTTGATTTTGTGGGCCCTTGCTGATGAAGACTGGGCAAACAAAATCCCATATCTGCAAGAGTTAGTAATTGAGTACCCATTGTATAGCAAACAGAGCTGAGTACTGGTGGCCAGAAGACCCAGACTTTCCTCCGAGAGTGTCTGGATTAGTTCAGTGGGTGTCCATCACCTTCTCTGAAGCCAGGACTAATGATATTCACATGTGCGATGTATGCCAACTGGAAGCCACATCTTATGTTCAGTTCTCATTCCTAGCATTGGCTAAAGCCCAGCCATTTCTTTCCCACTCAACAAAGCATATAGGACTCCAAGGAAAGTGTGAAGCTATTAAAGGGATAATCTGAATTCTTTCTAATTTATATGTAAAGTAGGTGTTTACAAATTGTAAATAAATGTGAAACACAATGACACTGAGCAAAATCATCTGTAAAATGCCTTCTTGGCCTATTAAACTGTGCCTACACTATCTTCAGATAAATTGATAGGAACATTCTTCCAGGGGGAGTGGTAAGAAGGGAAGAAAGAAGAGCAAGAAACTGGACATGATGCTGTGATTTCATTCTGATATTGAGGGTTGGGGAATGAAACAAGTGAGAACTGGGAAGCTGTGCTGGGTAACCAGCACACAGAGATGAATGTCACAGGGGGGATCCTCTGGAGGAAGAGATGCCACCTGCACACCTTGGAAAGACCCATGACAGGTGGAGCAGAGCATAAACATCTTCCCACCTCTGCTGAAGTGTAGGGGTGGCCACCTAAGGATGAGTCACTATCTTCCCTGAATGAAATGGTTCGTAGTGAGGTGTCAAGATGGAGAACAGAAACAACCAAACAACAACAAAACTTCGTCCACATCCATATTCCTCATTTCTGTTTTACACCAGGACGCAGGCAGCCTCATCCTTCTCCGCATGGGATTCTCCTCAGCGTCCTGGGAATGGATGCCAGATGAGGGGACAGAGAGTGCCTGCGATCTGATCCCCTGACGCTCCACTAACAGCTTCTCTTCCTCATTTTCCCTTTGTCTCTCAATGCCCCAGGGAGTCAGTAGATCACCTGTACTTACCCAGGAAGAAAAGTTGAAGGGCACAAAGTTGCAGGGACTCACTGCCAAACGGAAGGTGGATCAGGGAACAAAAGAGACTCCCCTGCTGTAGGGTTAACCATTCTCCAGCACTGCTGCATTTTCAGAGCTGGCCTCCCGTGAAAGGACATGTGACACTGTTTCATTTCTCTTAAGCTTATAACACGGACAGACTCCCTGGGGTGGGATGCCTCAAGCAGAATTCATGCTTTTTCTTGGGATCAGGAGATTTTCAGTGGGTAAGTGTGAGGACTTTCACTTCTGACAAGCAACAGCATCACTTGATCAGCACGTAATTCTTAGCACAAAAAAATAAAAATAAAAAAATAAATAAATTGGCTGAGCTAAATGGAAAAGGATCAGGCACAGACAGATTAGATTTTCCTTTAAATAAGCATGGCCTTTCCAAAAGGCAAGAAAAACGTTTGGAGCAAAACATGTTGGGCATGAAAGTTTCCAATGAAATACCTATCCACCCTAAGCAAGAACAAGAATCACTCCACAATCTCTGAGTAGTCAGAACCACTCCTTTGCTGAATCAGTGAGAATGGTTTAAAGGTGTTTGTTTGTACAGGCAGAGGTGTCTCTCTAATGCTAAACCCTGTCCTCTGGTCTTGCATAGTTTTCACTCTCTGTGTTTTTTTAATTAAATGACTAGTATTTGGGATACTTGATATTTGCCCAAACTTTAGCTTGATCCCAAAGATGCTGAAAAAACTTCTCTCCTTAAAGGCAGCAGACAGTTCTTCATATTAAACAGAATGGCTGTATTATAGTCTGATCACTAGTTAGTGCATCATAAGTTAGTGTTGATCAGTTTGCTCCTTAAAACTTCATGAAGGTTTTCTTACATGTCTCATCCAACGTCTTCCTGTTTTCAGTGTGTGTCCTTTATCTTCTGTCCAAATACCACTCCTTTCCCTGTACTTTTTATTTTAATGATCCAAATTAAAATGCCAAGTTCCTTTCATGTCTCTTTTTTCATTACCAATCACATTCAGTTAATCATCAAGCCCAAATAATTTAAAATTTCCCTCAAATTCATATACTGTGTTAATAAATACCTGTTGAACAGTTTGCTATGTACCAGCCACGTATCTGTGCATTAAAGATACTGAGTGAAAAGAGTGATATTCTCTTGGAACTGCTCTTTAGTGGGAAAGGCAACTGATAAATAAACAAGATATACATATATATATATATATATATATATATATATATATATATATATATATGCCTATCAAGATAATAAAATAAGGCATTATGATTTAGAGTCACTTGTGTGTCCTCTCTAATTGAGTGACATTTAAGCTGAGACCTGGATGTTGTGAAACAGCCAGCTACACAAACATCTGGAGGAGAAGCAGTCCAAGCTGGAGGAAGAGCAGGTGTAAAGTCCCTGGGATAATGAATAGTTTACCTATTTAAGACAGAGAAAGGGACCTTTGGTTGGAACATAGTGATATTGTGGTTTTAGAACCTAACATTAAGGCTGAAAAGTAAGAGAAAAGGGCGCAGTGAGCTGTAATCAAGAGTTCTGGTACATTTTACATGCAATGAGAAGCCATTGAGGGGTCTGAAAAATATAGTAATGTAAATCTAAATTATATTTTTAAAAATATGAAGAATCAATGCTAGAGATGATGGTGGCTTGGGCTAGGTGATTGCTGTGGAAAGAAATGATCTATTCTCTGCATATTAAGCAGTTATAATTGATACCAATTGCTGACGAATTGGGTATGGAATGTAAGTCACATAGAGAAATCAGGAATGAGGTCTAGGTTTCTGATCTGAATAACAAGTGTGTAGTGGTATCATTCATTCCCATTTCCCTTATCATCAGCTTTCACTTAGATTTTTGCCTAGTCTAATATCTTGTCCACCAAACTGCACGCCCTTTAAAATCTGTCATCCACATTGCTGCCAAGGTGATTCATACAGAAAAATGTATGTTCTCATTATTTCATTCCTCATAACCTTTCCACAAACACCCATTATTCAGAAGAGATGACAAACTCCTTTATACAATGTTCAATAATATGGTACGCAGAATTCTAAGATGGACCCCCAACTTCTATGCTCTGATGTAATTGGCCTGTATAATTCCCACCCCTTGAATGTGCTTTGGACCTGTGAATGTAATGGATATCACCCCTATATTTACGGTACGCTATATGCCAATGATAAATGACAGTGGGTGGGCCTGACTTAATCAGGTGACAGTATTTAAAAGAGGAACTGACCTTTCCTGATGACAGAGACTCTTTTCCTGGCCATGAAGAAGCAAGCCATCATGAGCTTTACAGCTGACAGGAAGGGAATTTTGCCAACAACTATGTATGCTTGGAAGATGACCCCAAGACTCAGACAGGATCCAAGCCCGGGAGACACCTTGATTGCAGCCTTGTGACCCCTTCAGGAGAGGTACCAACTAAGCCATGCCTGGGTTCCTGACCCATGGAAACTATGAGAAAATGCAGACAGCATAGAGAGAATTAGGAAACTAATGCAAAGGCCTTTCATGCTCGACCTCTATTGACTTCCAACCTGATCAGTCATCTTAACTGGCCTCAACCTTTCTATTTCAACAGCACCAAGTAATTTACAGATTCTGGCCTTTACCTCACTGGCCTTTACTCCCATGCTACTGATAATACAGGCCCCTTTTTTTCTAGAATTTTCTCCATGTCTCCATCATCTAATCTCTACCTACAAATGTCCATTTGGGAAGGCTCAGTTCACAGTTCACCTTCATTAATTCACTCTTTCAATACATTTTTATTGTTATCCATGTCACACTAGTCAGAGGATATAGAGTGATAAACAGAAACCTCTGCCTTCATTTCCATTACATCCCTTTGGGAGAAAGAGCTCTTTTAACAAATAAAAAATCAAATGAACCTATTAGTTTCAATTGGGATAAAAATCTATGATGGAAAGAAAGATCAGACAAAAAAACAAAACAAAACAAACAAACAAAAAAACCCAGTGGCTTCTCCACAGAGCCTTCCCAGTCCATTTTGACCTGTCCCACCATTTTGCATCTGCTCTCCATAGATTTCAAGCATCCTGAAGTTAGGGATGGTATTTTGTTCCTCTCCATCTCCCCAGTACTTATACCACATTTTGCACATGTACAATAATTTTGTTGAGTAAATGAATATAAGATCTGTCAGTTCCTTTTGGCCCCTGTGAAAGCCTGAGTAAAACATTGCAAAACCAAAAAGCTACATCTATTTTGTGCCTAAATCTAGAAGGGCCTGGCCTAGGGATTTAATATCCAATAGAGTAGAACCTTAATTAACTAGCTGCTCTTAGCATATTTCCCAGCATCTCTGCACACTTGTTTTAACATGACCCAGCAGCCTCCGTGATCCCCAAAATGAATTATCAATCTGTCTACTTGGCATCTAATCATAGTCCCTGGTGCCCTTCTAGTTCCCTGTTAGTTCATTTCAATCCTCTGGGGTTTACTTGTCACCTAGTTTCTTTTAATCCCATTCTCTGCTTGCAATTTCTGTTGCATAGATTCCTATTAAAACAGATATTTGTCAAGTTTGAGGCCTCCCAGCATTTTTGAACACCCTATTTAAGTTGAAGTAATTTATTTCCTACCTTTTCACTCTTGATGGGCGCCAAGTACTCAATTCCCCAGCCTCTTTTTGCAGCTGGGGCATACTCACATCTATCAATCAGACTCAAGGGATGGACTGTGAATTAAAAGGTAGTAATTTAAACAAGTAGGCCCCATGTGGAATCCACATCTGGCTTCCAGGAGCAGTGGTAGTTAAGGTTCTAGCAGAAGCATCCAGGGCTGGCTTCCATGCTATTTGTGTCTAGCAGAGGTATCAGGTTTTCTCCATGGGGCCAGTTTTGTGATATGACTTTGGACATTCTTCTGGGCTGCATAGCCTTGACACTCTGTGAGCTATCCAATGTTCTTTGATATATGTCTTAAACTATAGAAGCTAGTTTATATATAGTATAACTAAGAACCTTGCCTGTTACACTTCTATTTAACAACACCCCCATCTCACTATCCTCTTGGCAATTGCCCCTTTTCCTTGCCACACACACACACACACACACACACACACTCACAAAGTAGACACCTGAGTGTGGGTGAAGGTCCAAAGAGCACTAGTGTTTAGCAAGCCCCTTTGGGTTAGAGATAATCCACTGACATCGTCGACTCTTCACTTGGTTTCTCTGAACCCCTGACATAATCAGTCTCAAAACCTTTTCTCTACCAACCAATATTCTCCCCCAAGATGCTCAATAGCTATGGCTTTACCGATAGAGCAGTATTATTCTATAAATCTCTAAACTGGGGATTTCAGGGGACAGATTTGGGCAACAGTTTTACTTGAGAAGCAATACAAGACTTGCTCATTCCCACACATCTCCCCAGAAGGAAAATTCACTGTGGTGGCCTCATTAACAGTTGCTATATAGATCTGCTACCAAGGAAACTATATCCATTTTGATATCCAAAGCCAGAGCTTAATCAAAAATGGAAACAGGAAAACATTTTAAAACACACAGCCTTATTTATTCCTGCATCGTAATCACCGCAGGCCCATTATATTGGCAGGTGAGCTTTCTCACGCAATTATAGACACAATGAAGGGGAGGCAGCAAGCAGGGTAGGCTTAAGGTGGGGTGGAGTCCATCAAGACAGCAGCTCACCTCATCAGCAGAAGTACCAGAGTCTACCGGAAGTGTTGCTCCACACGGAGATGGGGACCTGGAGGATGCTCTGAGCATCGATGACAGTGCCAGGATGTGGTTCCCCAGACAGCCATACTGCTACCGTCTTTCCCCGAAAAGAAGACCGGATCATATATTAATTTTTGCTCCAAAAAATGCATTAGGGCTTATGTTCAGGGGATGTCATCCTGAAAAATCATGCTAGGGCTTATTTTCCAGTTACGTCTTATTTTGGGGGAAACACGGTGTATGAAGCAATTTTCTCAATGTTTTATGGCTTTAAAAAATTATTATCACCTGCCTTTGAATTTCGAACAAGAAAATGTAAGCTAATTCAAGACTCCAAGTATAATGATGATTTAGCATATTTTAGTTATGAAACCAGTTACTCTTTCTTATGACATCCTACCAAGGTCCTTTCATGACCAAAGGACATGGTAGAGTATGAAAAAGGCCTGCACATGGAGAGTGAACCTGAGCCAGCATTGCTTCTGCCTCTTCCTGGCTCTGGATTTTGGGGTAAGTCACTCCTCAAGCCTGAGCACCTGTCTTGTGAAATAGGACCCTCAGTACACACCCCACAAGTGATATGGGAATGTGACTGGCATGCAGCACATTTGTCGTGGGCTGTCAATCATATTTTGCCAACTCTGTTGTTTCAGAATCTGTGGCCAGCCTTGTTCCAAGGCACAGAGTCCTAGAAACCAACTGCAAGGAGAAGACAAAGCATTAGGAATATATTAGCTGAATGACTCCCTTTCTCACCTCTCTCTTCAGCTATGGCAGACCAGATCCTGGCAGCATCTGGGTCTCCACATAAACAGCTGTCTCCATGAAACAAGGCAGGAGGCCCATATTAAATAATGAAGATAGAATACATTAATTACACCATGGTAACTATCATACAAAATATGACCATTATATGATTGTTATTACTTTTATTGCATTATTCATGCTGACATAAATATAACAGCCCACTAGTCATCAGTATCATGCTGTTTTTATACAGAAAGAAAATGGAGCTCAAACCATTTAATAGGCTAATGGTCAAACCTCTAACACACCAAAATAATGGTTGGCAGTGCATGAAAAGATGCCAGCAAGTTTGCCAGTCAGACAGCTTAATGACTGCGCTACATTTTCACTTTGACTTCTCATTCCACAGATGCCTTCCTCGCCTGTCAGCCTTACAACTGGGCAGAATAGGTTGCAACATATGGGAGTATGAATAAAAGGGCACATAATATGTTACACTGGCCTAGAATATCAAACATGGTGCTCCAGTTCTAGTATTCGAGCTTCGTTTGTTTCATTCTTGAAAATAACTTTTGAGATCTATTCCAGCTCCACACATAACAAAACTCTGTCATGTTAACTCATGTATTTTAAGTGTAATTGTAGCAACAATATCTCATTTGAAGTGGGTAAGGTTTTAACTCAATATAAAATTAGGAAAATGAAACGAAGATATACTTTCCCAAGGATAAAATTGTTGGCATCGATATTAAGTGTAATGAATTAAAATTCTTGGTTTTATTTTTCGGTATATTATACTACCCCTTATTATGTCTAAGTACCCATAGAGAATGGGTCTAGAAAGAGAAAGGAAGAAGAAGCTTAAACTGGTAGAAAGTATATAAAGTAAAGACAAGTTTACAACTATATAATTCTGAATGACTTTCTTTCTACTTATCAAGCTGGATGGGCTTACTTCTTGTCCTATTCCTCAGCTTCTTCCTCATGCAAATCTGAAATAGGTAAGGAAAGGTATTTAAAAATTGCATAAACTTTTGAAATTATTACAAAGGGATTAAAATTTGCTCCTGATGAGCACTTAGCAAATGTCTAATACAGATATGTGAAAATATCTAGATGGGACTGAATTTTAGATCCGTCGATGGCTATTTTTAACCATATGTGGATATAGAAATGGACCATCAACAGGTATTTATTGAGGGCCTTCTGTGTACAAAACAGAGCCTGAGATCACTATTTCCAGACTTTTGTTAATGTGTTTGGATCTTTACATGTTGGAGGAAGTCATCCAAACGATGTTATCTCCTGTTGAACTATGAGCTGGACCCAGGCAGTTGGAGGCTCCTCATCCTTCTCCCTTGTTCTTGGAATGTACAAGTACGTTCCACCCAACATACCCGTAGTGGGAGCCTTTTTCAAGAACATAGTCTTGAGAGCACAATGTATTGTTGAGATCATCTGGATGGTACACATGACTGAACCCAGTTAAGGCCTCCTCTATAAAATTTGAAGATTCTGGTGGGCAGGTGTGGAGATACACTTGTCTTATGGTTGCCCAAGACAAGCCTAATATTTAAGTTCCCTTGCTTATTAAAACTGTCACCTACCAATCTGGAGTGTCTTGCCTCTTTCTTTGGTCTCTTCTGGCCTTCTGTGTATGGGGGCCTTTTCACCTGGGGAACTCTCGAGGATGTGAACCAATATTGAACCTCCTTGGACAACAGAGGCAATCACCATTATTTTACCATTACTCCCTATTTCTGTTAAATTTTCAACTGAAGTCAAAGTAAGAAGTCAAAGTAAGATATATAAAAATCTCCACCAGAAGTCTCTTACTAGATGCCAAGTAGGACAAAGTTCACACTGATCGCCCAGCTCTCTCAGGATTCTTATAATGATCCATGAAATGATGCATGTGAAATAGTTTGTGGCAAAGGGTTATATGAGTGTAAGATATTGCTATCACCAGATATACTTTTCTAAGTTAACAATATAATGGGAAATGACTTGAGATTTGATCTTGATACTATGCTCACCTTATTTTTAGAAAAGTGTATTGATGTTTTATTTCACGATAACTCTCAAAAATCACTGGTAGCTGTATTATTTTCTATTTTACTTTATACTCATGATTTAAAGCAGTACTTAAATTGCTAATGAGTCTTATTTAATTTATTATTATGGAAATTTAAACAAATATGTAAAAGTAGAGCATGAACTTCCATGTACGCATGAACCAGTTTTAACAATTTCTAGCACGTGGCCAAATTTGTTTTCACTTCCACCTCCTTACCCCCAATAGACACAGTGAATTTTTATAAAAACAAACACTAAGCATAGTACCATTTCTTCCTTAAATATTTCAATGTATATTTTTAAAATATAAGGACTCTTTCTCTGTGAGTTTGTTTTTAAAACAACCACAATAGATGACCACATTTAAAAGATGCCTTCAGGAGACAATTTCCTATTAGGGAAAAATACTGTGCCGGGTGTCTTACTCAAGAATATTCCATGACTCCCTAATGTCCGCTGGATGAAATCTCAACCTGAAGATCATCCTCTAATCAAAATCTTCCCATTGCCTCCTCCCCCACTCCCTGGGCATATTTGTTCACACTATTTAATCCATCATAATGCCAGGCCTCCAGCTGCCTTTCGGTCTTGACCCTACCCATTTTGCAAGGACTTGTCCAATTCAAGCTCTTGATTGCCACACATCATTGCAGCCTCTAGTGATTTTTTTTTTTTCTTTTAAACCCTTGTTCCATTTACTCTCCTATTAGAAGGCAGTATTACAGGGATTAAAAATATGTGCTCTGGAGTCTGATAGAGCTGGGTCTGGGAATTTGTTCATGACTTACTTACTAGCTAAATGCCCTTGGGAAAGTTCTCCCTAATCCTCATGTCCTCAGGTGCTAATATGAATAATTTATATTGTAGTTAAGGAGATTAATTAAATATATATATATATATATATATATATATATACACACACACATTCATATATATATATATGTTTATACATAAAACACACATTCATGTATATATGTTTATACATAAAACACACATTCATATATATATGTTTATACATAAAACATACATACATACATACATATATATACATAAAACATGCACACTCACACATACACACGTGCATACACGATGCACTCACACACATACATACATTGTTTAGCACAGAGGACATTCCAGGTAGTATTATTGCTGTTGTTACTATCTGTATTTAACAGAATATTCTGCCTTTTTATACCTAGTTTGTTTTTATCTTTCATGACTTAACGTTTGGATTGTTAGTTATCTCTCTTTGCATTTACTTCTAGACATCAGCTTCTGGATATCAGAACCAACTTTGACTCTTTGATCGTAGCTGGCTTCACAGAGGAGATTTTCAACTTCATTTCTGAAAGATAGCCAGAGTGCAGAGAGTAGGAGAGACCCAGGATTCTGCCTTCTTCTGAAACCTCCAAGGATGTTGTATTAAATAGGAGAACCTCTCATTTTTCCTTTAGGGTCCCTGCCAGGTTGTTATGTGTGTGTGGTACGAGGCACTTTAAAGTGAATCTGTAGATTTCTCCAAAAAAGAAAAACCTTTTATGCAGAAAAACTGGTGATGAGACAACTGGAAAAACAGTCATTTCTAACTGAAGTGAGTCTCTAGGCAGCTGATCCTACCACAGCACTGGCTGGCTTTATCCTGGAAATGTCATCCTTCTTTAGTCAGTAAATATCATGCTGTAGAGAACACCTTAGCATTGGCTTTAGGGGAAGAGGAAGCCAATGTTGTATGGCAGTTTACTGTCAACCAAAGGACAATGCTTCTTTCTTGGATTTAATAAAATGGGGAGGGGTCTGGGCAGGCTGCTCCGGAGAAAGGACAGGCAATACCCCTCCTGCCATCACATTGTGGCTTTTTTCATAAAATGATGAAAGGGTGTCTTTGTCCTCCAGACACTGCTCTTAGTTGGGCACATTCACTTTTTCACTTTCAAATGTGTGAATTCTTGGAATACGGCTGTGGCCTCCCTTTTAAACCTGTACTTATAGGTTCTGTCAAGGGCTATGTAGGCTGCTTTAGCTTGCAATATCTCCCTAGTCCAGGCCAAATCCTCTATTTCACCTTTTCATAATCTAACACTCCACTAACTAAAGATGTGGTTCAGTTAACCAATGCTTTTTTTGAAAATAAATTCCCTCAGAAATGTAAAGATTATCTTTCTTACTGCGAAACACTCCTCTCTGTAAATGACATAGTCCGACTTCTCTGCATTCATTACCTGGCTGAGAAGAGAAAATGACAATTTCATTGTGAAGGGGAAGTAATTTTGGGCACATGGATCAATTCTAGTAATGGCTGGTATGAGAAGGGGGTTTATATGAAGAATTTGTGTAGCTAAAAGATAGTTCTAAAGACTGCCGGTGGGTGTGAGTGGAGGGAAGCATTCCGGAAGGAATGGAAAGCACTGGAGGTGATGAGAAGGATTCAGAGAAAGAAGTGGAAAGCATGAAAGATAAACTTTTTTCATTTGGAAATTTTGCTGGTAGTGCACATACAGAAGCAGTAGAGTAGTGGTTTAGACGGTGAACTAATCCTTGCCGCCCTACTTACCAGCTCTGTGACTTCGGACAATTTACTTAGCTTCCCTAAGCTTCAGTTTCCTTATCTGTAAAATGAGGATGAAAAAGTGTTCACAGGTCACGGGGCTGTGTTGGGGATTAAAGGAGATAATGCATGTTAGACAGCGTGGTGTTGGGCACATAATACATACTCACTAAATGCTGAATATCATTCAACATCTTTTTTACTAAAAGTAGGGGAATAATCGTTACTATCAGAACTTCTGGTTTATAAACTGTCCATCATATAGGATCTTGCTGTTTAAGTTTCTCTTATGAGTCAGCGTTATAAAAAAAAAAATCAATGCCTAATAAAAAATGTGTACTTATATGATTAATTTCCTTAAGCTTACACTTAAAGGAACATTTAGTGCTTTACGGAAACTGATCTAGGTATCTATCTATCTATCTATCTATCTATCTATCTATCTATCTATCTATCTATCTATCTATCTAATATATTCACATATTTAACCTTCACAACAGTGCATTTTCCAGGTAAGGATGTCAAGGCACAGAGAAATTAAGTAACTTGTCCAGGGTTCCTCAGTTATTAGTTTAGAAGAAGTGCTTGGCTTAGGGTTGTGTTAATTCAAGAGCTTCTTGAATTAGCGCTACAAGGCCTGGAAAGATGTAACAAATGAGAAGCAGGACAGGAACTCAATCCAGTTTTCTTTGTTTTTCCCCAAATAGTGTTCTCTTTACTAGCTTACATCTTTCCTCTGTGAAGGCTGCCTAGCTTAGTGTGGGAAGAAGGCCCAGACTAAGTATTCAGAGTCCTGAGCTATATAGTCCATCTCTGCCACTGAATACCTATATGACTTAGGGTAGGGACTGAATAGAGATGTAGTACTCTGAGCTTTAGTTTTATCATATGCTACTTAAATATGGCAATTGGTCCATAAACAATGTTTTGGGTTAATCAAAAGTTTAAATGAAATAGTTGGTGGAAAATTACTTTGAAGACTGGAAATCACTAAATGGCATCAAGATATCATCCTTATTATTAATAAAATTAGTATATTTTCTTTGAAAATATATTCTGTCAATAGTCTATAGTCACAACTCCAATCGATAATAATATCTGAAGCTTCTTTATTTTTAAGCTACCAAGTCCCAGACCCCAGTCTGATCCAATTGGTCTGGGATGGGCTTATGGGAATGCAATTTTTAAACCTCTGAGGCATTTCCCATTAAACAGGTTTACAAACCTCCAGTCTATTTCTCAAAGTGTCACCCTAGATCACAGACTATCTTGAGTATTTCCCAACTGTATTTTCTTGAACCTGAGATGTATCTTTTGTAAGATTTATCTTCTTTAACAAAAGTTGTAGTTTCTTATTTTTTTCCCCCTGTAAAACCTGCAGAACTGAGATGCAGGTAGAATTGGGACTGGGTAGAATAGTTGACTGAGTTTTGCTACTGCCTTGATTAAAATCTGTTGTTAGCAGATCTGCGGCACACTTGCGTAAAACAATTTTGAAAAGGAACAGAATTAAAGTTGCAAAGAACTCTTTATTGACACTGAGGAATTACCTTCCTGAATGGTACCCCCAAGGCATGGGTATAGATTAAATGACCTTTTAAGGTAATGACCCTTTAGAAAGGTTAGTCTTGATTCAAAGGCCAAATCTAGACAAGCAAATCATTTTGGAGAAAATAAAATAGCTGAACCCAGTCAGAGAACTGAATATTTAGGGAATTATCTTTTAAATGATGGAGTTTTCTTAGAGCTTCACTAGAGGTTTAAAATGTGACCCATTGTTTTACCGAGATGCATATCATAGACCACAGACTCTGCAACGAAATTAGGGATTGAATCTAAACATCATGATTTAATACTTGTATAGGCATCAGTGCTTTCTCTCAGCTGATATTTTCTCATCTGTGCAATTGAGAACATATAGAATTAAATGAGGTAACAAAGACATGCAAAGAACATGTGCTGGCACACGGTGAGCATGGGATACATAGCAGCTACTATTATTTTTAGACATAACTAATCCACCCAGAACTGTCTATTTTCTCCAACTCCCCTGATGGCTAGAAGAAATTAATGCAGTTGCTGAAGCAGGGGAGGAGTACATCAAGCACCGGGAAAGCTGACTTAATACATGTGATTTAATTCCAGAATGTGTTTCTGAAAATCCCCTGACTTTGTGAATATCTGTTATCTCTCTGCTTAAAAACAAGGTGCACAACACTTCTTGTAGCATTTTGGCTGCTGGTTTTAGAAGGGACATTGATAAATTGGAAAGGATCCAAAAATGATAAAAGGATTAGAGGATATGACCTACAGAGAAAGATTATTAAAAGAACTTCATACATCCAGCCTGGAGCAATGATGACAGTGGGTGGGGATGTGATAACTGAACTTACATACTAGGTAAGGAATAAGGAAAGGAATTATTTCAGGTGATTAGAGCATGGGCAAACAAGGATAGACAGCCTCAAACCAGAAAAGCAAGCACTTGTGTGAAGTATTCTAACAGAAAAAAATAAATAACTAAATCAAAATAACCAGAGGTCAATTAATACCGTGATGGTGCTCTTTAAATGGTACCTCCAAAGACTGATTCTTCCACAGAGTCAAACCTGAGGAGTGAGAAAGTTAGGTGTGTGCTGGCAGTCTATGTTCTTTTGGGGTGGAGACCCAAGCCTTCAGGGAATGTACAAATCTCCAAATGGAGTGGACTTACATTCATTCCTTTCTCTAGTGTGGTGAGTGGATTGGTGACCCCCAAAATGTTGGGTACTCCTCCTAAATTCCAGAATGTGTGAATGTGACCTTATTTCTAGAATCCCCCCTAGAACTTTCAGAGTTAGCATGGCCTACCAACACCTTGATTTCAGACTTCTGGTCCTAGAACAGTGAGAGAATGCATGTCGTTTTAAGCCACCACGCTCATGATAATTTGTTATGGAACTCCAAGATCTTCTCAACATCAGCCAAAAAAAAAAAACAAAAAAAACAAAAAAAACAAAAAAAAACAGCAACTGGTAATGCATGGAAAGAGTCTTGTATGGTTCCTTGTGATTCAAATATTGGAATGCCTTTAAGTTGCTAGCTCACTATGGGAGATGGAGCTAGAGAAATGCTGGGGCAGAATGGAGGCCTGAAATGCTGACCCAGTCAGGGGCTGGCCATGGAAACCCATTTAAGCAGCAATCACAGTGTACAGCATTAGACCCTGAATGCCAGGAAAATACTCAAGATATGCTTAAGAAGGAAGTTGACAGAGTATTCACTAAGTGTTGGTCTTTGGGTTAGGTGCTTTACATACATTTTAACAGTAAAAGCTACCATTTATCAAACAGTTAAAGCATGCTTGCCACTGTCCTACAAACTATGTATGGTATCTTATTTGGTTCCATGGTATAATTAATGAAATTAATATGATCCTCACTTGTAAGAGAGGAAAGTGAGGTTCAGAGAGATAAATATTAGCCCAAGTTTTCACAACAAATAAAGAAAACATCTCAGATTTGAACCATCTGATTTTATAGCAATTCCACGTGAGGTCACATGGGTCATGAGAGTCAGAAATAGAATTCACTCAGATTCCTGCCATTTGCAAAGGCTGTGTCTTTCCTCACCAACATCACTTCAAATTATCAAAAAAGTGGCGAGAGAACAGAAATGCTGTGCTGGGTCATATAAATTTATACACTGTAATCGGGACCTGGATACTGTCAGGAGAAGGCAATAAACACTCTGCACCAGAGGCTGTAGATACAGCCACTCAGCTGTGGATAATGAAGAATGGACTCTGTTGATGGATCTTTGAATGCAGAGAGGCAGAATTAGAGAAAATCTTAGGGGCCACTGAGTTCAGGGCCTCAGTTCTGGATGTACTACTGTCTCCAACATATCGTGAGACTCTTCAGATAACTTATTCTCATGTATACAATCTTTGAGGAGTATAGTTTTCATCATGCATCTCTTGTTCTAAGATGCTGCTAAACCAACATCTGCCATGCCACTGATTCCTACATAAGTGTTTATAGAATCATACCAGAATGAAACATAACTTAGCAAGATAAGTCTACTAACACTATAAAGAAAAGGCACAGAATTCACATCAACAAAATATTGGTTTATAATTGTCTTTTCACTTTGGGCCATAGGCCAGGCCATAGAAGTACACGGTATAGACTTGCCCCTATGAATAGAAATTGTAAGCTATGTATAGATACAATATTTACACATATACTTTATATCACAAGAGACAGACAGTTGTCAAATGAGTGAATTCCTCCAATCAATGTTTTGGTGGCTCACAGAAGAACTGGTGTGGACAGTGAAATTAGATCATTGGGATTCCATCTTGGCCCTGTCACCTCATACCTGTTGTGTGACCTTAGGTAAGTACTTAATTGGTCTGTTTCTAAGATTTTTCATCTGCTAAATGTAAGTTGTAAAAAAAAAAAAAAAAAAAAAAAAGGAATACCATCTTCTCTGTAGAAACGCTAGAAAGACTGAGGTATTGTAAACAGTGAAGGTAGCACCACACCCTGCAGATGGCAGCTGTGCCATTGATGGTGGTAGCAGACCGAGTTGTTACATCACAAGCATCACTCTGTGAAACCTGCTCCATTCCGCTACTACTACAGAGGTCTCAGAGACCTCCGAGGGCTCATTATCACAAATCACAAATCCCTGGCTGTGCATTGTTTTCTGAAAGTCCACATCACTGAGAGGTTCAAACACCATTTTGTATCTGTATTCACAGAGGATTATATTTGGGATCAATTGTCAGAGGACCGAAACTATCAAATTATTTTTAAATCATGATGAGGGGGTTATGATCACATTTACTAGTGTCCTTTCCTATATTGACTGCTTGGTTCGCAGAGTGGCTCATGAAACTTGAGGGAACAATTTGTGGCTGTGCGGTGTAGTGACGTGGCGGTGAAAATCCTGCTTTTGCAACATTCTCAAAGGCCTCTGACCTACACAGGGAATGGGCTGCAGGTACACGCACCTGGTTGGAAATATACCTTGTCAGGCTTGAGTGGGACCTTGTCCTGATCCCCATACAGCTTTCCTCTCAGGAAGTTATCAGGCCTGTGTGTGAAAACCTCATGGTGGGGAAATGTATGGCAGGGCATGGGAACCCATGCCTGCTTTGGACAGCTCTGATCTAAACCTAAAGTGACATAATTGCTATCTCCTCACAGTGCCACCGCATAGTCTTTGGCCTACCACCTTTCTTGTCTTCACATATTTGAAGCCATTCAGTCATGTCTTGCCTGGGGCTTCCTTTCTTCGCGTTGTAATTCCTAGTTCTTTCTGTGGGTCCTCATGATAAAAGCTATTTAGTTCTTGTGGCATCTTGGGCTCTCCAATCTGAACATACTATAGTTAATCTTTTAGAGTGTGACATGAAGAAGTAAGTTCCACACATCCAAGTAAATTCTGACCAAGGTATGAGTATTATCCCACTTTCTAAATATTTCATTGCTATTAATGCATGAGGTCTGACAATTAAGTTCACAAATTTTGTTGCAAAGTTGTTGCTAACCTCTTTTGCTATCAGAGGGATTATTCATTATGAATTTGTATCAACTGGACAAACAATTAACCAAGTTTACTATTTGGAAGTGCTGAAAAGGCTGCGTGAAAAAGTTAGATGAAAACAACCTGAACTTTTCACCAACAATTCATGACTCTTGCATCACGACAATGCACCAGCTCACATGGCACTGTTTGTGAGGGAGATTTTAGCTAGTAAACAAATAGCTGTATTGGAACACCCTCCCTACTCACCTGATCTGGCCCCCAATGACTTCTTTCTTTACTGGACAATAAAGAAAATACTGAAAGGAAGACATTTGGATGACATTCAGAACATCAAGTGTAATATGACGACAGCTCTGATGGCCATTCCAGAAAAAGAGTTCCAAAATTGCTTTGACGGGTGAACTAGGCACTGGCATCAGTGCTTAGCTTTCCAAGGGGAGTACTTTGAAGGTGACCATAGTATATTCAGCAGTGAGGTATGTAGCACTTGTTCTAGGATGAGTTCATGAACTTAATTGCAAGACCTCATACATAATGACAAATTTTTGAAATTTTAGTTTCACAGTTTCAAAATTTATGATTTGCTTATATTCTAGGAACAGGGAACTATTTCTCATCTTGCTTCATTCATACTCCACCTGTCGTTCTCAGCTGGTAGTCTTACAAACTCAAAAGCAAACATTACTGGCACCATTTATAATACTGGTTGTCTCTTTGCTAGTGTCTTATAATAAGATCCATTTACTAGATTCTTCTGGAGTGTAGGTGATCAGATCAGATTTAGAAATATTCACTCAATGTGTATCATGTATGTGTTAAGCACATTAATATATATTACCTTATTCCCCTCACCATGAAAAAGAAAACCAGGACTCAGACTTGTTAAATCTTACAGCATTGTGTGCAAGAAACAGTCAGAACCTGAATGCATATCTTCTGCTCCAATCTCAGTGCCTTTATTTATATTTAATTTTCTTTAATTTTGAAATATTTCAAACAGAAAAGTACAGAGAGTAACACAATACATACTTGTGTCCTAAAACACCAAATTGGTGACAGTTGTAAAATATCTGGGACTGTTAACTTTTTTTGGGGAAAATATATTGCTACACTTAATTTCAATGGTTGTGATTGACTTATCAAGAGTTTCCATTTCTTCTTGAGTCATTGTGGCATTTTCATATGTTTTCAGAAAGTTATTCATTTCATTTAAATTTTTAAATGTAGGTGTGTAATGTTTTTAATAATGTTCTCTTATGTTTTAAAGCTTGATATGCTGTATGTAATTATGTCCCATTTATTCATATCAATATTTATATTCGTACCTTTGTTTTCCTTTTCTCCCACTTCATCATTGTTGTTAAGGATTTGTGTATTTTTAAAAAAAAATTCAAAGTAAGAGCTTTGGAGTTTACTGATGTGCTCTATTGTTTCTTAGATTCTTATTATTTCTTCTCTCTAGGTCACTTAAGTTTGCCCTTTTCGTATTCTTAGTTAATAGAGTTAAATGCTTAAGTGATTCATTTACCCTCAGTCAATTTAGAAGATATGTTAAGCTTACGTTGTCATTCATTTCTAAGTACTTTATAATTTTCATTTCCTTTTAAACCCCATAAGTTAAGTAGGAATTCATTTCTAAGTATACAAATACATGTTTTGTTCAAAGTGTACTTTTTGTTATTTAGGATTAAGTTGATTTTTGGAAAGAAGATGTAACTTGCATATTATTGATTCTTTGAAAAATTTTAGCCTTTTTTTTGTGACTGAATAGGTGTTCAGTGCTTTTGGATGTTCTATGCATATACTTTATCTGTCACTTGCAGATATATGCACACATACACATCTATCACATTAAACTTGCTAAGTTTTTCACTTTACTTTTCAAATACAGATACTATAAAATTGATTTTCTTTTCTTTTTTTTGTTTGGTATTCAATAATATGATTTTAAACAATGGATAGATTGCCCGTCCTGGTGCTGCCTGCCCCATTCCTGTTGCCAGTCTGAGGCCTAGCTCCCTTCGCCTGTGTCTATCACTGCGTGCGGAGGCTCCGCCAGCATGTGGGACAAACTGCCCTAGAAAGTCGCTGACATCAGCCTGGCCTCCTGGGGATGCAAGGCCCTGGACATCATGGAGAATGAGATGCCAAGCCTGATGGGCATGCAGGAGATGTACCTGGCCTCCCAGCCACTGAAGGGTGGCCGCATCGCCGGCTACCTGCACCTGACCATCAAGAGATGACTGCACATCTCCTCATGGAGACCCTCAGAGCCGTGGCTGCTGAGGTGGAGTGGTCCAGCGGCAACATCTTCTTCACCCAGGACCATGCAGCGCTGTCACTGCCAAAGCTGGCATTCCAGTGTCTGCCTGGAAGGGTGAAAGAGATGAGGAGTACGTGTGGTGCACTGTGCAGACACTGTATTTCAGGGATGATTCTAGAGGAGGGTGGTGACCTCACCAACCTTATCCACACCAAGTACCCACTACTGTCAGGCATCAGAAGCATTGCTAAGGAGACTATGACAGGGGTCCACGTTCTATAGAAGATGATTGCCAGTGGGATCCTGAAGGTGCCAGCCATCAATGTCAATGACTCTGTCACCAAGAGCAAGTTTGACAACCTCTATGGCTGCTGGGAGTCCCTTATAGATGGCATCAAGCAGGACACAGACATGATGATTGCGGGCAAGGTGGCAGTGATAGCAGACTATGGTGACGTGGACAAGGGCCATGTCCAGGACCTGAGGGGTTTCAGGGTTCGAGTCATCATCACCAAGATTGACCCCATCAACAGTCTGCAGGCCTCCATGGAGGGCTATGATGTGACCACCATGGACGAGGCTGGTCAGGAGGGCGGCATCTTTGTCACCACCATGGGCTGTATCGACATTATCCTCTGCCGGCACTTTGAACAGATGAAGGATATGCTATTGTGTGTAATGTTGGACACTTTGATATAGAGATTCATGTCAGGTGGTTGCATGGAAACGTGGTGGAGAAGGTGAACATCAAGCTCCAGGTGGACCACTATTGACTGAAGAATGGGCGCTGCATCATCCTGCTGGCTGATGGCTGGCTGGTCAACCTGGGCTGCGTGGGTCACCCCAGCTTTGTAATGAGCAGCTCCTTCACCAAACAGGTGCCAGTGCACATTGAACTGTGGGTCCATCTGGACAAGTACCCCATCGGGGTCTGCTTCCTGCCCAGGAAGCTGGACAAAGCAGTAGCTGAAACCAACTTGGGCAAGCTGAACATGAAGCTCACCAAAATGACCGAGAAGCAGGCCCCGTACTTGGGCATGTCCCATGATGGCCCCTTCAAGCCAGGCTTAACCCTTTTTGATTTCCAGCTGCTGTCCTTGCTCAGGTCCCATCTCTCCTCTTCAAGAGCAAATGGTACCAACTTTGAGAATGATTTGTTAATGTCCTCCAGTGGCTCCCTGGGGCTGGTTATTCAGTCTTTGGCTTGTTTCCACTGCATCTCTCATAGTGTTCCAACTGTGCCAGGGGGATTGAGAAGCCCTCTCCTCAAGCCCTGGTCATAGTGGAGGTACATGGGAGATACCAACAGGGAACCATAAGCTCAGGGTTTTGGAACTGCTCACTCAGTCAGTCCTTTCTTAGACTGGAAGTTGGCAGTGGTGGTCACAAAGCTCATGAACTTTACCATCTAGGTTCTCACCTGGCCTATGTATGTTATACCTATGTTCTTGGTTTATAGGTTCATTGGCTCCTCAGCTCATGACAGATGAGAAGGAGCTATATCCATGGGCGGGGAGGAATTGTTGGAGTTTGAATGCTCCTGAGAGCCTGGCTTAGTGCTGGGCATTCTCTGAAACCTCACAACAATAGAGGTTATAGAATATGGTATTAGGGGACAGCCAAGGAAGGATAAGAAAAGTGACAGCCAGAGGTTGAGAGGGGCCAGAGAATCTTAAAAGCAGGCATAGATCTGCCACCACTTTGTAACATGGTGGTTCCTGTCACAACCCTGGATCAGAAAGATTAATTTGGTTTAAAATATTTATATAACGCTTATAGTGTTAAAAGAGAGCAAGAGGGTAGGTAAATAAAAATTTTGGTGCTTAAAAATATATGTAGATTTGCATAGCCACCACCATAATCAGGATTCAGAATAGTTATATCACTCTAAAAATCTCCTTTGCAGTTAGATCTTCTCCAAATCTGTAACTCCTGGTAACCATTACTCTTTTTGTTACTATAGTCTTTTCTTTTGAGAATGTCACATAAATGGAATTATACGATATGTAACCTTTTGATATTGGCTTATTTCATTCAATGTGATGTCTTTGAGATGTGTCTAAGCTGTTAAATATATCAACAGTTTGTTCTTTTTTTAAGTAATAATACTATAGTAGGGTTATCCATTAACTTACTAAAGGATATTTGAGTTGTTTCTAGTTTTTAGTGATTATGAATACTGCTGCTATAAATATTCATACACTGTTATTATTTCTCTAGGTGAAATACTCTGGAGTGGATAGCAGGATCATGCAATAAGTATATGTTGAACTTTAACTAAACTGTTTTTCTAGAGTCATATACTATATTGCATCCCCACCAGCAACATATGACAGTTGACAGTTTTTTCACATTCTTTCCAGCTATTGTTGTTGTCAGTATTTTTCATGTAAGCCTTCCTAATAGGTGGGCAGTGCTATCTCACAATGGTATTAATTGCCATTTCTCTAACAGTTATTGATTGACACCTTTTCCTGTGGTTTCTTGAGGTTTGAATATATCCCTTGGTGAAGGGTCTATTTAAGACTTTTACCCAGATTTTATTTTATTTATTTTGCTTACTGTCAAATTTTCAGAGTTCTTTCTGTATTTTGTATACAAATCCTTTTTGCATATGAGACTTGCAAATATAGAGGGTGTCAAAAAATGTATACACATTTTAAGAAAGGAAAACAACTGTATTAAAATTGTCATACCAATATATACCTGTAACAGAAGATGAATACAAGTCATGTGTATACATTTTTTTGGCACCCCTGGTATTTTCTACTAGTCTTTAATTTGTTTTGTCATTCTCATATTAGTGTTTTTAATTTTTTTCCAAAGCAGAAGCTTTAAATGTAATGAAATCCATTTTATCTATTGTTTTTCTTCAAGGAATGTGCTGTTGGTGTCTTGTTTAAGAACTTTTGTCTATGCCTAAGTCATGAAAATTTTCTCCTTAATGCCTCTTTTACAGACTTTAACAATTTCTCTCTATCCTGCATGCTGAATGCCGTTCTCAGTACTTTTTTCCAAACCACTGACCTTCTCATCTACTATGCCTAGTCTAGTCTACAGTTATTACATCAGTTGCATTTTTATTTAAATGACAATATTTTTCATTTCCAAACTTATTAATTGGTTCTTTTTCCTATACCTCAGACCTTATTTTCTTCTGTCCATTTGCTTTCCCAATATTTTTAAAAAGAAATGGTATGTTGTCATTATCTTTTGAACATCTTCAGCATACTAAAAGCAGACTAACAGCAGAGTAAGAAATAATGTGTTTGTCAAATGGTAAAATGCATTTAATCTGGGATGAATGTTTTTGTAATATTAGTGCTGGCTGGCATTCCACTGTTTGAATTTTTAATTTGGTTTTGGAATTTTATTTGTATGTCCATTTTAAGTGGAAATTTTCAGTTTGTTTGTTTAAGATCTGTTTTGTGTTGTACAAAAAGTTTGTGGTTATCTGTGTGCATTTATACCCTAAGTTCCTTGCCCCATCTTATAGGTATTTGAATGCTTTGGTTTGCAGGGGTGTTAGTTACGTTGGAATCTACTCACAGATCCAAAGTTCAGCTCTTTTTAGTTCAAAGTCATGAAGCTATTCCTTTCTCCTACCTTCCTAATCCTATAGATGTTAGCAAAAGAAAAATTCCTTGAAGCAATTTGGGAATTGATTTTTTTAAACTCTCTGTGAAGAAGGAAATACCAGCACAGCCCTAGCTTCCAGCACTAAGAAAGGACCCAGGCCCAATCCTAGTCCCTTTTATACCAAGGTAGCCAAGCTCCGGGACAGCATAATTTGTTTCGGTCAACAGAACAGCAGGTCTGAAAGGACATTTGGCTAATAGCTTTATATTTTTATTCTCATGAGTTCTCTTTCTGTAAGTTCATTACCATTTCCTATATATGGAGTTGAGGAGGACTGGCAAAGAGTGAACTTGAAGAGCCATTATGAATGAAAATAGTTTGTTCCATCCACACACCCTTATTAGAGTTTGGAATGAAAACTTGGTTTGAAGGGATGTTTCACCAGTGACTGCTCACTGGGACATCCTGTTCAGATGTTCTGGAACAATGTCCTCTGACCACCACACAGAATATTGAACCATCTTGAATACTGCCAGTATCAGTTCCTGCCTTACTTCCTTTGTTGGAAAACAAAGCCACTTGCTTTCCTTCCCAAGATCTCCTGTTCCTGACTCACTCATATATTTTAATTGTGTTGCATGTAGAGAGAAACGTTTTTTTTTCCACACTCTCATGCGACATTCCCTTGCTGACAGATAGGCTGATGAGGCAGTTGACACAGTGGCTATTACTTTGAGCATTTTCTAAATAATATCATTTTGCTGCCCTTCTGCTTTCAGTGAAATTATAGGGTGCTTTCTTCTTTGTGTAACAATGGAGCTCAGCTTCCACACCACGGGTCCTGAACAGATTCCATACCAACCTCCCAAGCCTCAGCATTAATGCAATTATCATTGACGATGTCAATTCAGGCACTTGCAGCTTCACTATATTGGATCATCTTGGCATGCCAAAAAAATAAGCAATAGAGTTATAACCCTGGTCTGGATATGTATGTGTGTGAATGTAAAATATGTATGTGTGTGTATAAAATATGTATATATGTATATACATAAATACAATATGTGTATATGTATATATGTGCATAAAGGATATGTGTGTATAATCTCCTGCTAATTTGAAATGCATCCTGAGTAAATAAGAGCAATATTTATAGAAATGCGTGGTGACAGATCAGCTGTGAATCTGAACTGGGGGCTGATAAATTCTCATTACCTTCGTCTACCTGACAAATGAAATGACCTGCTAAGCAGCAGCTGAAAATTCAATCAGAATCCTGCAAATAGGAAGCATCCCATGTGAAAAATGGACAAGTTTCGTGAACATCTTGGACTGAAATCACACAGACTGGAGAATAAAGGAGAAGTTTCCTCTGTCTCGTGAATCTGAGAGGCGATTTGAAATGGTGGCATTTTTAGTTGCTGTCACCACTCTATACCAATTCTAACCACTCTAATTTTATTTCCATTCCCTGTTGACAGAGAAAGCAATTCTTGAGTTTTTCTAATTCTGAAATTCCCGTTTATCTTGCTCCTAAAACCCTACCTAATGCACAGGACTGAGGTGTGTCTACAGACAGAGTGGCGACCTCCAACACGTGGAACACAAATCCAATGTGGAGTGATGTTCTATTGAGGAGAGGAATGAAACTATGGAAATTGTTCTTCCTCTTTTTCGTCTCTATATTTAGTTTATGACATATTTATACAATTGTACACAATAAAGTTATAAACAGTAAATATATATGTTTTGTATCATGTTACCACACTTAATATAATATGCCAGTAAGATTTTAATAAACAAAAATTATATATATATAAATATAAATATTATGAGGACATGTTCATTTTCTTTTTAATGATAGAAATGTGCAATTCAAAAAATTTAAAGAACACAATTCTAGAGAAAGCCTTCTCAAACTTTAATATGCACACATGCCATCTGGAGATTTTATGAACCGCATATTGAGATCAGAAGGTCTGGGATGGGGTTAAAAAGTTTGCATACCTGACAAACTCCCAGGTAATGCTGGTGCTGCTAGTACTCGGATTACTCTTAGAATAGCAAAGTATGAATTAATGTTCTTCTGAAGTATCCTCTTCCCCAAATATTTCTCCTTCTGGGAAAGTAGAGATACTTGGAAACTCCTCCTGTGTTAAAGCTTCTTTTTGGAGGGCAAAGGTATTGTGTTTTTGCTTGTTTGCTTTGTTTCAAGTCTCCCTGAATAGGTAGAGATATATACTATGTTGAGTCAGGATTCTCTGCAAACAAACTCTGAGACAAAGATTGGCATGCATCAGATTTATTGGGGAGTGCTCTTAGGAGATACAGTTGTGGGGAATGTATATCAATCAGTCACTAGATATGTCTCTGAGAAGACAGTGTAAGGTGGTTCTCTTCAGCAGAGGCAAATTGTAGGAGAGCTACTAAGCTGAGTGCTGTCAACAGCCAGCACTCCCAGCATCTGGAGGAATTAATGCTTTTGTCTCAAGTATGGATTTGGGCAGCACACCACAGCATCCAGTATAATTTACCCTAATTAACCCCTTGTTATACTCAAACACACTTTGTATAATAAGCTGCTCTGGGATTATGATGTACCCCTTTTCCTGTAGAAACACAAGATAAAGTTTAGTGAGATAAGCTAGAGCTCCCATGACTGCTGGTTTTAAGACTACAACTGATGCTCATCTAAGTTGAGCCAAGTGATACCAAGAAGTTACCAAGTGAATGACCGGGATACCCAACACATTCTTCTCTGCCTGCATGATGTAACAGCAGGCCTTTCTCTTCCTGGTGATCAGAGTCCATAACCAACCCATGCCTTGCCTTCCTGTGGTCTCTTTGAACAATGATGGTGAAGTGATGGGTGGAAGAAACAGCTTAAATTTCATAATATTCACACTTTTCCCCCAGTTAAAAGACATCTCTTTCTGGGAACCAGGATGTCTAATTTTTCAGAGCCCAAAATATTGGGGATGGGAAGAACAAATTTCCCAAGTGAGTCACTGAGACTAATAGTAAGTGGGTCCTCCCTAGTTCCATTTCTTGGATCCCAAACCCATTATATTACCTATTGGGATCTTTGATGTGTCTTAGAAGATGGCATTTCTCCCTCACTGGTGCCTCGATTGCAACTTTCTCTATCACGCTGGCATCTTCTGGGTGGCAGGGAATATGATAGGACCAACAGATCCCATCTATGGTCATGTGTATACTGTCATACCTTCTTTGCCATAAGGAGGCACCTTTGGTCTAATGCAGCATTACTCAAGATACAGTCTCTCGTTGCATTAAAAACAACATGGAAGCAAGTCCTGAGATATAAGCGATGAATCAGGTTTGCCAAGAAAGAAAAGCAAACCCAGACTTGAATACATTTCAATTCCAGTATCTCAGAGAGCATGTTTGTGAAAGACTAAAAGATGCAGGATTGGGTAGAGGATGAAGATAACTTCAGCGCATACAAAACAAAGGTATTAGGACAGTTCTGAGAACTCTTGACCTAGAATGGCCTTTCAATATTCTCCCACATGGAGACAAAAGAGCCAGTAATTTATGTACTCGTGGGGACAGGTCACTGGATATAAGATGCTCTTGGAAAGGGTGTGAATTTGGTCAAGGTGACTCTCTTCAAGTCAAGGTAATTCCCATAGAGCAATACACCTGAGAGCTGTCAGCTGCCACATTCCCACAACCTGGAAGAAAATGTTTTACTCATTAAAGTGGATGGGAGGATCTGAGACACGTAGCACAGAACCACAGTATCCACTGCGATGCATATGGACATATTTCCTCCCTGCTCTTAAAAGTGAATTAAGATCAGTTCATTTTCAATGAGGAAAGATACATTTACAGCAAACATTGTCAGATATGTTGTCACTATAGGACATAATCGTAGTAAGTAATGCACCGTAAGATCTCTAGAGGTAGAAAACGCTAATAGAGAAACCAGTGCAACCGAGAGGAGAAAATGTGAAAGTTCCGAAGACTCCAGTCAGAAGACCGAAAGCTATTTCCCACGTTGACACCCACTTGGTGTTACTTCTTCTAAATCCTTGGAAGGATCATCTTTATGTATCAACCGGTGGTCCTGGGCTGGGTAGAGAGCATCTATCAGTGGATTGAGAGCACTGCACAGCTGTGCAACGCTGCAGAAGGATGCTGAAAGATAGTGACACTGAGTCTTACACAATCTAACATCTATAATCTAGTGTGACGGATTAGACCCTGGTAAAAAAGAACGAAGGAAAATGTATAGTCTCAGAGCAAAGGCATCAGCACTACGCGATGGGTAGGAACAGTGCCTATATTAGCTCAGTTCTCCTCTGCCCTGTCTGGCCAGCCTCTCACTGGCTGTCAATTAATCATCATTAAGACACTAATTACAGCTTCAGCGTGCCTCCTTCCTAGGAATTTCTACAGAACTAACATCTTATCTATTTACTTTTCTATAGCTCTTTGTTGTACATTCACACATGCTCTCAAAGTGATTTCAGGTAGTAGATATTATCCTCGTTTTTTCATATGAAATAAGGGGTTACGTATACATGATGCAACTTCTCAGAGTCTTAGTTTTCTCATCCATGATGTGGTAAAAAATAATAATCAAATAATGAAAATAAAGATTAACAAGAGTTATGCCTATCCTATAATTTGTACTTAATCGTTTTCAACTCTTATTTAAAACAATTTTTAGTTGTTAAGTTATTTTTTGATGTACGAGGAAGCAAAACATACAATGTTGTTAAAATTATATGTCACCTGAGAATAAAGAATCCAGCAGAATTATGTGAATCAAGTGCATGAGTGTTTCTAACCATATTTTGTTATAATTATTTTGACTGTTCAAAATATAACATGCACCTTTTCTTTTTCTTTTCCTGCATTCCAAGAAGGTAAGGTTTTCAGAGAGCTGAATGCCAGATAAGTGGGTCCTTTCGCTGCCTGATTCCCAGCACAGTCACTGCGTAGAAGGCATTTAACATTTCATGTTTCAATTTCTTTATCTACAAACCGGAGGCCATCATCCTGACCTGCATCATCAAAAAGCAATTTCTATTAGCAAATTAATGACTATTGAGGCAGCTATCAATGTTGAGTATCATTCATATTAGATTGGGCTTCAATTGCCAAACAGAAAGTAAGCCATTCCAGGAAGTCCCTTTGGGAACAACGGTTTAAGTTTTTTTCTCTTTCTGGCTGTTAAGGAAAAGTATTGGTCAAAGAGAAGAGGGAAAGGTAAGGGGGAGGAGAAGGGCAGAGAAGAGAGGAGATAAAACAGTTCAAGGTTGTAGTTCCCTGACTTCATTCCTGCAATGTCGGACTCACCCTTTATGACAAGGTCTGGGGAAAATGTAGTTTATGATGTGCTTCACGTGTGATAAAGAAGCTGAGAGGTGAGTCTGGGAAGGGTTAGGTGTCCTTGAGGACCGGATGGGCTTGAGTACTCTGTGAGGATGGATGTTATTAAATTGAATTATTATTATTAGCACTTAGACAACGTGGAGAGAAAAAAGAGAAAGGAAAAAGAGCTAAATTAAACACTTCGTATTGGTCACGTTGTGAGACAATTCTGAGCTGCAGCTGACCTGTATACCGTGTTTCCCGGAAAATAAGATCTAATTAGAAAATAAACCCTAGCATGATTTTTCAGGATGACATTCCCTGAACATAAGCCCTGATGCTTCTTTTGGAGCAAAACTTAATATAAGACCCAGTCTTATTTTCGGGGAAACACGGTATATAGTAGCACAGACAACTCAGGGAGGGGCTGATTATTGAGCAGGCATTCTCTAATTCCACAACAAATGAGTTTTACCAGGAGTTTTATTCTGAAGCTTTGAAGGCAAATCCATGCTTCTTCTGTGGTTTCACTGAGAAACAAAAATATAACTAAATAGGCTCTCTAAAGTTGGCTCTTCGAGTAACCTCTGTTCTGGTCAAAATGGATTCCTCTCCCATGATCCCTTCTAATTGCCCATGTTATTGTACCTACCACAGTACCTTCATGCTTTTCTGCTCTGATTCCTATTCTCCCCACCACTCACAGGCCAGTTTTGAAATTGCAGTCATCATTTTTATTGGCAGTAGTTGACATTTATGAAGCACTTACCAAGTGCCAGGCACTGTGCTAAGCACTTAGCGTTTATTATCTCATTTTATCTTTACATGTGCCCTATGAGGTAGATTTCATTTGACCCTTTTTCACATTTGATGATCTTATCTTAGAAAGGTATAGTGGTTTGACCCCCGGGTTTGCAATAAGTCTCAGAAATGGGACTCAGTCCTGATTCTGTCTGACTCTAAATCTTGTGACCCTAAAAGCTACTGGTCTCCATGAAAACTCTTGACATGCTGGGTTGTTAATCCTGCTCTTAATTTCTGTTGATTCATCTAGGAGTATAAACCAAACAAATGAAAGAAATCAGGAAGAATGATTACTCCCTTGAACAGAATTACTGTCCTGCGGATTTTCTTGTAGCTAATTCTGATCGACAAATATTAATACTAATACTAATACTAATACTAATACTAATACTAATACTAATACTAATGCTAATACTAATAATAACTGAACCACCAATGAAAGATAACTTGAGTCAAGGAAAAATATACTTAGTGTAGATGAAGAAATGCTAAGCAATTTTCCCATAAAAATATATGGCAATCTACTTAGAACATCACTCATGTCCCATAGGGCATGCACTGATGCTTACATTTCTGTTTCTACATTATTTGACCTACCAGCAGCAATGAACTATTGAAAGATCCCACCTCTTTGAAACACCATATTTTTCTCTTCAGTGTCCACAATGGGAACACATTGTCCTCCCACCTAGAATTTTCACTTACCTCATTAGCCTCTATCTTCTCAGGTGTCTATGCCTTTTCTAGATCTTTAAAGTTTTGTGTGCTCCATCTTTCCTTGGTACCATCCTCATCTCCATTCACTCTCCCTGGGTGACCTGGGTGAATGATCTTATCTATTCTCATAGCTTTATTTATATCTCTGCAAACATCTGCAAAAACTCCATCTCTGGGCTTTTCCTAAACTCCAGACTAGGTTATACAAGTGATATTTTAAAATTCTTCATGAACACCTAATAACCATCTCAAATTTTATCCAGCCAAAACAGAAAAAAGTCAACTTCTAAATTTTCACGAAAAAATTCTTCCCCAATCCAAACCTTCCCTATCTTTGAAAAACAAAAAGCAAAAAACAAACAAACAACAACAACAAAAACAAAATAAGCAAACAAACAAAATAGAAAAACCCCCACCATCTACTTCATTGTACAAGATAATAATCTAGGGATTATCCGCGTTGCCTCTCTTTTACTCAACCCACCATGTTCTTTCTAATGAGTATCGTCAATTGTTCCTTTAAAATATTTCTAAAATTGGTTCACTCCTCTAAATCTCTACTATTACCCTATTTCAAGGATGAATAATCTCTTTCCTGGATTCTCAAAGTAAACATCAACTGGGCTCCTGCTTCTCCACATGTCCATGATCAAGTCATCCTCCAAAAGGTCAGCACTTGGACTTCTTAAAAGAGTGAACCAGGTCACACAGTCATCTGCTCAAACTCTTCTCAGGACGTGCCATCCCATTTGGGCATATACTGAAACCCATGACACAAAGCTCTCAGTGTGTTGATTCTCATCTCTAACCATTCCTCCACTTCCTATTAGGACTCAGTCAGATTTGTTCTTTTATCTTCTTTATACAACCCAAGCTCATTCTTGACTCAGTCCTGTCTCATAGTCTCTCTCTTATGCCTGGAATTGTCTCCCTTGTGACTTTCACAGGGTTTTCTATTGCCTATTTCATTATCATCTTAAATGCCACCTCCTAGGCAATCTACCGTGGCTTCCAAGTCACCATGATGTCACCCTATTTTATTTATCTGAATAGCACATATCTACGCCTACTCTTTTCATATTTATTTTCTTTCTATCTCCTCCTTTCTGACTAGAATACTGACTTATGAAAACAACCCTTTTTCATTTTCATAATACTAGTGATTCAACAATGTTTTATATGTAACTCTCAGCAGATTTTGTTGAAAGAGGGAAAAAAAAGAGAAAGAAATGAAATAAAAAAGGAACCAAAAAAGAAAGATCACTTATACCAATGCATTTGAGTACTTATCATCCAAACAATGAATTTGAAATTAGACATAAGAATGTAAATGCAGTGATGAAAGTATCACTGAAATTTAGTGAGGCCAGAAAAATGATTAGAAGATGACAAATGAAGGTAGTGCCTTCAAACAAACAAACAAACAAAAAAGACAAAAACCAAAAAAACAACAACAAAAAGTTTGAAATTAAACATATGAGGAAATAGCACTATAATCAAAGAACATTCTGTAATCTTGAACAGAAATCTTCAAACTCATCCTACATAGTCTGGGAGAAAGCACTTTGGTGATTAAGTAAAAAAAAAAACAAAAGAAAGTGATATAACTGTGAGAAGATACAATACAGAAAAATCACCACACAAAGTATATGGTTATAGCTTTTTTAACATAGATCACAAAAATGATACACAAGGATATTAATGTATAGGGAGTGGGAGGCAGACAGAGGACTTTTCAAATATTTTCATATTTTTCTCAGAAAAAGATACCACTGTCTTTGCAATTATTTAAGTAAGGAAACTGAAGATTACGCTTAAAATCTTCTCTCTTTTAAAATTCAAATCAAATCCATCATTCAGTTCTATCTGTAACCTGAATAAAACTAAGTCGTCTAAACAGTCCAGTTTCCGCAGTTTTTCATTTAAAAAGAAATTAGTTAACTTAAGTCTTTACTAAAATTTCTCAAACCCACATAACAAAAACCCATGAAATACAAACAATCTTAAATATTTTTATTTTTGCTCATTCTGTTTGTGTGTGCAAATGAGGAAGAGAGAGAGCAGGGAGGGAAGGAGGGAGTGTCAGTGAGCAAGGGAGAGTAAGACTTATGAGAGAGTGTGTGTGCGTGCGTGTGTGTTTGCCACACACATACCGTAGTGGTTATATCAAAATCTTTCATTCCTCTCTTTAGATTTTCTCAACCTTCCTTTTTTCTTTCACCCAATCCATGTTAAGTTCTCTGCCCACCCACATCTTTTTGTTTCTATTCTTTCTTCTACCAGGAACACTTCAGTCTACTCAATGTAAATAAAATTAAGCAGATTTAGGTATTCTCACATGCCAATGATAGCTTTTGTCTCTGTCACTACTGCAATCTTCAAGTCTAAATATGAAGAGACTCCATTGCCACCATCCTAGATACATCTTAGCATCTCCTCTGGCCTCTTGCAACTATTTCTTCATTGATCTCTTTCACATCTTTTTTTACACATTAACCCATGCAATATTTTTTTGCTGTAAATCCTCTCAAGACCCTTTCTTGCTTAAAACTCTTAAATAACTTCTTATTGCGATTAGAGTGGATTCCAAAAGCTTTCACACAGGCTGAAAAGCCTTGTATGATATGAAGCCATCCTAGTTTTTGAGACTTTTCTCATGCCTTATTCTACAACTTCCTTATTCTACAACTGCCTAAACCTGCCTTCAAACCATAGATAATCTATGCTTCCTCCTGCTTCTGGATCTTCTCATAAATACTTTTTCTTACTATAGTGCTTCTTCTTCCCATCTCCCAGCTATTTTTATTCACCCATCAGTTGGGTCAGTTGAAATGTTTTTCAGATAAACTGAGGTCCTCCTGTCAAATATATTCACAGCATAATTATCTGTTCCTTAAAGCCCTTATCACAATTATAATTCATTGAACAAGTATTTGTGAAATTTGTTTTTACTCTGTCTTAGACTATAAGCTACACGAGGGCAAAGATATTGTTATTCTAGTACATTGAAGGAATTTAAGACACACACTCCACTTGCTGGATATTTAAATGAACAAATAAGTGCATAAATGAACCTACTAGAGGTGTGCATATTCAAAGGCCAGTGTATGACATTTTCCTGACTCTTCTTGCTGACAAATTTGCCTTTCATAAAAATGAGGAAAAAGTAAACTTTCACCATTCATTATAATGAACAGGAAACATTGTTCAGTAGAATTACAATGGCAGGAATCTTAGGGAAACAACCATGTCATCTTGGAATTAATAACTTTGAGGACGAAATATGAGCTCTTTAACAGTTAACCTAGTTCCCCTCATCAGTCTGATGAGGGCACCAATAAGCATGTGATACGGACACCAGAGCTTACCATGCAGACTTTGTCTGGTTCTATCAGTATTGAGACTCCTGTCTCCTTTTCTGTGCCTCCTATCTGTTATCACTGTTTCCAGAAACCTTCCTAGAGGTGTCAATGATAACAAAATTTACTTTTATATATTCCTCAGTTTTACACTGATCTCATATTCTCTATAGAAGCAATCATGTTGGCTAATTTGTACCTATGTTTTCCTGCTGCTTGATATATCCGTATGTATTCATCTCCTGAAAGAGGAAAACACTGGCTGATTACACATATTTTTCTTCCCTTCTGTATTTTCAATTCTTCCCTATTAGAGCAGAGTGAATACAATGGGAATTATCCGATGAACTGATGTTCTAAAGGACATGTACCAAAGATAAAAAGAGGGACATGCAAATAAGAGATATGTGAAATATTCCCTGTATCTTGAAGAAGCTCACATGGAAAATTAAAAACCAGAAGGAGGTGAAAAGCAAGAAAAAAATACTGGATTCAGGAAAATGGTGATTTTCACTCTGTGCAGAACTGGGAGAAGAGCATGGCTTAGGGTAGATAAGGTGCTGTTAAAAATGACAGCAAAGGCACAATGATTCATTCATCTCTTATTTTACTCCCATTTTATTTATCAAGGAGAATGATCTCCAAACTGTAAAACATAAAACAAAATACATAAAGAGCAGATCATGAAGGAAGATAGATGCCAGGATCTTCAAATGGCATCTGCCTGCTTTAAATAAACTTAATCCTTGGAGTATTCACTGGCTCCATGCTGTCTTTTTCATCTGACATAGCCAATGTCTGAACGTTCTACTTCAGTATGCTAATACTGTTTCTTTAACTCTGACCTGCAATGGTGGTGATGTGCCCAAATACTGCCCAATGGAGCTTTTTCATGAGTCAAAACTTAAAAGACTGAATCTCTGATTCAGTGAATAGCCCTCGATTGCCATTCTTGGTCATTTGAATTTTACACCATTTCTGTACTCTATCCACTGGTGGAATTCCCTTTACTTTAACCCGAACAGTGTCCAGTAAGTATTTAAACTGTGGTTGGAGACTGGAGTGTATCTTTCTAGGACACTCTATTTAGCACGCTCTGTTGAATGACTACAATTGGCCTACCCTCCTCAACTATTTAGCATGGGCCTTCTCATGGCCTTTCCCGTTTGTAATGATTACACTTTGTTTTAACAGCAATCTATATATAGACTCTAGCGTGTGCTCATTTAAATGCCAAGTCCTAGGTCCAAGGACTATTATCACTACCTCTCAATGACACAAACAGGAAACTTAATTTTTCCTAAGGGAAAAATCTGTCAAGATGCAGGAGATTTCTTTTCTTTGTTGAAACCAAGCCTGGGTCTACATTGATGTTTGTCCGTTTCTTACTGACTTTAGAGACTTTGTAAGAGCGACGATCTTGAATGCTGTGCTTCTGCATAGGTTAGTGCTTCTATTTGTTTGCTTGTTTTTCATGTCCTTGACAAGCCAGATTGTTCTCCTCCACAATTCCCTTCTGAAACCTCAGTCCTCTCATGCTCAGCCTGGTCATGTCTGAGCACAAAGTCCAGTCCACATTGAAGCCAGGAGGTCATTTCCTACACATGACACTTGTAGAGAATAGGGAAAGGACTGCTTTATCCTCTGACGTGTCACTCACTTTAATTGCGCATATGTCATATTCATAAAAATTAATCTTAAATCTATAAAAGATAAAGAACTATTATCCTCCTTTTTTTTTTTTTTTAAGTAACAAATATAGCACATTTTTTCTGTGGTAGAACTCAGATTGAAATCTTAGTTTTAACATTCCCAAACTGGACTTTAAAAAAAAAAAAAAAAATTGCAATATTTTCTTGGTTTACCAAAGCATTATCTTAAGTGTGTGTGTGTGTGTGTGTGTGTATACACATATATACACACATTCATTTCTAGGAATGTATAATAGTATTTTGTGTATTTAAAAATGGAGACCTATGTCCAATAATTTTTTGGAAAAAAGGAGATTAAATAAAGTTATATGCCTTTGTTAATGAAGAATTTTGTACAGCCTTTGATATGCTTACATGAATCATGAATCTCCAAGAGTGGGGATATACACTATACAATGCTTCGTATAGGGGAGAAAAGAGCACTTTTTTTTTTCCATAAATCATTTTCTTATAAATCTCACTTTGGGAAAGAATGCTGAATTTATTTAATGACATTATGATTGTTCTGTGAATTTATTCACACTTCCCAATAGGAAAGGTGTTTGAAAATAGGTACCCCGTTTCCCCGAAAATAAGACCAAGCCAGACCATCAGCTCTAATGTATCTTTTGGAGCAAAAATTAATATAAGACCGGTATTATGTTTTATATTATATTATATTATATTATATTATATTATATTATATTATATTATATTATATTATATTATATTATATTATATTATATTATATTTGATCCATTCTTATATTATAGTAAAATAAGACCAGGTCTTATATTAATTTTTGCTCCAAAAGACGCATTAGAGCTGATTGTCTGGCTAGGTTTTATTTTCAGGGAAACACGGTACAAAGAACAAACACTACACAATTTAGCATCCTTCTTGGAGAGATTAGCGCAAGAGAAAGTTGGGCATGCCTAAATGGAGAGGGTAAAGAAAAAGGTATTTGAAGACAAAGTTGGCCTAAATTGTATGACTACTTAGAATGTTTTCTGGGCTGAATGTTACAGGTCACTTCAGGATGCAGTGTCAAACGTTATTGTAAGCCAAGCAAATAGAAATTTGCTTAAGTTACGTGTCTGCTTATGAGTTTTCTGATGCTAGAGTTAGTTTGCTCACTCTTTCTAGTCCTCATATCCCAATGTCTTTGTAAGTCAAGGAAAAAAAAAAAAAAACTAAACAAACAGGCATTTGAATCTGGGCATCCTTGGGGCAAAGTTGGGTCCCCATCTAATCACCTTAAAATAAAACCTGGCAGGAGTTACACAGTCAACATGCAAATATCTTCTAATTAGTTTTTACTAGTGCTAACAAATTAGCCTTTTTTTTCAAAGGCTAATTAAATCTATCAACATGTTAAACTGTTTTTGTTACTATTGCCCTTACCTTCTTTCTTCTCTTTCGGTTAACTTTTCTTCATGGTGAAGTATATCCTTTAAAATTTATTTTAATAATGGTCTCTGCATGGTAAAAAGCAAAGCAAAATAAAACTAACAAAAACTAAACCTCAGGTTTATGTGTCTGAAATACTTATTTTTAATGTTCATTATATTATGCAATACTATGTAATTCTACATCAAAGTTATTTCCACTGAACACTTTGAAAACTGTTTTCTGTTTTTTCCCAGATATTCTTATTGCTGCTGACATGTCTGCTTTCAGGTTAATTGGCGTTCCTCTTCAGCTGTTATGTCTTCTTTTTCTGGTAGCTTTAAAGGATTTTTTTTTTTTTTTTTACTTATTATGGGTGTTTTAAAATTTTACTGTAATGTAAAATCCTTCTTGGTATACGAGCAAACTTTTGATTTCAGAATTATGTTTTAATTCTGGAAAATTTTAGCCCCAATCTCTTTTAATTAGTTGGTTTCCCATGAACTTTACTCTCATTTTCTGAAATTTCAGGCGATGATACTCCAGTCTATCAGTCCTGATTCCCATGTCTCTCAATTGCTTTTTCTAGATGAATTCTTCAAAACTATTTCCTATTCATTAATTCTTTCTTTGACATTATTCAGTCTACAATTTAACTCACTTATAACATTTTTTAATCTAAATTTCCCCATTTTATATTTCCAAGATTTCTACATAGTTTTTTAAATATATATATATATATATATATATATATATATATATATATATATCAGTTTTTTTCATTGCTGCTTTAACTTTTTTTTATTGTATCTTGTGTTTTAGAGGATGTAATGCCTCACATTTTCTCTTTGAGCATTGTAATCACATTTGTTTGTAAAGCTTTGTCATACTGCTCTGTAACAGTAATTTCATCTGAAGTTTATTATGTTTATTTTGTATTTTGTTGATTGTCTTAGTTTTAAGTTTACTTTATGTTTCTCTATTTTTATTGTAGATTTATGGTAGGTATCTATCATCTATCTATCTATCTATCTATCTATCTATCTATCTATCTATCTATCTATCATCTCTCTCTCTCTCTCTCTCTCTCTCTCTCTCTCTCTCTCTCTGTCTCTCTCTTTCTCTCTCCCCCTCTCTTTCTCCCTCTCTCTCTCTGTCTCTCTCTTTTCAATTATCTTCCCCAATGTAAAGGTTCCAGGGCTCGTCTAATCTGTCTTAGAGCTCAAGTTAAGTATCAAGTCTTAAAGTAGCACTTTGGATCTCCTGTACCATAGAGAATTCAGAGCCATCACCTACTTATGCAGACATAGCTAACAGATTTGTTCAATGCCTGGCCATGATATAAGCTACAAAATCAGAAATATTTTATAAAACTTCTCTCAACTTTCTTTTTTCATGAGTGAGCCCACCCAAGGTACTATACTACCTTTGGGCTCAGGTCCCCCATCTCACATGGAAATTGTTTCCTCCCCTTCTCCCAAAAGTCTTGCCACTTCCTGTGTGCATATTCAGAACTCAAAACGTTAACCCCACTTATTGTAGTATTTTTTTTAACTTCTTGCTCACAGAGATATTTATGTTGAGATATATATATATATATATATATATATATATATATATATATATATATATGTGTATTTCTTTCAAAATATTTTATTAGTCATTTCATATGTTTGAGGCAGTGGGGATTTATTAAAAAATATGAGGTGGGATAAAACAATGTTGTGAAAGTTTAAATAAAAAAATATTATAGTAAAAGACACATTGCCATTAATTCCCCTCAGAATACTCCCCCTCACTATGAACACACTTATCAAAGTGAACATTCTTCTTGCCACTTTCTGAAGCACTTCTGGAAGTTCTCTTTTGTGAGTGTCTTTAGTTGTGCTGTCGTGGCTGCCTCGATGTCCTGAATCATTTTGATTTGGGAAAAGAGTGAGAAGTCACACAGTGCCAGATTCAGTGAATAAGGTAGATGAAGACATACCATAATGTTTTTATTTGACAGATATTACCATATACCAAAAGTGATGTGTGACATGGGACATTGTCATGATGGAGAATAATTTATGGCATATTTTAAAACACACCTTCTCTCAACCATAGCTCACACCTGACTGAGTGCACTGAACAAGTTGAAACTTGTCATACGCCTACCAAGGTTCGATGCAGCACTTCCCATATTGAAGATCCCTGCCTTTCTGTTGGATGGCACTTGGATGGCACTCGGCAGCATCATTCACTGTATGTTTTGATCACAATGGAAACGCTCCACGTCACACATAACTTCCTGAATGGCAATTTCTGTCAAATAAAAACATTAGGGTGTGTCCTCATCCATCTCATTCAGCAGATCTGGCACTGAGTGACTTCCAGTTCTTCTCAAAGTCAAATGATCATGAAAGGTAAATATTTTGAATTGATTCCAGACTTCAAGGCAGCCACAAAAGCACAACTAAAATCACTGATGAAAGAGGAGTTCTAAAACTGCTTCAGAATGTGGCAAGAACAATGGGATAAGTTTATTCAAAGCGAGGGGGAGTATTTTGAGGGGGACTAATGGCAATGTATCTTTTACTGTAATTTTTTATTTATTTAAACATTCTCTGTATTGTTTGATCACATGTTGTAAACTTACACTAGCTTTTCTATTGGAAGGCCCTAATTTCCAATTGTTACCTTTAGTATGCCTCACATTTACATGTGGTTGGAGACTGAAAGATCTCTGAATATATAAGAACTCAAAGAGAAATAAATATATTTACCTGATAGAGACAGATAATGTAAGGAACAAACGAAAATTAAATAAATATTCCTCTCATTATTATCTTCAGATATACCAAGAACAACATCAATAGATAAGACAAAAAAGAATTGTACTTAAAATTTATATTTAAAGAAAGTTTCTGAAAACTTAAAATATTATTTGTTAGAAATCAAGTAATGGTGGAAGATAAATTTGTGTTTTCCATTAAGTGTAACACAAAAACAGTGAACATTAAAATTATAAAAGAAAAGACAAAAGACTTGCATAATCAATCCAGTACCTAAATAGCTGATATAGAGTTCAGAGCATACATAAGAAATAGCTATATCAGAAAAAATAATAACAGGTACTTTTTTTTTGAAATTTAAGAGCATGAAAGTCTGCATTAAAGAAGACTATTCATCCAGGTGTTCAAAATAGTGAAAAATAATACACTCATTCTAAGACAACTCATTATGACGTTTCAAAACAAGGAAAGTTGATAGAATTGTTAGTCGCACAGAAAGGATGATTTGTATAGATTATGTTTTCAAAACAGAAAGAATGAATGTTAGAAATGAATACCTTCACAAATTAGAGTAAACATTATTTTCAACCTAGAATTCAGTAGCTAGCCTTACTGTCATCTGAATGTGAGGGCAAAATACGCACAAGCAAGGAGGAAAGAATGTACTGTGTTTCCCCGAAAATAAGACCTAACCAGAAAATAAGCCCTAGCATGATTTTTCAGGATGACATCCCCTGAACATAAACCCTAATGCATCTTTTGGAGCAAAACTTAACATAAGACCTGATCTTATTTTTGGGGAAACATGGTAACCAAACTAAAAGAGCATTTAAGAGAATTCCTTGGACTATAATAAAAACAAACAAACAAACAAACAAACAAACATTCTTAGAGAGAGAAGGCTCAAGTCTAGATTGTAGAAAGAGGATAGAGAGGTCTGGTAGGACGGTTCTCAAGGGATAGAAAGAGACAACAGAATATCTGATATGGTAGAGTATTTAGGAAAAGTATAAGGTTTACTTTTACTGGATAGAGCAAGAGAAAACAAAGGCAAATAAAAGACTAATGAAAGCAAACTGATAGAAAAGAAGAGAATATAATAACAATATATTATTTGGCTCTGTGGTGAAAAAATATTTATATCATTATTATAATGTTACTATAACTATTGTTTTAACTAACTGAGTGATTTACTATTTTGGATATATGTGAAAGATGACACTCAGGTGTTGTACGAGGAATAATGTTATCTAAAATCAATACCATATATAATACTATGATATTGCATAATATTAGAAACATAAAGTTGATTAACAGAAAACAGAGTGAGAGTGGTTGTAGAGGGGTATACTGGGGCATGGGACTGCCATTAAGAACTGTTTGCTTTTTAAACTATGCGTATACATTACGTTGATAAACATAAAAAACTCAGTGCTCTCTCTTTCTCATTCTCTCTCTCTCTCTCTCTCTCTCTCTCTCTCTCTCTCTCTTTCTCTCTCTCTCTCTCTCTCTCTGTTGCTCCAAGAAAGCTTTCTATGATACAGTTCACTGATTATTTCCTAGATTCAACCACAAAACACACCAAACAATGAACAACCATTTTCTCACTTCTCCCAAGAATGGTGCATAACTAGTTCTATTTCAGATGCATGGAAAAGAAGTTAATTAATTATATTTAATGGATACCTAGATCATTAGGACTTGATTCTCTTGGTGAGTCTGTGGGAAAGTCTGCACTTAGGCTACGTTAACATTTAATTCATTGTTTTGATCATCTCTGCAGCCTATCTCTTCCCTTTATATTCATGGTGTCTTTATCACACTGCTCAGAACAGTTACTAATTCTCTGTTCCAAAGCCCTTTTCTTCCTCTTGTTTCCTTGAAAGAAGGACTTTATCCTATTTATCATTGTATTACCAGTGTCAAAACATTATCTAATATACAATCAGTAGATCTTGACTTAATTGTGTTAATTAATCTGTGGATATGTATCTTAGAAGACTGAACTGTGTCCTCTGACATGGTGGAGCATTTAAAAAGCCAAGTCATTGTTCCGGCTTGCCCACTCACCAGCTGTTGGCACTTGGAAAAGTTGTCTAAACTTTCTTAGGCTTGTTTTCTCACTTAGTGGTGATAATAATATGTTAGCTAAACATCTCATGGGACTGCTGCTGATATCTGGAGGAAAGATGAAGGTGGTAATAGTGAGTAATGATCTATACAAGTGAAGGCATTGTATGTATGATATCAACAATGATTATTTCAAGCACCTAAGAGCTGAGAGTTAAGGGCATCTTACAAGTATTATGGTCCTCCCCTCACAGCAAGGCTTGTCTTCTAAACCCAGTGAAGTGTTTAAGCTTGCAAAGGTTCTCAGAGTTAGCCAGACTCCCAGCATGGCAGCCTCAATAAAATGAGGGGGAGTGGGAGCATAAATAAGGTAAGTCTGGGTCCTGGAGTAAGTTTAAATGATGTCACCACTTAAAGAAAATCATAGGAGGGTTTTCTGTGCTTGGGCCCTGTATGTGCTGAATATACACTGCAATCTTCAGATTTATTGACAAGATATCAGAAAAAGGTGAACTGCAGACAGATCTAATAAAAGTTGGACAGCCCTGTGCACAAATAGCTCCCATTGCAGGCCAGCAAAATGAATAATATCTCTGTGTGTGTTGTGTAAACAAACTTTACCTAAAATAATTCTCTAAAAGCTGTTCATCTACCGACTTTCCCCCTCACTATCAGGAAATGAGAATTGAAAATATTTAAATACTGGCAGAGGGATGGGATCTGGGTGGCAAACCGATATTCTCTATTAAAGTCCGAGATTTAAAGATCCATTTATCAAAACCTTTGGTGTGTGCCCAAGTCTCCCTGAATTAATGCATGCATGCATATGAAAATCAATGTTTCCTGCCCATATAAACACTGCAGCTCTGAATCAATCTCTCAAAGCCGAAGAGGGTTAAATATTTAAACAAGCTATGTATTGAAATACATTTTTAATGCCGTGAAGTCATTCTGATGAAAGATTACTCAGGAGCCTTCATTACTGAGTGTAGAGAGTAATGTGGTATTATCAGAACAGATGGCCCAGCTGTCTGTGGGCTCTGGCCCCCCTCAGGGTAGATTCAGATACTACTCCTAGAGTCAGCTGTCGGTAGCCAGTGGCCTGAATGGATGGCTGCCTGCACGCCACACATTCCCTACATGACGGCTATGCTGGCTGCTGTCTCAGGGAGCATTTCCTTAAGGAGTCCAGTGCTGTTTTGATTGGATTGGATTGGATTGGATTTCTTTGTAAGCACTTCATGTTTCTGCTGCTTGTTTCAAGCAAAAGCTGCTGTTCAAGAATCCAGAGTGGACGAGCTGACCATTCTGCCGCTTATTGTCGGATTATCGCCGGGCTGCTCTCAACAGTCTGCATGGAGTGTGATTTAAGCCTATGCTGTTTCGTTACTTGCTTCTGATGAAGTGTACTAGTGAGCAGAAAAGCCTTACATTCCTAAGTCCTGAGCGGTGTTGTTCTCATTCCCTCATCCCCTAGCTCTGCAGCTTTGGGAAACTTGCGTAATCGCTCTGACCTTAGTTATTTCTACATGCGATCTCAGATATTCCTTTCTTTTATAGCCTTCTATGACCAGCTGTTAAGTCGTGTGATGGTAGGAAAGAATCAGAATGTTAGTTATAGAAAGAGGACTGGACCCAAAACCAGGCAGAGGGATCGGGTCTCCAAGCATCTTTTCAAACTCTTTTGCCTCATTGCATCTCAGTTTTGTTGTCTCTGAACTAAGATGGCATTTTCTGTTTTTTTTTTTTCTAATTCTATTGAAGCATCTTGAAGGATCTGATACAATATTGAAAAATATCTGTTAAAAACACATGGTTGCCATTTGTGAGAACTACAGATGAGAAAATGGGGGACGTTCTGATGTTGTGAGGAGGAGGTTCTGAGGTGTGGCCAGTGTTGCTGATAATTGCAGAGCATTCGGGTAATGTGTAATTTAAAGACAAACCCAGTGCTGTCCCATCTAAGTCTGATTGGCTAAGTGGCTCTGTTCATTATTGCTCTCCAAGCCATGTTGTGTAAGGGACTATGTCATGAAAAGCAACTATTTGAGGCCAAATTTATTTTCATACCAATTAGGTCAAAATGAGACGCCACATGGAGTACAATGATTTTTGGATTTGGATGTTAAACAAAATTTGAAGGTAAATATGATGACTGGTGAAAATCATTACATTCATCAGTTAAATATTGACCCAATTAGACATTTCTGAAATTTCCTAATTGTAAGTTGATAGCTGCTATTGGTAGGTGACAGGTATTCAGTAAAGAATAACAATTTTCTCCGGGGAGAGAAAGAACACACACTCTTCCAAGTAACCACAGTTTTCTGTGGAAAAGCATGACAAGAAAAAGTTGGAGAGGATTTAAAAGGAACACTTGGCAGGTTTCCTTGTAACAAGGCACATACAGCCACCTGGTTACAACCCCACTAATTCAACAAGGATCAAATCATCAACTATGAGAGAAATTGAAGCCAGACCTTTTGAGTCACAGAATGAAAGCTACCATTTTCATTAGGTAAAGACTCATTCCCTCTCCTTGCTTATTAGCTGTGGATGCTGATGGCTATATACGTAGAGCAGGGTCAGACAGGTGCCCTGCAGCCCTGTACTAGTTTGGCATGTTCAAGGTCCCCAGTTTCATTATTTCCTTTTTCTGCAGACTAACTAGTTTCTACATCCTGCTTATTAATTTCATTTCTACCCATGAGGCACTATAGCTATGCCATAGGCGTTCAACAATATGTTCCTACTGGCAATGTTAACTCATCCTGGTCCGTTGTGACTCAGATGGTTGAACCAATCGCTTCCTGGTCAAGACGTGATTCCTTCTGAAATCATAACAATTTAAGGGTCACCAAAGGTCAAGCCAATCCATGAATTCTCTGGAATATTTCACACACTTTCTTCTTTCACTTTGTTTTCTCAATTCCTTCTATATCTATATGTCACACCCTTGGGATGTTTGATTTTTTCCCACCCTCTGTTCCTAAGTAAGCTTCCTGGTTTTCATAAAGCATTTCATAACCAACTCACCTTGTGAGTTATTTTACTCATCTGAGCTATTATACCACGTTCTCTTTGAAACACTCCTTTGTCACATAAAATACAGTATTATGCTGTTAGCTAGGTGTTGGGGATGAACCAGTGAATCCATAGTCTTTATCTTCTGCCACCTACCTAGCCTCTGTGACTTTGAGAAAATGATTAATCTCGCTCATCTCTCATGGGAATAATACCTCCTTCACAAACTGTTGTGACGACAAAATAAGAATGTGTGTGAAATTCCTTTATAAGTTTTGAAGTGCTACATAAATATAAGGTATTGTTTTTATTATCTTACTTCCAATCATATTAGCTCTCAATCATTTGTCTTGGTGCATAAAGATCAAGATATTTTTTGTTGGTTTTAGCAGAGTGATTTGCACATAAAGATTGAATTGATTGATTCATTTTTGCTTTCAGATTTATGATCCAAGGTCTAATAATATTTCAAAATCTTGGCAGTCCATGACTGAGGCTTTGAGTGTCCTTTCTCTTTAGTCTTTGCAAGTTCAAATGGAGTTGGTTCCCATCTATATGAGATTGTGGTCACTCAAACATGGAGCTAAAGGGGCCTGGGGTTAAAGGCTGTGTTCTCCATATAATCTCATTATACTTTTCACATAACTTTCCAGTTTAGCAAAGGCACCTTGGCCAGCTGTTTTTCACCAACTTTCTATTTGATTTAACTGATTTTAAAGTAAGCTCGGATCATTTTGGTGTTAAAACTTTTAGCAAAAATATTTTCAGACACAAATAAGAAAGCAGAATAATAAGAGTGAGCGGTAAATTTTGAATGTATTCTTTTTTATTTTTTTAAAAAAGTATATTCCTATGTGTTATTCTATATAATCTTTTCAGCATGTCCACAAAACAAAACATTCTAAACCTCATTTTATACATGAGAAATCTAAGGCTCTTAGCTCCAAAATCATTTTTCCTCTTTACAGTAACGTTAACAGTAAATCTAATTTAGTTGAAAAAACAATTATAAAATTAGTTTTGCATAGAATCTGTTCAAATTTCCCTACCCTGGGACAGAGGACTAATCTGACTAACTAGATATCTATGGGAGGAAAAGAAGTAGTAGAAAGTTGTTTTCTCACCTCAAGCTATAGCAAGCACTGTCATGCCACCACAATTATGGGCAGAATCAAGACTTAAGCATGTGCTCCAGGCAGCTAGCTACAGGAAGAGGAAGTCTGAATGAATTGCTAATAGCAGTCACCACACATCATGGGTGGAAGGTTTCTATTATATATGATCTAAGAGGGAAGATTATTTTATGAATGAAATATAAACAAACAAACAAAAATTACCAGTTACACTCTGATACAATGTTCTCTCAGATTCATTTTGATAATTGACAGTTATTTTAGACATAATTTAGACACAGATTTTTATGAAAAACTGTTGCACATGCACAGAAAAGAAAAATAGGTAACACACTGATTTTGAAGGTCCCCGATGCTATTCTAACTCGGACTTTTCTTAATTATTTCTCTACTTGGACACTGATTGTGGGGGCAGAGCCCCAGGAAGTAGTTTCCAGGCTCTCGGCCTCACATAGACAGGTGCTGGCTCAGGTAGTAAATGGCCAACTGTGATTGCATGGCCATCAGCTGTGGCTAGTTGGCCGTCAGCTGTAACCAGTGAGCCATTGGCCACAATATAACTGCTGTGGCTACGCTGGGAGAGAGAAGGAGAGAAGAATGGGGGCTAGCAAGAAGATGATGGCTGGGCTGGCAAGCGTGGATGGCGGTTTGCGGATAGTGTGGATCCAGCCTCCAGTGAGAGTAAGAATGGGGGCTAGCAAGAAGATGGCGGCTAGGCTGGCAAGCGTGGATGGCGGTTTGCGGACAGTGTGGATCCAGCCTCCAGTGAGAGTATAGTGCCGCCAGCGAGAATATAGTGGTATGACTCCCCCATCTATGGCTCCGTGGGTGTTCCTTTTTGGCCTCACCATGTCCTGCGTTCTTATGTGGGGAGCGGGAGCAGAGACCCCGCAGGCCGCCCCGCATGACAAATGGCGCAGCGAGCAGGGTATGGTGCCGTCCAAAGCTCTCTGAAGAGTGGTGGAGTAGTTTGTGTGTATGAACATTCAGTCTCTGGAAGACCAGGAGGAGCAGCTGCCAGAGAGCTGGACCCCCGTGGAGCGGTGGGAGGACGTGGACGGTTCTCCCACCAGCACAGGAAAAACCATGCAGCTGCTGGAGAGATTGAGCCCCGTGGAGAAGTGGAAAGATGTGGACAGTTCCCCAACCAGCACAGGCCGGAGAAAGCGAAGGTCATTGCGGCCCTGTGGGCTGGGAGGTTCCTGCTCGGGCAGCCCGGATGCGGGACTTGTCCCAGGAGGTAACGCATGCTGAGTCCTCCGTGGGAGATGAGGGTGAGGTCAAGGTCGTCCCTCACTCCCAGGACAGCCCTGGTGAATGACTATGGACTATGGGGAATTGCCTTCCATCCCTAATTTAATGGACCGCTTGACTGTTTGTTTGGGAACTGTTGTTAGTGGAACTGGGGGATATTTGCTTTTGTCTCTTGACTGGCCGCCATTGAGAATATGTAAGCACCTTGACTGTGAGTCGTTATTGTTCCAGCAGGGTACCCCGAGAGGCCCAGAGAGAGTGGCAGTGCCCTGAGAGCCCTGGCTGTGTCCAGGAAGTGTGGCTGTTCCCAGAGAGAGTGGCAGTGCCCTGAGAGCCCTGGCTGTGTCCAGGAAGTCTGGCTGAGCCCTGAGGATACCCTGGCTGTGCCCAGGAAGTCGGGCTGTTCCCAGAGAGAGTGGCAGTGCCCTGAGAGCCCTGGCTGTGTCCAGGAAGTGTGGCTGTGCCCACAGAGAGTGGCAGTGCCCTGAGAAATCCTAGCTGTGCCCGGGGAAACTAGTGGTACCCTAAGAAGTCCAGGAAGTCTGGCCGTGCCCAGAAGTACTGGTGGTGCCCTGAGAAACCCTGGCTGTGTCCGGGAAGACAGGTGGTACCCTAAGAAGTCCAGGAAGTCTGGCCGTGCCCAGAAGCACTGGTGGTGCCCTGAGAAACCCTGGCTGTGCCCAGAGAGCCTGGCTATGTCCAGGGTATTGCGTTCACCCCCAGGCTCCTTGCACAGGGCCCCTCGCGGAAGATGCTTGTCGCGTAGATTGTGAGGCAAGAGCCTGTAGGGGTGGAGTGTGGGGGCAAAGCCCCAGAAAGTAGTTTCCAGGCTCTCGGCCTCACATAGACAGGTGCTGGCTCAGGTAGTAAATGGCCAACTGTGATTGCATGGCCATCAGCTGTGGCTAGTTGGCCGTCAGCTGTAACCAGTGAGCCATTGGCCACAATATAACTGCTGTGGCTACGCTGGGAGAGAGAAGGAGAGAAGAATGGGGGCTAGCAAGAAGATGGTGGCTGGGCTGGCAAGCGTGGATGGCGGTTTGCGGACAGTGTGGATCCAGCCTCCAGTGAGAGTATAGTGCCGCCAGCGAGAATATAGTGGTATGACTCCCCCATCTATGGCTCCGTGGGTGTTCCTTTTTGGCCTCACCATGTCCTGCGTTCTTATGTGGGGAGCGGGAGCAGAGACCCTGCAGGCCGCCCCGCATGACACTGATGCTTATCTATTTGCAAACAATATTGTTTTTCGTACCATGAGAAAAGTGATGAGTCAGCATTATGTAAGCCTGTGCTCTACCTTTGCCTCTAGGATTTTTTTTTTTATCTGCTGTAACTCATTCTGCAAGTTACGATGGGTGTGTTCACTCAATTTAACTGTTATGATAGCCACCTGATTGACAGTAATTCATGTTATTTTGTGATCTCAGAGGTGTAAAATGTGGTTGGACAAATGCATTTTGTTGTCTATGAAAATATGGAAATAGGAAATTAATCGATAGTCAGGGACTCAAAAGTGACAGAAAAACAGGTGTACAGCAAATTCATTAGGCAAGTGTAGGTCATTCCTGGAATAGGTGTGGGTTTGGGGATGACTTTTCTATGCTCCCTGGGACTAATGTAGTGGTGGGGATGGGAGAGTAAATTGGAGGTCCTGGCTCCTTTAGACACTGGATCTCCACAATTCTAATATGATTACTCACAAAACAATAAATACTATACTATTTAGAGGTGACAGCTCCAAATTAGGATGAGGCATCCAAAATGTAAGTGATGCATCCACAATTAACTTGTGAAATGTAAATTCACTGGTCCTTATTTTCCTTACCTAAAATGAAAATAACCTATTTACCTCCCTTTCTTCATAGGGATTACTACTGGCTTTCATAGACTGTTATTTGATGGCTGCTACATACAAGGTACCCTGATGGGTCTAACTTCATCAGGCTTTAACCAAGATCCTGTAGCAACAGGCCCTCATATTACACATGAGAAATCTAAGACCTAAGTCTGTTGGGTCACTGGGCCTAATTCAACTCATCAGTAAATAGCAGAGAAGGGATTAAAATCCAGACCTCCAGAATCAAATCCAGTTTTCTTTCATTACATTGCATAAGAATAATTGGAAAAGCTTAAAACAAAATGAAGGGCTATAGGGGGATAATGTGTTAACAATGATAGTCGCTTTATCTACATGAGGAAAGTTCTCTATCTCAAATATTTTAATTAAAGTTTTATTTCTTTGCTAGATGAGGAGATGCACAAATTCTGATTACTGAAGAATCTCATTCTGTGCCCTTCCATTGTTTTCACTGAAGCCACCGATGCCAGACTCAGATGGCGATTGGTGAGGGACTTGGACTAAATAGGAATCAAATTGCAAGTCAGTCCCAACTGCGCCATATTTAATAGCACCTACACAACAAAAACTACATACACAACAGTTCAGCATGCATCAGTGAACAGGCACGGAGCTCTTATCATGAACTTGGCTCTGTGTTCTGTGATTTTATATTTGTCTGTTCATACAATGCTTGTCATCTTGCTGATGAAAAAACCGAAGCTTGGCAAGGTTACCCAATTTGTCCAAATTCACACAGAAAGGTCTTTTAACCCACTGCTCATTCCATTCTTGCCATCTGATTCTGTTCAAGTAAAGGGGAAATCATGGACAGTTAAATTCAAATTCCTGTAGTGATACTACAAGTAACTATGTTTCTTTTGCCAGGGGGCTTTCCTTTAAACGGAATGCATAAGAACTTCAAGATGGCAGATAGGGAAGTAGGCTTTGGTTTTTAGCATACTGACTGCTTTACTGGTAAGGAACACAGCCATGCTCTTTCCTGATTGTCTGAGCATCTTCTCAAGGAGAGAGGATTCTGAATAAAATTTTAAAGAAACAACCATAACAATAAACGCATCTGCAGAGACATAAACTTATTTGTGAGGGTTGTGAAGGAAACGTCTGGAGTGCTGAGGCTATTATTTTTTGAAACTATCCTTGGGTGGCTGGCTAGGTAGTCTTCATCTTTTTACACAGACCCTCCTGTCCATTTCCTGTAGCTTCTTCTGTCCCAGAGAAAGCTACACATCACACCTAAAACTACCATATGCAAACCATCCTCTTTGAAAAGCTGCTGAGATCACTCACTGACTCTCTCAGAGCACAAATGGGTGCATAAGAGAGAAGCCAACTCCCTACCTGGTTCATTAACACGTTGCATATGGCGGGGTGTAAATCCCTCATACCCCTCTGTTCCGGCAGGTTTTTAAAAGAAACTGCTTTAAAATGCACTCTGCTCTTTAAAGCGTAAATGCTTTCTGTGTCATTTATTATTTTTCTATGGAATTTTTTAGGATTTACTCACCTATGGTGTTAGTAATCCCTCCTGGTGTGATACTGCAGAAAGCAGCTTCCTTTGTTATTAACACAAATAATTCAATAAAATGTGCAAAGTAAAAAGAGTCAACAGTAAAAACGAGAATTCTCGTTATCCGTCCTTAACGCTTGGCTCAGAAAAATGAAGATTCTCGTGATCCGTATGCAACGTGTTAAGCACTGACTATATGCATAGGACTGGTCTAGGCCCCTTGGAGAGTACAACAAACATGTGGTCCTTTACCTTAGTTTATATCTACACTGGGAGACTGGGTAAAGCATGTGGAGTCTAAAGCAATACAAGGCCTGACTCTAGTGTTGGCTTGGAAGCTGAAGGGTGAGTCCTAAGGAAATTCAGCAAAGGCAAATTAGCCATGAACAGAAAGACAGAAATGGTTCTTGAAAGAAGTGAGAATTGACCCAGTTCTCAGATTCTTGTTTACATTGTTATTTCTATTGTATAAGTCATTTATAAGGAGAGAACTCACAGTCAAAATACCAGTACCTGGTAACTTCCCCAATCATGTTAGGAATCCCTGTCTTCTCTGGGCTTCTCACATATTCCCATTCTCTTTTCCTTTTTACTGTATTTCTTCTTTCTCTCTCCTTCCACTGTCCCCTGGCTTCTAATAATTCTTTATCCCATACTTTTCCATATCTTCACAGCCTTTGATATATTATATTCCTCCATATCTTGTCTTTCTCATGATCACTTTGTCTCCTTTTAATCATGTTTTTCTTCTGCTCTGATGCTACATTGTCAATTGTGAACTAATGAATGTACTAATAGAGATTTCTGAATTCAGGGGGAAAAACATCCTGGGTATCCCATGTTTGGGTTGTCAATCATCAGAGAACTTTACAGATCTTCTGCCCAAATTATGTAAGGGGAACTTCTGACACAGAAGGGCAATGCCTAAAGGATTGAGGTGTAAAAAGTGGAGGTCCTAGCGCAAAAGAGTAAGTTGATATCAGCTAATCTCAACTTTCACCTTGGGCTCATGCTTGGTTATTTAAAGGAAGGAAGAAAAGAATCGCTGCATATTGATTACCTACTATGTGCCAAGACTTGTCCTGGGCACTTTGAAACATTTAATTCTCCCAAGAGTCATCAAGGTGGATATTAATGTCACCCAATTATAGATGGGGAAACTGAAGCTCAAAGGGCTTAAGTCTATCACCCAAGGTCATGCAGCTGACAATAGCAGAGTCTAGATTCTTCCATTATTTCTAATACCAGCTTGATTTCTACCTCCTTTCCTGCAAGGACCACTAACACCAGACTATCGGCAAAGATAGCAATCCTAACAGTTGTCTCAGGCTTGTAGTAAAGCTTTGATGTCCCTTTATTTAAGGCAGGACCCTGGGTGCCATGCTGAGGAGAGGACAGAAACAGTTTCAGGCAGACCAGGAGGAGACAGGCTGAGGGCTTGGTCACACAAGTGTGGGCTGGAAGGTACAGGAAGTCGGCAGGTCAGAGGCCACTTTCCAGGGAAGTAAGCTAGGCAGGTAGATATCAAAAGCCCAAACAGTCAGGGTCCAGAGACTCAGTGATCACAGAGGCAGGGACAATGGTTCTATTGAACAGGAGACATGAAGGCAAACAAAGATCCTAGGACAGGCGCTTCTTTTGTTGCCCGCTGAGTGTGAGCAGCTTTGGATCCTAGGTGTTAAAGAAAGTTACAAGATCTCAGATACCCGCAGGAAAACTGTATCCCTTATTGAGCATAAAACAGAGACGTGGACATTGTGTTACTGTGGTCAATGCTGCAAAGAGACTAACTTTTATATTGGTTGATGAATCTGAGTCTTGGGCTTAAGATGTGAATAGTTGCACCTTTTACATGGCTCACACTTCAGTGTTGTATGTAAAGACATTGATAGAAACAGTGAAGTATGATGGCCTCCAGCCTCATTATTTTATACCCCTCCCTTCCACCTAGACCTGGTGGTAAGTATTATCCCTTTACTCTCATACTTGCTTCCAACCCCTGTCAAAGCCTGCTCTCTGATTACTGTCAGGGGAAAATGACTATGGGAATGGAGTAGGGCACACATCTTTCCTAGGAAAACTGACTTTATTCAGATAGAAGCCCTGGGAAGTTCAGTGAGAAAGACTCTGAGCAAGGACTGAGATGAGGCAGGGCTCTCATCTCCTGATGTTGCAAGAGGTGAGTGAGCAGGTGGCTAGCCCACCTACACATAAGGTCAGCCCTGACAACAGTCAGTTTTTGTGTGTGTCCTGGAACCATTTTCTCAGAGTGACATTGACATATGTCCCCATAAATAAATTAGCAATCCCATCTCAGCTGACACATTTGGCAGAAAGAAGAAGTTCATGTGCCAGTGTGTGGGTTAATTCCTGTGCCCATTCCACTGGGAAAGATCAAGTGTATCAATGTGTGCTTTTATCACAAGCAATGGGATGCAGAAAGCTTTTCTTTGCTTCTTTTTCTTGGTTTTCACAGAAATATATTTTGACTTATCAGTGTAAAAGATGTGAGAAATTATTAAACTAACAGCAGAGTTATAGAAAGACAGGAGGATAGGTGAAGCAGAAATAGCATTTTACAATTTATAAAAATAGTAATAGGGAGTTTACAGTGCTCAACCCCCCCCGCCCCCCCCCCCCAATTCTCATTGTGATTGGTAGATTTTTATGTTTTCTATATGGCAAAGTTACTTCTGCTAAACCCCTATATAGGATTAAGGCATGAAAAGGCCAACAATTTCTAATGCCTTCCACCTTATTACCTCAGAAGGAACAGTGGCTGCTCAAAAGTGCCTTCCTCTTTCCCACATATTCATTTAAAAAATTTGGAAAGCCTTATAAGTGCTTGTTCCTGCAGTAAATAAATACATTGCCTGGGATAAGAAAAAAACAAATATGTGGACAAAATTCCTATTATAAATAGTTAATTGGGGGGAGCAATTACAGAAATAAACATAACAAGTTTATTTAATAAGTATTGACTGAGCCCTTGAAATGTACTGAGCCCCGTGCTACAATCAGCCTGACTCATGCTCACCCTATAGGTGAGCAAGATGCCTCATCCTGATAACAGAATTTTTACCGCAAATGTTAGCTCTGTTCACCCAGCCGAGATATTTATAACAATACATCGATTATTCTGACCATTCATCTATTTACTATTTCATTTATATATTTACTGCTTATTTCCTGTGTGCCATTCACTCTCCTAAATGCTGGAGATACAATTGTGAACAAGATAGATGAAGCTCTTGCCCTCGTGAAACATATAGTCTAGAGAGCCTCAGGTTTTTATGAAGACAACACAGATTTCGTTTGAGAGCAACTGCACCTATCCAATGTAATGAGAATTGTGCTTTTCTTTCCGATGAGAATCGGCATAAGGTCAAGATTCTCCTGCACTAAGAGTTAGAACCGCTCCTAAATAATGTACCCCTTGAACATAACCAATTCAATGTCTCTGTGCCTGTGTTTTTTCATGTGCTAAGTGAATGAGAGATATTCAAGAACTGCATGGTACGGAATGAAAGTCACTAGCCTCATGTGGCTATTACAATTAATTTAATTTGATTAATGGTAAATAAAATTAAAATTCAGTCTCTCAGTCACACTAGACCATTTCAAATGCTCATAGGCACATGTGGCTAGTGGCTATCATCGTGGATAGTGAAGAACAGAACATTTTCATCATCATAGAAAGTTCTTTTGGACAGCACTGCTCTAGAAGATAACTTCTGGGGATAATATCTATGATATTTATTTGTCTTTTGGCTGTTTTGCTGCAGAATTTAAGATGTAGCTCACTGCTTTGAAATTCTACATCACCTTCCCCATACATCAATTACATGGGATTACTATGCACACTCATATAGATGTTTATGTTTTTTTATATATGACTTTATCTCCTACTAGACTGGATGCACTGGTGGGCATTGATCATTCCATAATCCCCTACATTCTAAATACTTAGTGCAGTGTCCTACAGATGGTGAGAGCTCAATTGATGTTTGTGCTATTGGTGAGGAAGATAATTTCTGATCTTCAGCTGCACCCTAACAGCCTGTGAGCTGTGCCTCTAAAAAGCAGAGGGGACTTGTACTACAGAGAAGCCCTGAAGGACAGATCACGAGTTTGGACTTCACCACATTGAGTTTGATCCCAAAGGCTATTTCTGCACATCAAGCCATCTGGAGATAGCGTGGGTGCCAGGCATCATGCCTGTGCAGTGATGTATCTCATCCCTTGGTATTTAAATGCTATCTTGGCATGGGACACTGGTGTCCACACTCAGCCACAGGCATAGAAAAAAGTTCTGACTTCAAGTCGTGGGCTGCAAACTTCATTTCCTTGGTTGAACTTAGTTATGTCTGGGGCCAGCCGCTCATCCACTTCCACAGCTGCAGGATTCTCCTTCTGGGTCTCTAAGAATATGATCACAAAAGCTTTATAATAAGAAGAAGCTATTAAAGATTTAGGGAATAGGTCATGTCCAAATTCAGTTCTTAAGAAACTGAAAAATGACGTCTGCTCTGGAAGATCAGATCCACTCTGGAGGATGAATTATTTTAAGTTAGGTAACTTTCAGCATTACTTAGGTGCATCAAGATCCAGCTGCCAGGAGGAACAATATTGCAGCCACTTAATGTTTCATATGATAAGATTGTCTTTTTCTTGTCGTCGCTCCTTTCCTTACTGAGCTCCATTTTCTAAGCTCCCTTATCAACTCGTATTTGCTTCAAAAGAATCTGTGCGTATTTTGCCCACAGTATTGGTTTTGGAAATTTGAAAGAGAAAGTCTGCAGCAATAGGTCAGCATTTATACTACATCATCTTTTCAATCTTTCTTCCTTCAAATAAGCTCAATAAAGTAACTCTTATTAACTATTTGCAAATAAAGCCGCTGAAGAACCAAAAGCTTAAGTGACTGTGGTAGGTCCCTAAATGAGATAATGGTAGAACCAGAGCTAGAATCCAATGGAGGACTTAAAACAGTGTCAGAAGAAAAATTACATGGTAAGATTTCAGAGAAATCTGAAAAGGAAAGGATGTCTGCCTTCCATATGTCCCCTTGCCTGCTAGTTAAATTGATCACGACTAGTTATTTAATGCTTAGAATGTATAGGAATGTGTGGCCAAATATTGGGAGAGTTAAAAGAAGTTCACTAACTTCATGATGTTTACAAATACAATTTGGAGTGGTTTTGGAAAAATAATTAAAATTATCAGTGTAATGTACATAAAGAGAAAAATAAATGTACAGGCAACAAATGATTACTGAGCTAGAGGACAAGAACCCTTGATGTAAGTGTTTTTTCACAAATAGATTATTATTGATTTGTAGGAATGAAATGAGAAATAGATATTAGTCTGTCACTCGAATAGAATGGGAAAAATATACAGATATTGGAAAGTGTAATAGTGGCTTAGTTATTGAGGAATATGCAGAAATTAAACAGGAAAGGTAGGATGAATCCAGATTCTGAAGGTATTTTAAATACTGGCTAGGAAATTTTGTCTCTATCTTGTGCAATTCAGAGGCAACTTTTAAAGAATACTTCAGTTTCCATCTGCCCTTCTGACCTTGTAGCATCATGCTTATTTGCATTACTGTCTTTGGTCTTTGGTTTTTGATGCTATTCATGCTTCATTCTAACTCTTTCCTACATCCATTCTTCCTGGAATTTCAGGGCTCAATCCAAATCTCCCCTCTTTCAAGAAAACATCCTCAATTTATGGAATGCATGATAGAACATAACATATTTATCTCTAAAAACTACCTTTTTTAAAAAGCTGAAACTCTTTTGAGACATTGCAAAACCATTCTCTTAAGGCGTAGTCTAGTTTTGTGAATTTGAAGAGTTCGTAGAATAAATTTATCAGCTTTGGTAAAAAGTGCCTAAACTTTAAAAAATTGATTGCTCCTTTAAACGTATCGAAATCTTACTATATGGGGATGCTGAGGTAAAAGCCACAGGAAATGTACAGAGTACACAAAGACGTTAGAAAACCTTTGACATCGGCAGAATCCAGTCTTTCGTTCCAACTATCCCTTGTACATCATTCTTTTGAACCAGTATATGAAATTTTCTGTTTCTGCTTCAAGAAAACAGATGTCAATGAGGTCTTTTTTTTTTTTTTTTTTGTCTTGTCTGGTACCTGGCACATAAGAAGATGGTTAACTAATAAAAGTTTCTTGCACTCAATTGTCATGTGCCAGGCATTTTACCCCACATTCTTTAACTTAATAACAGATAATTCAAACGTTGTGCCAAAGATGAATTCTAGGTCCTCCAAGATAAATTAATGGCCCAAGACATTCATGCAGTTATATTATAAAGATGGAAAGACCTAGGATCTAAAGAGTCAAGTATTCATACATTCTTTCTACGGATTACACACATAATTAGAGTTAATCGAATTGAGAAACTTTCAAAGCATTACTATTGGGAAGTGAAGGTCTGGGTGACATTTCTTATTAAAGAGGAAATGGCCTTTGGAATACCACTTTGTGAAATAAAGAAACAGACACCCACTACATATGGCTAATCTTACATATCTGTTCATAGCAGAAAGTATAGACAGCAGTCTCTTAGCCCTATTTTACTGTGAGAAATCAAGCCTCAGGGGATCTAGAGTCTAAACCAAGGTAGGGATGTTGGAACTCAATGAACTGAAATCAGAATATGTCCTGCCTGCTTGATCTTTAGCAAACCTCTTCCTCAGCTCATCTAACTGCGGACCGAAGGTTATATTATTATTCCTCCAACAGTTGGTTCCATTCTCTGACATTTTTCTTGTTGCCTGTGATTTTGTGAAGCATCCACTTTTCACAAGTGAAAACTGATTTTGTCCAAACAGATGCTTGTTTCTATATTTTGCATTCTGGAAAAAAAATATGGATATGATTTTGTTCAGGAGGGGGCTAGAGAGAGATGGGGAATGAAATCACTGGTAGAGGCACAGCTTGAGCCGAAATTAGAAGCCAAGTGAGAGCTGTAAGCAGGAGGAAGGGAGTCTCCAAAGAAAATTTGTTGTATAATAAAACACTCATTGAAAATATTCTGACAAGGAGCCCTAACAAAATTCTCACATATCATAGGGTAGATGATAAAATGGTTTCTCTCTAAGTTTCTATAAGAAGTTGTGGTAAGCTAGATTTGGACAAGTTATTCCAAGAGAGGCAAACAATCGAACCTCAATCGTTCCCTCAATCAGCAATCATCTCCTAAGCACCATGTTTTTGTCCTAATCACTGTTAGGCTGGAATCAGAAGAATCAGGAGAAAAACAAATAAAACTCACAAACGCAACATAGATGATGTCCAGGAGAAGCTCATTGGACAGATGGGACACAGGGATAATAAACATGCAAAACGGGAGCCAGAGGAGCCAATACAAGTTAAGTTTCAGATATTGTTTCTCCGGGGCACGGCTGCCCTATTGTTCCATAGCTCAGTCCACTGCTGTCTGACTCTGAATTCTTGGATTGGATTGAAGAGAAGGCATGATGCCTGATGCTCTAACTCCTCTGTAGGCACCACAGTCGCTGAGGCAGTGCCCATTTTTCCCAATTGACTTTGCTGGCCTGTGACTGAGACGCACCTCACTGTCATTTCTCTTCCTCTGTCTAGAGTCTGCTGAGCCAGGCTAAGGAAACTGCGTGTAGCCCACCCTCAGCATCCTGATTCTCTGAAGGTGGATTTCATGTCTGCAACTAGGGTAGTTGGTGCACATTTTAGGGGTGGGATAGCTTCCTAGAGATCACTAAATCAAGTAGTGGAGGTGACCCTCATGACAAGAGTAAGAGCGTCTCCTGAAGAGCATCGCAACATTTTACCCCAAATACCACTCTCTTCCCCAGGCTAAGATGCTGGTTAAAAAAGATTCTAGCTTTCTGCCTAGACACAGGTTACTCAGAGCGGTCAGTGGTCATGTTCCCCTCATTCTCTGCAGCATCCAAGGGGAGGATCCCTGCACATACAGAAAGCGCTCTTCTGTTCCTGGTGTACATTCAGCATCACCCAGATGTAATTGGAATGACTTTCTTCTAATCTGGTTTGGGCTCTGATGATAACTGCTTCCATTTATACGTTCAGAGATCACTGCTGAGTGACTTTGCACTCCTCTACATCAAAGGTAATTATTATTTTTATAGTTCAATTAGCAAAAATCACATTTCTGTTTGCCTTGCTAAGATGGTACCACCAAATGTAACAATAGCACACTTATCCCAAAGCTACCTAGGGACAAGATATTATTAGAATATCACAGCACTTTGTTCCCCCTCCTCCATTATGCAGATGGGTCATATTCAATTTGAAAATTAGAATGCTTCAAATTAAGAATATTAGAGCTATAAATATTATAATCCTGTAAAACTAACTTCTCGATTTAGAAATGAGGACACTGAGGCCCAAATTCAGTGATTTGTCCTAAATCACACCAGTCTATAAAAGAACCATCATTCTAACCAATGTCTTTAGACTCCTGGTACAGTACTCATTTTTCCTTTTCTCTTTAAGCTCCAGATATCGAAAAAGAAGTATAATAAAATATCTCAGGATTGAAGAAAAGAGAAAGTGATCCACCATTTGTGGAGTATCTCCTGAGTGCAAGGCATTTTATGCAATTTAATGCCTCCAACTGGATACCTAGGCCCTAGACTCTACTCTGACACCAAGCATCTATGCGACCTTGTGACCTGGTTCTCCTTGAGCTTCCATTTCCTCTCTCCTACAAGTAAGCAGACTGGACTAGAATATTCCAGGCAGTCTTTTTGCACTATAATTTTGGACCAAGTGTCAGCCATATTTTAGTTTAAGCATCTAAGCACCCTTTGAATATTCTTCTTGTCTCGTTGTTCCAAGTAGGGAATGGGTTCTTTTGTTCCACTGCAGTATTGCTACTATATGTTCCTAGATTTAACCACAGTTAGAAACCTTTCAAACAGTTTTGTTTTTCTCTTTATTCCTGAAACTGCTGGCATAGAGTTAGAAGGAAGAATATATACCATCCCAGACCTTGAGCACAGTGTAGGGGTGGGAGGTCAGAGCTGTGTCCAGCACAGTGGAGGCAGTTCCCTTCCTTTCCCATAGCCTGCTCGACTGTTTGGGCAAAGGGCTCTCCAGCAGTCTGACAGCCTGTTTCCATATTATCACTGCTTTCTCCTCTCCAGTTTTATTAAGCATGTTAAGTAAGATGTTTTGCCATGTTCTTACAGAGTCTGTTGCATTGATTATTCACAGTGCCATCCCCCCTCCTCCCATCCTGCTTGGTGCCCCCTCTACTTGCCTTGATTTATTACCCACTATATTGTTCCCAGCACAGACCTTTTTATCATTGTCACATATGTGAGCCTCGTGATGAGATATACTCAGTAGTGGCTGGAGGGGCAGGAGGGAGCTGTAGGAATCAAGCAAGGACGAAGTTTGCAACTGATTGTATTTTTTTCTAAAACTCATCTCTGCTTATACTTTGGAGGACCCCAAACATAATTCTCTTTGTCTCTTTATAATATATAATTCAGTGGACTATTTGAAGGATATTTAGACTTCATAGCCAAGTTTTACTAGGAGCCCTGAAATAAGTAACAAAGGGAAAAGCAATCAATTATTCAATATTTAGTATGTGTCAATCATGATGTCAAGTGCTTTATATAGATGATCTCCTGTGATTCTGTCTCAAAACAACAAACAAACAAACAATAAACAACACTTTGTTACATAGATTGTTTTTAATTCCATCCCTCTTTTCTGTGTGAAGAAATTGAGGCGCAAAGGGGTCTAATCATATAATCACAAAGCGGTCAGGTCCAAGTTCTGACCCCTAGGTCTTTTGACCTCAGAGGGGCATTCCTAATGGCTACAGATAAAAATGATAGAATTTTTTGTTGATGATCTGAGTGGATTTTCCGTTTATGTTTTTTGTCATTTGCTTTTCCAATACATTTTGGAATCAGTTGGTCAATTCCACTAAAATTGTATTGGAATTTTGATTGTAATTACCTTGTTGTACAGATCAATACAAAAAGAATGGTCACATTTTTATAGTGACTATCAATAAACACTATATCTCTTCTTTTATTTTGACTTTCTTTTACAATTTTCTCTAGAAGTCTGGCACATCTTTTGTTATAGTAATTTTCAGATACCTTATATTTTTGGATGCTAATGTATAAGAAAATATTTTCCTTAATTACATTTTCTGAATTCTGCTGGTATATAGAAACACAATTGATTGTGTATATTGATCTTACAGCTTACAGCCACATTGCCAAACTCTCTTATTATTACTAATAATTTTTCTGTAAATCCTTTTTGGTTTCCTATATAAACAATCATAACATCTGAAAAAAAATTGCTTTGTTTATATCTTCTGATTCTATGCCTTTACTTTCTTTTATAAAGATTTTTATTAAAATAGAGCTAACATACAATATTATATTAGTTTCAGGTGTATACCATATTTATTCAACATTTATGTACATAAAGAAGTGATCACTATAAGTCCAGCAGCCATCTGACACCATACCACACTATCATAATATTATTGACTATATTCCCCATGCTGTGTATTACATCCCGTGATTTATTTGTTTTATACCTGGAAAGTTAATGCTAGTAGGGGACAGTGCTGTGATTCAAACACAAAGCAGGACTCTACAACTTGTGTTCTTAACCAACTATCTGCATTTTTCAAATGGATAATATGTAGAACTCTATCCTATAATATTATAAAATATATGAATTAAAAAATGTTCCATGAGCAAAACAGTTGGGAAATTCTGAGTGTTTACTGTACTCTAGGACTTTGAGTTTTTATTGTAAATTTAAAGACCAGAGAAAATAGCAAATGGATTGGATAGCATTTCTAGGTAATATCTTTATCTTTTCACTCCTTTTTCTAACAGCACAAAGTGAATAATTAATGGAAAATAATACTTCCAGGATGTGAACTAGATATGGTAGGAGTATGTAATTAGGGTGCTCAAAAATGCTTGATTTGAGGCTCAGCATTTAAAAGTGAATGTTTATATGCAACAGACAAATAAATGAACAAAAACAGAAAGGTTTTTTTTTTTTTTTTTTTTTTTTTAAATAAACAAATACATTGGATAATAGTTATAGTAAAGAATATACTCAAAAGATGGGAGTAAAAACTGTTTGGCTCCCCTTGGTATCACTAACTCATGGAAGACCTTAGTTGTAAACAAGCAGGATGCTGCAATCTCTGACCTAGTTAAAACTGGGTAAACCACAATAGGTGTGTCCCTCAAATATTTGCCAAGTACTTGTCCATGTCTATTATAGCTACTGAGCAAATGGCTTAGCATGAATAATTTTGTCCTTAATGTGTACCTCATTAAGAAGTAGATGTCTTCTCATTTACTGCTAACTTCTCCAATTCATCTAAAGTCTGCAGACCATCTATTACATTTCCAAATACTGTGCATTTCATGTCCAAATGTGGCTGCTTGCCATAGGTGATGAAGAACTGAAATCCGTTGGTGTCTGGGCCATTATTAGTCATAGATACAACACTTCTAACATCGTGCTTAAGATATTCACTGCATTCATCCTCAAATTTCTTGTGCCAGATACTGTTACCTCCACTTTTGGTATCTGTGAGATCTCCTGTTTGAACCATGAAACTTCTTGATATTTCTGTGAAATATAATTGTAGTAATTACTGGCACAAAGAGCCAAGAACTTTTCATGTGTTTTGGGTGTGCTCTCACAGAAGACTTCTATTTTAGTAACACCTACATCTGTATGCAGTGTCACCAAAATTTTTCTTACTGTTACTTAATTTCTCACAGTCTTATTCAGAGTTAGAAACTGAATCTTTAACTACTTTGGTTAATACAGCTGTAGTTAAAGCAGAAAAGATGCAATTGCAGATGCCTTGGACAGGTCCATAAATTCGAAATTAGTATCTTCATGTCACCAGAAGTCAAGAACAGGACCCATTCGAGACAGAAGGCCCCTCTTGGGCTACCTCCTTGTCTCTCCCCTCTCCTATCTAACTCAAATCAAAATGGCTAGGACTAGGGAGACAATGTAATTCATTCCCACCTGGAACACTTTCGACAGTGAAAAAGAGCTCTTTAATAGTAACATTGGGAGCAAACGTCTAGCCCGGAAGTATTTTGGGCAACCTCTACAAGTGCCTTGGGCTCAGAGGTAAAAATCAAAAGTAATTGCTGATAGATATGTAGTTATTACCATTATATTAATATTTTTGACACTTTGTTTTTAAAATCTTAAAGAAGTCCTTCTAACATTCCTTTTAATATTGGTTTGGTGGTGATGAACTCTTTCAGTTTTTCTTGTCTGGGAATCTCTTTATCTGTCCTTCGATTTTAAATGCTGGAATTTAAATGCTGGATTTTAAATGCTGAGAGTACTCTTGGTTGTTTTTCATCACTTTGACTATTTTGTGCTAATCCCTTGTGGCCTGCAAAGTTTCGATTGAGAAATCAGGAACAATCTTATGGGAGCTCCTTTATAAGTAACTAATTGCCTTTTTCTTGCTGCTTTTAGGATTCTCTCTTTATCTTTAACCTTTGCCATTCCAATTATAATGTGTCTTGGTGTAGGCCTGTTTGGGTTCATCTTGTTTGGGACGCTCTGAATTTCCTGGGCTTGTATATTCATTTCCTTTGTCAGGTTAGGGAAGTTTTCCATCATTATTTCTTCAAATAGGTTCTCAATCCCTTTCTCTCTCTCTCCTCCTTCTGGTACCCTTATGATGCAAATATTGTTACACTTGATGTTTGTTCAGAGGCCCCTTAAACTATTCTCATTTTTATGGATTCTTTTGTTTGTTTCTTTTTGTTGCTTTTATTGGGTGTTTTCTGCTACATTGTTTCCAAATCTCTGATTCGATCCTCTAGTGGATCGAATGTTAGTTAGTGTATTCTTCACTTCTGACTAGTTCTTTTTTTTATTGTTTCTATGTCTTGTTTTTAGGCTTGCTATCTCTGTTGAAGTTCTCACTAAGTTCCTTGAGCATCCTTATAATCATTGTCTTGAATTCAGTATCTGGTAGGTTGTTTGCTGAGTTTTGTTTAGTTATTTTTCTGTAGTTTTCTCCTGTTCTTTCATTTGGGATGCAATTCTTTGTTTCTTCATTTTGGCTGCCTCTCTGTGTTCATTTCTGTATTTTAGGTTGATCTGGCTGTGTCTCCCAGTCTTGGCCAAGTGGTCTTATGTAGTAGGTGCCCTTTGGGACCCAGTGCATAGTCTCACTGGTCACCTGGGCTAGGGGTTCCAGAACTGTCTCTTGTGTGTGTTGTGTGTTCCCTCCTGTTATAGTTGAGCCTTTATTATTGGCACACCACGGGGGAGACTGACCCTTAGCCTGACTGACTGTGGAGTTTGGCCACATCCACAGCTTATGGGCTGCTGTGCAGAAGCTTACTCCACTGAGTGGGATTTGTCCCAGTGAGCCTGAGGCCTGTTGAGACAACCCTTTGGGTATGCCACTTGTGGGGTTAATTGGGTGATACTCTGGTCTGAAGCCAACTTCTAAGTATGTTGATTCTGGGGCCTTTTGGGAGGGACTCTGGTGTAGGCCCAGGTCATCCACTGCCTGTGACCAGCTGGGGAGTACCTGGAAGGAGCCACAAAGTGATCTGCTTTGGTTGATGTCTGTGCTATACCTGGAGGTATGTGGGAGAGGCCATGCTGTGAACTGACAATAGCTGCTACCAGTACCAGGCCTTGGGTAACTCCACAAAAAACAAGGACACTCTGAGGCCTGCTTCTACCTGTTGGCTCCCATAAGGTTCACTTGCTGATAAAGCCTCATGCTGTATGTGAGTTGGATGAGGAGGGGTCTCAGGGAGTCACCAAGGTAGGATGAGTGTTCGCCAGGTTAATGTAGATTCTGGTTTGGTGCCAGGGCTGAATCTGAAGCTACTTAGGAAAAGTCTCAAAGCCCACTGAGGCCAGCTGCCTCCTTCCTGAGGCCCTCAGATCTCCAATAACTATCTAAGAAAGAGTGCAACGCCTGTGGGGGAGGTTGTTTGCCAAGAAACTGTCTCCAGTGTTGGGCAAGTTTGAGCAGGGTCCCAGTGAGGCACCAGGATGGAGTGAGCAGAGTTCACCAGAACAAGAGGGATTCAGCTTTGGCCATGTGTGGGACAGTGCAACACAGGAAAGGTGGTGCTTGCTGGTGGGCTGCATGGGAGAAGGACCTCACACAGGGAAAAATGGTGACTGTCCCTCTAGTCTTCACCTTGAAACCACACAACTCAGTCTCTCCCTGTATGTCTCTGATGTCCCCTGAGTCACTGTGCCTTCTCCAGAGCCAAGAATGAGTGCCTGCAAATGAGTGACTCGTGCACAGGCCCATGAAGAGGATATCTGGTTTTCCTGCAGCCCTCTGTCCCACCTGGATGGTCAGAATCCCCACTGTTTTTCACAACCAGATGTTGTGGGGGCTCTTCTTCCTGGCACTGGTACTCCAGGCTGGGGAGGATGGTGTGGGGCTGGGGTCTCTTGATCCTCCAGGGGGTACCTCCAAAGCCAAGGTATCCCTCCTGATTCTCAATCGCCACACAGAGGTTTGGGGTCAGCCTGTTCTGCATATTTGCCCTTCATAAACCAGTCTCAACATGGCTTCTTCTTTATATCCCTAGTTATAAAACTTCTGTTTATCTAGACTTCAGATGGTTCTCCACCTTGATTTGTTCTATGATTTAGTTGTATTTTTAATGTGTTCATGGGAGGAGGCAAGCACAGTGTTTATCTACTTCACTATCTTGGGTCTTTTCTTTATTTTCATTTTTTAAATCATACTTTTCTAGGCTAGGATATCTATCACAATGTTGACTGCAAATGGGCATCATTGACTTATGCTTGATTTAAAGAAAATGCTTCAAAATATTTATCCATGTAGAATATTGTGTCTAGTTTGTGTTATCCTTGTTGCTTATATTTATCAGGTTAAGGAAGACCTAATATATATATTTGGTCTTCTTGCAGTTACTTCTAAATCTCTTGGAGTTTCCTGTTATGAGAGCAATAAAGGTGTCTTCTGAAGGTATGTTAATATTGACTTTTGCAAAACATCCAAGGGTGAGGGTTGGTTACCAGGGGAAACAATCATGTGATTAGAGAGTTGGAACTTTCAGTCCCATCTCCCTGATCTCCTGAAGAGGAGCAGGGCTGGAAATTGACTGTAATCACCAATGGCCAATGATTAAATCAATGATGCCTATTAATGAAGTCTCCATAAAACCCCAAAAGAATGGGGTTCTTAGAGTTTCTGGGTTGGTGAACACGTGGAGATTTGGAGACAGTGACAGGTTCCAAGAGAGCATGGAATTCCCCCACCCTTTCCCCATACCATGTGTTATGCATCTCTCATATCTAGCTATTCCTGAGTTATATCCTTTTAAAATAAACTGGTAATCAAATAAATAAAATGCTTTTTTTCTGAAACTGTAGCAAATTTACTGAATGCAGGAAGAGGATACTTTGATGATCTGTGACCATTTTGAGGTGAAATTATATCTTGTAAGTTTAGTCAAAATCAGACTTTGAGATTCATTCAGGCTCTGATAAGGGAGTCTCTAAGCAAGTCCAGTGTATAACTCAGTAACTCAATCTCAAGGCTCTCACTGGAATGGTCAATCCCCAATGCCTGGGCTTCAGGCATTGTACCTTCAACCTTAGTGCTGGTTTCCTACCTTTAATTCCTTGATCTTGGTCTATGCCTATATTTTAATCAGTTGTCTCTTACCTGGCGCCTTGCTTATCATTGTAACCAATGCTGTGGGTCACTGTCCAACACATCCATCTGAATCTGCAGAAGCTTATAGGCTGCTGTTTCTCAGCTCTCCTACATACTCGAGGTGGCTCTCTGGGTGTATTCTGCCCATTAGCATTCAAATTCTGATTAATGATAATTATGATCTTAGAGAAGGAAGTGGTTTAGGTGGTAAAATTTTGTACTTGTCACACTATATTTTATATTGGGTTAACAATTAAATATTTATCTGTATATTATCTTGTCTCCATAATTCTCAGCCACCTCAGGCCATTTTCTACCATTTCATGTTTCAGAAAATGGCATGCCTCAGCAAATCTGAAGGAAACACAGTTGTTTTTTTTTCTGGCATAGACATTAGTTAGTAAGAAAGGGAACTTAAAGATCTAAAATCTTGTTTTTGAAGACAAAACTCAAACTTTTTACCTAATTAACATATTTGGTGAGAATGTACAATGCCATTAAAGTCAGTTTTGCCTCCTGTGGAACTAAGGATGAGTCCATCGACTTAAAACAGGGCATGTGAATTAGGGGGAAACAAGAGAATTAAACAAAATGAATGTTCTTGAGATACAGATAATCTTGCCTGAGGTACAGGGATAAATGCATATAACATGTTCCAGGATTTGAGAATATAGAAGACCCAGGATCTGCTTTCGGACTGGAATTCTGGAAGCTGAAGCCACATTGCAGTCCCTCTGCCACCATGACGTTGAGCTGTGGAGTTGTCTGGGACCAAGAGAACCTAAGATAGTGTCTACATTTCCTATAGACGTGCGCGCGCGTGCACACACACACGTAAGGAAAAGAGTCTACCTTCTTCATGCTTCTGAGAACATCATACAAGACCATAGTCATGATAGAGGAAGCCCACAGTGGAAAGCACCATAGAAGTATGTCCAGAAACCAAGTAGGAGATGGAAGTCTCAAGGAATGCCAGTTGGAAGAGAGATGGTATCCAAGACCCAGAGAAGTTGATAGTTCATCCCAGTGGATACCAACATGGATAAAAGCCGAGAACCTTGGGCCAGATACCTGCTACTGAGTGTTAGGTGATACCCCAGGGACTAGGCAGAAGAGGAAAACAATCCCTGAACTGATTAACTTTAAACCTAGAATGATTTGACCATGAAATGAGTACATTTATGTTCACTGTGATCAAGTGGATTAGGAGACTCAGAGAAGAGATTAAGTTGAGTTATAAAGAATAGTTACAGTTCCTGCACATCTGAGATAGTGAGTAAGAAACCGCTACCATTTTTCAGTTTATAGGTTGGAAACGCTGGGAAATTTTTAAATTTCCATTTAGAAAATATGGGTACAATTATTTTGTTCTGTGACAAAGTGGGAATGGTATTGCAGACATTACAATGTTTTCTGTTTACTGTTTATTTTCTCTTCTGCTTCCTCTTTTGTTTTGTTTGTTATTTGCTAAACCAGATAACTTCTTGGGAAGCATATTACATGTTTTGAAATTTAGATAAAATAAATACTATTCTCCATGTAAATAGCAATGCACAATGAATTCTTTGTTTTCAGAAAGGGCTGACTTTGCCCATATGCATTGCAAAAATATTTAGCAGATTGATTAGCATTAGTGTTGTTTTTAAGTGCTATTTATTTCAGTAGAAGCTGGGCTACACAAATTAATTTTTTCTGACTATAAAGGGGTTAAGTGTAAAAACACTGAAGTAGAAACCCAGAGTAATTGGCATTATATTTCTGAATAAGCATAGTAATATTTTTATTTATTTATTTTTTTTGTAATTCTCATAGGCTGATGCCCTGGCAAGTATCCATAAACTTGTTTCATATCCACCAGCTCTGCCACAAGTGGAAAATATTGGCCAACTCCTACTCGATGAGAAACACTTTTCATCTCCTTCTATGGGAGACAGAAGGGCTATCAATCACAGTTGCCATCAGATTCTGACATTGGCTGAGTAGCTTGGCTTTCTGCCTTAGGTCCACATGACATGTTCCACTGCATCACTCTGATTTCTCTTTCCATAATGATGGCCATGGGCACTCTTCTTTCTCCCATCTCTTCCCTCAGGGTGTCATCTTCTTCCTGATCCATTTCTACCATTAGCAAGTAACCGATTTCCACCTACCAGTAGGCACTCAAATTTAAACTGCATGAACATAAAGTTAGTGGGAAAAGAGTGAAAGTTTGGTTTACTGAGTTTCCCATCAGTTTTATTGTTTTTCTTATTACTATTGCCTATGTTGAAAGTACTGGATTAGACACCAAGGGTCCTGAAATTAATCCCAATTCTGTTCCTTTCTAGTTTTATAACCTTGGGAAACTAAAAACCTTGTCTGCATATTAGAATTATCTGGGGAATCTTTTAAGCATTTAAATACTCAACTGATACCCCAAACAAATTTATTCAAAATTTCTAGGGGCAGAAAACAGGCATCAGTAGATTTAGACATTCCCCAGGTGATTCCATGCAGAATTTGGGAAGCATTGAACTCATTTCTTTAAAACTTAGAATACTAATCAATCTAATTTTAATAACTTCACCTCAGATCCTACGCTTGTAGGGTATAACTGCTATTATATATGTCAAAGTCCTTCATCAATTAAGTAGTCATTAATATTTTTCACAGATGTTATATTCTGAGAGGAGTGAAATAAACAGAGTTATTGGCTCTTCCAGTTACTAGGATTGCAGGATGGGTAGTAACAAAGGTTACTCTGACTTTTCCTTTTTCCTATGTTAGCCCCTCCCTCAATTTTAACCACAAGATGTGAAACAACATGATGAATTCCAGAAAGCAGCCCCAGGAAGCCTCAGGGTCTTTCAGAGTAAAGAATATGTATCATACATGAGTTTAGCATTTTAGAAAATCCTACTAGTCCCTTTACTGTACACCACCTGTTCTACCCCAGTGCCTTCTGTATGATACCTGAAACAACAAAGGGGCTTATTTCTAAATAAAACATTTTAAAATAAATAATTTTATATAAAATGAAAAGAATTTTTTTGCACAGGTAGAATTTAAAAATTTTGTTTTTAGTAGCTAAGACTATTGTGCCAATGAATTTTGATATTCCCTTCCATACTAAAATATAATACTTTGTGGTAGAAAAAGCATTCACTTAATATTAGCAGAATAAGGAAAAAGACTGAAGTAATGAGGAATAAGAAAGGAGGGCTGGAGGCATCCAGCTGAGAGCAGTTTTATGATAGTGTAATCTGTAGTCATGGATGCAGCCCTGTCCATGAGGACTTGTGACAACATCAAAAGTTGATTTGAAGGGGAAGGGCAATAAGTGGGTTTGACCATCACAAAGATAAATTTTATATCCCTCCTACGGCAGGGGAAATCACACAAATACACACATACTCACACACAGGAAACCTGAGAGATAGAGTTGTATTGGTGGTGATTAAACTCAATGAAAGACCAAGTCCTCACATTTCGTTAGCTCGAATAGTCCGAGCCCTTGACCACTGGCCAGAGTTATTATGCTGACACTCCTAGCTAGAAACTGCTATAGAGGTACAAAGTGAACCTTTGATCACTGACTTGGATAGTTTGCCATCAATGGGAAGTCATGTTTTATAAGATAAGACCGTATTAGTAACTTAAATTACAACTTCTATAAGTACGGGTATCCCTGATTTCCCAACCTACTTATTCAATAATTTATTGACATTTCCAGAAAGATTTCTGGCAGGCATTTTAAACTCAGTGCACACAAAACTGAATTTGTGATTCTGCTTCATCAAAACTTTCACATGTCCCTCTTTTCTCATTATCTAGTGAAAGCACCACTATTCACACAAGTGTCCATCTGGTTACCTGGGAACAGGGCTTTCCCTTTCCCATCTGTGACAATTGGTTAGCAATTAGGCTAGCAAGACATACAATTTCTAAATCCTAAATATCAATAAAATAGTTTCCTTGTGCTCTACACTCTCTAAAACTGATCTAGTTTAAATATTAATAGCTAACACTTTTACAGTGCTTAATAGTTAATATTTTTACTATTTTAATATTCACAATCACCTTCTCAGGCAGATATGATTCTTATCCTTGTTTTACAGAGAAGCTAAATGAGGTTCAGACAGGCCCAAGGTCATTCCACAAGTGAGTGACAGAGCGTGATTCACACCCAGATATTACTCTTCTACTTCATTTCCCAGCACTTACACCTTATATTTATTTATTTGTCTATCTATCTATTTATTTACTTGGTAAATTTTTATGTTGAAATAATTTTAGACTTACTGAAAAAGACGTGAAAAGAAATACAGTACTCTTCTGCCGTAGTTCCAACTGTAAAATTTTCCATGCTTTCTATCATTTTTTCCATATATACATATTCTTCTTAGTACTACTATTAAGATCACCATTGTTCCTTTGAGTTGTTCCTATTTCTTTTTAAGATGTCCTCGTCATTATTTGAGCGCTTCTTCATTTTTTGGCATCTCAAGATATTTTAGATTTAACTTCTAATTTCCCTGTCCCAGTCTTTGAATTAGCCATTCCTCCATGGAACTCTGTTTTGCTTAGTAGAGAATGGTATTTAGAAACCAAAATATGGACACTAGATGTATTCATGTACTTGTGTGATAATAGCTTTAAGCCATCTTAAAGAACAGAGCTTGGAAACATACGTCTCTCTCTCTCTCTCTCTCTCTCTCTCTCTCTCTCTCTCTCACACACACACACACACACACACTCATACATACATCTATATTTATTTCTATAGTTGTCTATTTGCATATGTATTGAAAACCTTATTTCATACTTATTTCATATATCCAGTATCAACCCAACACCAGAGGACTCATCCTAGCTTTCTCTCTCTACTTATTTGTAATTTCTTTTCCAAAAGTGAAAAAAGCAGCTCTCAGTATCCAAATAAATATATTTACTTATTATATTTTCCAAATCCTTCAATGCACATAAAGTACTTTGAAAAGTTTAGCCAATATCACTGTGAAAACCTAATTTATTAATTAGAGGATAATGTTTGTGTACAGTTCTTTTAGTCTTAGGTATTATAGTACAAAACATTTTTGTTTCTCAAAATTATTTATGTTCTTTGTTTTTCACCATTCCTTTCAGTATTCTCAGGTTATTTGAAATAAAGTTAGATTTCTTGTTTCCAGTTTATATTCCATTTTGAATTGCCCCAATCATGCTTGATTATTTGATTATTTATTTTGACTATGTAAAACATTAACATTGTTCTAAATATCAAAATAATATAAAAATATATACCCAGAAAGGAGTTACAATCTTCTCATCTTTAACACTAATCCCATTTATTCTTTATGTCAACCTTGTTTCCCCATATACCCTGTAGTAATGAATCTTTTTAATTTCTTACTTATCTTTTCTATATTTCAGTTTTGTATTAAGGATAAGGTACATGTATATTTTCATATATACATATTTCTTACATGAAATTTAGCAGGCTACAGATACACTTTTATTTCTTCACTTAAAAATATAGCCTGGATTTATTTACTTCATATCAGTTTATAAGGATCATCACCATCTTGACTTTTTATAGCTGTATAATACTCCATTTTATCCCATAGTTCATTCTTTCAGGCTAATGTTTCCATGTACCTGTGGGCCTTTTCAGTATGTAGATTCAAGTCTTCCTTTATTAATGGAAAATATTGAATTATACATTTAAATATTAGTACAGTTAATTTTTAAAAATTAATTAATTCACATTATATTTGTTTTTTTTAGGGACTCCAGATTTGTGAATGAAGGTTTTGCCTGTCTAATTTTCACCACTTTTTCTCATGACCTCTTTCTTGCTTTCTTTTTCTTTCTCTTTTCCTTTCTTTCTTTCTTTCTTTCTTTCTTTCTTTCTTTCTTTCTTTCTTTCTTTCTTTCTTTCTTTCTTTTTTCTTTCTTTCTTTTTTTTCCTGAATCCAAACATGTGTTCTTTAATCCCTTCGCCCCTTTTTTGGTCAATTTATATTCTTCAATTTGAATTTCTATTTTAAAGTGGTTTTCTTATCCCCAAATTTTGTTTGAGTATATTTAACTTGAGTGTTGTTGTCTTACAGTTTCTTTTAATTTTAGTTATTTTTTAAGAGGGGAATTTCATCACTTGAGGTGTATTAAATCCTGTTTTCTGATTTTTTAAATGATAATTTTACATGGATTTATTAGCTTTTTGGCCCATTTATTTTTCAGTATTAAAGTATTTTAGAGGATTTCCTGTTTAATGGTGTCCTCTTTTTTTCATAGTAACAAGGACCATATTCTTTAATGAGTGTGTGTGTGTGTGGTGTGGTGTGGTTGGAAACAAAATATATATCCTCTGATTTTTTTTTTTTTTTTTGTTCTCTTGGTCTTACATGACCCTGAATTTGTCTTTCTTGTATGTTTTACCCATCACAGTCAATTTTCAAATGGCTCCTCTCTCTTCCTTTTTGCTTGTTTTTAATCCCCTACAAAATATGTATTTGGATGGTTACTTCAAGTCATGCACATTTTTAAGTCCCTTTCCTATAGACTGTTAGACTGTGCTCTGATCTACCAAGACATTTATTTTAAATGTTCACATTTTTCACATTGTGTAAACTTAAGCTTTCTTGAAGTGTTTTGATGTCAACATTATTCTCACAACTAGCTCTCCTGTTCTCCCTTCCCCACAGTTTTTCTTGGCCTGTATTCGTTTGCCACAAAGCCTCAAAGTAGGGAGTGAATGTGAAATATTGCTTGCTGAGATTTGGTGCATTTTAAAAAATAAAATTACAGTTATTTTAACATTAGGGAGTTCCACATCTTCAAATTATTCTGAAGGTGTGAGGTGTTTATTGTTTGTTTGTTTGTTTGTTTGTTTGTATTGTTCTCAGCTATTGAGAATTCACAAGTTATGAATTTTGAAGAAAGTTTTGTTTTTGTGTTTTCATAGTTTCAGAAACACTACATTCCTTTGAGGCAGGCTTCTGTCTCTGCTTCCTTTGTGACAGTCATATCTCTATGGAGTCCTCTAACTGCCCCTGTTGCCTTTCATGGGTGCCAGAGCAATCAATTTATGATGGAAGAGAGGCCTCTGTCCCCAGAGAGAATGTGCGGCTTGATCTGCTTTTCCCTTTCCCCATGGCTTGTTTAAAAAGGTTTCATTGAATTTCTTGTTGTGTTGCTAGGGTGTACAAAATATTGGCAATGTTTTATAATAAGTAGCAAATCATTATTATGCGCTTCGGTGTTCATCGTATTACCATTAATCATCGTAAATTCACTAAGTGTATTCATACAAATAAGGTAAGTAATTCCAAAGACAGTTTTATTCATGAAATTCGCAATGTATTAATGTGTTTTCACCTTTAAAGATACAAGCAAGGAGTTAAATCATGTTTTTCAATAGCATCAGCATCCAAAGGAGTTTGTGGAGTTTCTGTCAGTACACAGTTCTGCAAAGACTCATCTTTAGCATTGTAAAGGGTGGGAAATTCACCCATGGCACTTTCTTAGTCTTATTTTGGAATCACTGGCATAACCCAAATTCTCACACTGAACTATTCCTTCTGGTTGTACAGATTCATTGTCCATGCTTCCCAGACTTCATGTTTAAGTGTGCACTTTATATTTCTTGCCCTCTTTCTATTAAAATCTAACCTCAAGTAAAAAGCATTAATATACAGTGCCTCTTGGGGACACCGTGCTAAATAATGAAGTACTAACAGTGGAAATTTAGGCAACTCAGTGACATATTTGAGGGAATCTCATAAGCATACTTTAGTTAATTACACCTGGAAAACTCTCTCTTCTACTCTTTGTTCCTAGAAATATATCTTTAGAATCAGAAAACCTCCAAATCCTGGCTCCACCATGTAATATCTATGTGTCTTTGACAAAGAAAGTAACTTCTGAGACTTGTTCCCATTTCTATAAAATGAGAAAAATAATATCTTCTTGACAGATTATGTTGAGGTTACAGCAAAGAAGATGTGATGTTTTAAATTCTGGTCCTCATCTTTAAAATGAGGTTAGATCAACAATTATTTGATGATCAAATGAAAATGCATGTATTAGGCATCTTAAATTACGTGGCACATGAAAGCTACCCAATAAATGTTAATTCTCCTTCCTTCCTTACTGATGGCTCACCCAACGAAATATTTTGAAACAAAGAAGGTAGTCTTAATTGGACAAACACAAATTCGATGGTTCAGCAATATTTACCATTTATATGCACTGGCATATATGTTTATGAGAAAGGGAGGAGGACCAAGGCTCTTTTCTATCCGTTAATGAGGTCTCAGAGAGGATACACAAGGCTGGGACTAGAACACATAGAACTGGACGATAAGCTTGGACAAAACTTCAAAGCCTTGATGACATGCTATTACATATGACAAGGAAGTCATAGAGATGAGACAAAATATTACTTGTTCCACCTTATCTAGACTTTCCTCTGTTGCTAATGTGACTGAAGATCAGTCTCTCTCTACTCAATGGAATCCTTCCACTGATATTTCACTAAATAGATCATTCTGGTTTTTAGCATCTTTGTTGATAGTTCTGCCTTCTAGTGTGCTAATGCCCGCTTGGCTACGTATTTTTATACCTGGCATGAGTTCTAATTTGTAAAGCCCAAATCAATCAATCAATCAATCAATCAATCAATCAATCAATCAAATTGCATTACTCAGGTATTTTAGGGTAGCCATCCTGAAGCTCCAGTATTCCACATTCCACATCCTGGATTCCTCTATCCTTTCCTCATATCATGCCATCATGCCATTCTGTCTGTCCATCCTGTGAATACAATGGTGCTGTCAGTGGAATATCATGTTCCAGATATGCTCTGCCCAATAAAATAAGTAGTGGGTAGACTATTCAAGTCCATTAACTCCAATCAGATGTAACCTGAGAGTATTCTTGCTTTCTGGCACACAGAATAAGCATCAGTTATGGAAATCCACAAAACCTGTTTCATGTCAAGTGTTAAGTTCCCTCAAACCCGTGCTTCCTGTCCAGCCTGCCAGTTTTGTTATACTTGATAAATATCATGTTAATTTCTCCTGTATTTCCAATCTTCACTTCATCATCCATTAATCAACTATGCTTCCTAGCTTCATATTAAATGCAAACACTTATTAAAAGTTCCATTGTTTTATTAAAATATATTTATTGAACCAATAATATGTAATAGATATAATAGTTAATATGATATTTGTAGAGTCTATCTTTAAAATATTATACCCTACTGATAGATACATACAGGTTAGTAAACTAGAATTTTTTATCACTTAATTTGTATACGAGGCTAATTAAATATTTGCTGTTCAAGCAGGAAAGAAAGACACTTATGAAGAGAGGAGGTATTATAGCCTTTTATAAATGTTAATTTCTTGATTGAGATGTTTGTAGAATCATTTGTAGGAAAATGTCTACTTATAGGAAATATATACAAGTATTTAGTAGTAATGGAACATCATATTTGCAATTTACCTTCACTTGGTTAAAAAATGACAATAATGGATACATATGTCGTACATATAAAGAGAAAGATAAAAAAAAAAAAAAAATTACCAGCTGGGGAACCTGGGGGAAGATTAGTATTCTTGTAACTTCTCTGTATGTTCTTTGTAATTTTGAAATTATTTCAAAATAGAGTTTAAAAAAAAGGAGCAATGGATAGTTGTTGATGGGAAATGGCATGATTGTAACATGTGGTGGCAGAGTTGATAGAGTCAAATGTCAAGAGCCTTATGCTATTCATCCTTTTTGTTCGATATTGATTTCTCACATTCAAGGTGCGATCACAAAATATGGTGAATATTTAAATAATAAAAATTTATTTCAGGAAAAGACACATTGCCATTAATCCCCCTCAATATATTCCCCCTCACTTCGAACACTCTTACCTGATCATTCTCGCCACTTTCTGAAGCAGTTCTGGAAGTCCTCTTTCATGAGAGTCTTTGCTTCATCCTCCATCATGACAATGCTCCGTGTCACCCATAGCTTCTGGTACGGCAATTTCTGTCAAATAAAAACATTACGATGTGTCCTCGTCCACCTTATTCACCAGATCTGGCACCGTGCAACTTCTGGCTCTTCCCCAAATTCAAAATGACCACGAAAGGTAAATTTTTTTAGTTGATTCAGGATATCGAGGCAGCCATGAGAGCACAACTAAAGACACTCACATAAGAGGGGTATTAATGGCAATGTGTCCTTTACTGTAATACATTTTAAAAAATTTAAATATTCACTGTATGTTTTGATCACATCTCATATATATGTATATATGTATATGTCTATATATAATATAGATAATATATATATACACACATATATATGCATATATATGTATATATACACACATATACATATATATGTATACACATTGTGTTTCCCCGAAAATAAGACCTAGCTAGACCATCAGCTCTAATGCATCTTTTGGAGCAAAAATTAATATAAGACCCGGTCTTATTTTACTATAATATAAAACTGGGTCTTTAATACAATATTATAATATAATATAATATAATATAATATAATATAATATAATGTAATATAATATAATATACTGGGTATAATATAATATAATATAACACCGGGTCTTATATTAATTTTTGCTCCAAAAGACGCATTACAGCTGATGGTCTGGGTAGGTCTTATTTTCGGGGAAACACGGTAGTATTGTCAAACAGGGAATCTTATGCCTGTGTGTAGGTATATCAAAGGACTGCTCCTTGATGTTTTTCAAGATCAAATGAGAAAATTACATGCCAGTATTTGTGTAAATAGAGATTGGTAGAGGTCTGAAGTCAGTATTTTGGAATTCAGCTTTGCTGAGAAAAGTGGCCTTTCCTCTTTTTGTACAAAAAGCCATCTCTCCTCCTCACACTCTGAACATTAAACCCATTCCTGGTAGGAGTCACAGATGCTCAGTCATATCAGTGTATAAAGGGGCATGTTTCATTAGATGAATTAATTTGCAGGACACTTTTACAAGATTGAAATCTTTAAAAGGTGTTTTTGCTTTAAGTAGAGCTGTGTCTTTAGCGCTTCCCGTCTTTCCAAGTTCCGCTCCATGGTAACAAATAGGTGTCTGCACAGGGAATAAACTCAGGATTGACTAGAGTGGCCTATACTGTTCTTGCAGCTCCTTCCCCAACATCTATGACCTCATGAAGCTGCACGGAATTCAGAGCCAGCAGATGTGGAACGTAGGATTGATGCCATCAATACTGTTGGGGTGACTGTGTAATTCACTTCTCCTCTCAAAAGAGTTAGTTTCCCATCTGTAAAAGGAGAGTGCGGGACTTGATTTTCCATCTCTGACATTCAATGGTTCACTGAGCATTTAGTGTTGTTGAACCCTTTTTGTTATGACAGTAATTAGTGGTTCCTTTCTGGATCACTTGGAGCATCTTTGAAAGGTTTATAGCTTACTCCTGATGTAGATAAATGTTTGCAGAATATTTGGTTTTGCCTTTCATGAATAAAAGGGTGATTGAACAAAGCATGCATTCATCATTCTATTTATTGCCCCAAAACAACAAGTGTAATTTATAAACCAATAATACTTTAGGGAGTGTTATACACATATATGAGAAGAATGCCTTAAATTAATGGGAGGCCAAGAAGACACTAATCCAGCATCCCCTGGAGGAAGAGGGAGGAATTCAACCAGAGAAGAAACTTAGAAACATTTTATTGGATAAAATAGGTGGTACTATATAACTTTTCCTGGAACATTAATAAAGAGAAAAGATCAATGACTCTGGGCTGCCCTCTTCTTTGTTTCCTAAGATGTGTGAGAATGAGAGGGTTCGCCTATCACAACAGGGTCCAACTGGATCCAAAGCAAATGCTGGAATGTATAGCAGAAGGAGACATCTCAAAGTATCCACTTTTTATATACCATTCACAGAAATTTTGTTGATTTGTTGTTGTTGTTGTTAAGTTTAAGGAATTTCTGGTGAAGGTGTAGTAATTAGTGAAAATCAGAAGAGGACCACTTTAGAATGACCATAGCCCACATGAGAGGATATCCTTTCAGAATTAATGGAACTAATGAGAATTATTTGGTAACTTTTGTCTGTTATATTAAATGGTTTACTTCGTAAATTTGCTATGTAGTATATAGCATCATAAAAATGATTTCTTACTCATAATGCCCTTTATTCTCACATCGCACAAGCAAATCTCCAACACTTCACTCAAATATGATTTATATTCCAACTTCCTTGCATTCTTACTCTGTCACTAATTTCACATGTGTATAGGTATGGCTAGAACTGAACTACCTCTGAATGTCTTGCCTCTCTTACTTATTATCCAAGGTAAATCTAAAAATTTAGAAGGACACACAAAGAAAGTTTCTCATCAAATAAAATCTATATCAGTAAGTTCATACACTAAAGCATACATACTCATATATGATATAAATGAGAGCTTGATATGATATTTTGCAGGATCCATTTACTCTTCATTTACAAAACATACTAATGAGTTTATAATGATTGAGTTAAAGCATGTAAGCCACTTAGAAATTGCCTGGTACGTAGTGAGCATTCAATAATAATAATTATTACTTAATTTTCATGCCAATAAAATACTAACAAGAACACATTAAAAAAGAAAGAAAAACTGCTAAGAGTGGATATGTTCAAAATAAAGATAGGTGACATTGTAAAGTAATGTAAAGAGCTAGTTACATGATCAAAATCAGACATAAGATTCAAAACAAAGCCATCATTATTCATTTGGTATAGATCCAAACACATTGAAGCAGAATCAGAAGCATCACTATTATAGTACATTCCAGCAGTAATAGCTGTTAATAACAATAACTTTGAGTCATCAAGAACAGTTGAAATAATATTCAATAACCTCTGTCTAAGAAAGCATGCAAATCTGTAATAAAAATTTATAGACTCTCATCCAAACCGGTTATGATTTTAATGTTAATGTTCCACTCATAAACTCCCTGTAATCTAGAAAACCTATTTTCTAGACTCTTTGAATAATGCATATCTAGAGAGTAAGGTTTATGTCAATTATGTTAATTAATCTTAGTAATTTCTTGACATAGGTTTAACTGCCCAAGTAGACACCATATTTCTCAAGGACAAACCAATATCTCTAGACATATTATTTGCAAAGTGCATGACATAGGAATGGGTGTTTAATTTGCCATTTTCTCCATATTTAACAAAATGGTGGATTCCTTTTTACATGTTTGGTGCTTGGAAAACATAACACTATCTAAGCTAGGAGAGTAAAGTAGCCAGTCTTCAATTTCTCACTTTGGGTTTGCTTCAGTAAATGCATCTTTTAAGTTCTATTCACAGGAAGAATGCTGGATGGGGATTCTCGTGCAAGTGGTTTGTTGAGACTGGGATCTAACAAGAAGAGGGCTATAAGACAAAGGATAGAGGAGGGGAAGAAAAAGAACCAGACGTATCCTCTTTAGCGGAGATTGGCTTTAGCTTGACGCACAGGGAACCCTGGAAGAAGACTGGCATCGCACTGTGGGGCCATGAGAGCTGGTTTATCTTACCTCTGTGTCAGTCAATCGCACCTACTGACTGTGGCCTGGAGAGGGTAGGGATGGGAGAGTTACATCCCAGATGAGGCTCTTAAGTGAGTGTGGCTCCCTTTAAACAAGGCAGTTACCAGGAAAAGGCGGAAACTATGAGCAGCTACCAGCAGATACCACAGTTGCTGGGGGATGGAAGTACTGGGGGATGGGTACAATATTAGAGGGGTGAAAACAGCAAACACTAAAGTCCACAACTTGTACTGCTGAGAACCACATTACTTCCCACATTAAGCTCACATCATCCAGGAATAGGTAACCCAGGATTCTGATTGGTTACAGCCTTTAGGAAAACCTACTAGAGTGAAAAGAATTGCTGCTGCAATTGTTCCTGAGGTTCTAACAGTGCTCATCATCTCTCCCACCCATCGAGTCTTCCCACATCCTCAGTCAGCACTTCGACTGGGCCAGGTGGGTTGCCTGGTGGGGTTGATGCAGACCCTCATCTTGGACAGATGTGACTCCCTGATATCATGCCCTCCTCATGCTATGGTTATGTATCCACTCACTTTTCATTGTAGGGCACGGGTACAAAAATATGCTCTAGTGGCTCACCTGTATGACAGGCATACTTCTCGTACTCCTGCAACAGCAGTTCTCCCTCCTTGGGATGTTTGAGGTTCAATATTCCTTTTTGTTCTTATTGGTCTACTGAAGAGAAGAAACCAAAGTGAACTTAATACAACCACAGATTTAAGTTTAATGACATTCTTTGCTGTATACCCTGGGGAAAATATCTTGCCTCTGGACCCCAGAACCTATATTGGCAGGAACTAGACACCAAATTCTGAGAGTGGGTCACTGAAGGTAATAATAAGCCAGGGCACCTGATTTTCACCCTGTGGTTTCCAGCCCAATGTATTCTACTATCAGGGATGTAGTACTGTACAAGGGCCTTTCATTTAAAGTGTATCCTGTATCCTGGAGAATGGAACCACATCCTCACAACGTGTTATCTTCAGATGCACTTTTGAGAGGTTATTCTAATGTTCTAACAGGCTGGCAGCTTCTAGATGGTATGGAATGTGACAGGAGAGATGGGTCCAAAGCCTGTGGCCTATTGTTATACTTCCTTTGCTGTATAGTGGTCTGAAGTACTATTAGGCAGGATCTCATATTCTGTAAGTCTTCAGATAGAGGTGGTAGCTGAGCTACTGTGGGTTAAAAAGGCAAACCCATGCCATAACAATTGTCAAATCACTTTCAAATGTTACCCTTTCCAAAGTTGAAGTAATCAGCCAGTTTTCAAGCCTAGCCGATCTCCTAAAGGAATGCTACCATATTGGAGGGAACTGTTTGAGCCTAATTTCAGATGTACCATCTCCATTTTATGATGGATTGCTTCTAGGTCCACCTGAATTTATATATTTTGGGGCCTGATACTAGTCACTTAATGTCTTATGTATAAATGCTCAGTTTCTACCAGCACTTAGCAGCACACTGAGAACTGTTTTTCTAATGGTGTATAGTTCTCAGCTGCTGATGGCATGGCCTTGCTCCAGAATCCAAAGAGTCTGTCTTGTGATTCTGTTTTTGGAGCTTGCCAGAGGCTGAACCAGGTGTATTTCTCAACAAAAGTACCTCTAGTCCTACGGGTTCTTCTGAGTTATGGGTCATGTGGCTCAAGTGACAAATCTGCTTTACGAAGTCTGGATCTCCTGCACAATTCTCTCTTGCTATGTATTCTGCTAAAAACTGGCAACCTTCCATCTAACTCAATAACAGGATCAGAGCAGGATTCCCAAGTGTGAAATGTGCTGCTTCCAGAACTTAAAGAGGCCTGACAAACATTGTGCTTCTTTCTTCGTGCAAGTTGAAAAGTGGCAATACTTTGGAAGGAATGCCCTAACATGTCCAATATTACTGCACCCCTAAAAATGTTATTAATGCATTGGGCCCCTTGGCAGGGTTTATGTCCCACCATTTGGAGTACATGTGTCTTCATAAAAACCTAGCATACTTCTTACTTTATGCTCATTAGTTTTTGTTGACATGATGCCATCGATACAGTGAACTGCAACATTCTCTAGTACAGTCAAATCTTTTCAGATTGTAAAAGAGAGGACAAGTTATATAGCCCTGGAGCAAAACACACTGTTGGCTTTCCCATCTGATGACAAACTGCTTCTGATGAGTGTGGAAAAGAACAAAGTCATCGTATTCTATGGACCATATTTGTGGATCCCTGTGGGCCAGGCTTCCTGGTTGCCATTCTGTCCTCATTGCCCAATAGAGTCATAATGCCCACCATGCTTCTGATGGTTAAGTGCTGCCACCTGGTCTCTGCTATTCTAGGCTCCTATGGCCTTATTTCTACTACGGAGCTCAGTTCTGTAATGGCATCTCCTATATCATTTCCAGCCTGACAGAAGACAGCAAACATTGAATTTCTCGGGAAAGCTCATCAGTGCATTTCTTAATCACACTGGCAAACAAAAGGTATTGTGGCCCTCCAGAGAGATAGTCAACCACTAGGTCTTCCAGTCTTATTATAGCAAACCCATTTTAATATGCCCACTCCTCTGAGAAGTTGCTTCTTTACTTGCTACTTTGCCACAGCTGTTCATGCAGCTCTTCTGTAATTAATAAGTGCCATCTTTTTTTTTAAACATGTCCCAGGGACCATGCAAAATCTTAAATCTCGTACCTTGAGATTGCACCCCACTATCTTCCTTATCCAATTTTATAAGGGATCCCTAAACCCCTCAGATTCCACTCTTATATGTAAGACACATCCTGAAACATTTGGGGTATATGAATCTCTTTCTCCCTCAGGAGACCCAGCATTTCCTCCATTGAATTATACTAACATTTGCTGTTACTTATGTATTCAATGACCAAGAGGAAAGGTAGAAATAGATTTGAGTAGGGCAAGCTTTCCAATTGCAAGGACTGACTCATTTGAGGCCCTGTATAGTTCTCAAGCTGTATACTTCAACAAGGAGAAATGGTTTTAAGTCTAGAGTGTTCAGGGCAATCACGACATTTAAGGGTCTTATGTGTATCTACCTGGATATTCCAATCCTAAGGATCAGGATTCCATTTCTTCCCTATTGGGGCCATGGTTTTAGTAAAGCAGATTTTCTTAGACCGAAAATTCACCCTTCTCTGAAGTTCTGCCACTCATAATTGTGATGAAATCCTTTGCCTGAACTTTAGCTCTGTCCACTCTTCAGCTGTAGGATATGAGTGTTTCATTAAATGCTCTAAACTGATGATTATTCAATCTGACTGTCATGTTTGTCCCATCAATATATTAACAGTCTTAATTCACCTATTTCAGAAGTTCTTATAGTTAATATTTTTCCATATGTATCAACTGCCAGAGACTTTACCTCAGCTAGTATATCTTCTTCCACCTATGTCTGCTTCCAGGTCGTTATAGATGAAAGTCTTAGCTATCAGATTTCTAGAGAATTCCAGGGATTATCAATACTCCATCTACCAATCCCAGTGGGGCTCTCATTGCCATTAGATAATTAGGCTGGTAAGTGATCAACCTCCAAAATCTCATATTTAGTCTTCTTCCTAAGACCATCTTTTGTATCAACTGTCTTAGGTCCCTAGAAGCAGTGCCTGAAATGTGTGAAATTCTTGTGAAAGTGATTTGTCAAGGGTATATTCTCAGGAGAAGAGGAAATTGAGTTAGGATAGAGCAGAGAAAATGAACTAAACAAGGATGTGATATTTGTTGGTGTCTAGCTTACTTTTAATTACATAGGGAGCTCTGGAGTATGAACTGTGCTAAGAGTTGGCCCAACATTGGGGCAAGGGCTAGCCTTGTGTACCCCATTCAGTTAGTTGTTGGCTGCTGGCTTCCCAGACACGAGTGGGTGTAACCTCCAAAGCAAGGTGGCTCCCATTTAGACAAGGGCAATTTCTTAGAGAAAGAGTGGCAGTGAGGCATTAACATAGGATCTGGCAGGGACACTAACAAGACCTACTACACTATATAGTACAAAAGTGGGAACTTACGGTTTTCCATAGAGTTTTGGGAGCATTTCTCCAAAGTTGAGTCAGAGTGTGCTCAAAGGATTAAAAAAACACATTAGAACCTGATAAACCCTACTCTCACTTTAGACCTCTCACTTTAGACTAATATTTGCAGATAAATGTGAGGTAGGTAAAGGTGATTTTAAAAGTATTTACTATTTGAATCAATTAGTGTAACTAATAATTCATCTATTTTCTAGTTTTCATAAATTATTTTGATTTTTCTTATATAAAACATATGTCAATACACTGATATCAACAAATTGCTCATTCAACAAACATTTATTGAGTACTTCCTACATGCCAAGCACTAGTTAAGAGCTAGATTCTTAATCATTTAGAACATATGTTGACATAGTATATATATTTATATGCATCATAAAATTAAGTTTAAGATAAAACATATGCTATAACTTTTATAACTTTTACCTTATTATGAACATTTTATCTTTCAGTGTATAGTGAGTCCTTTTAGCTCTATCATAGTAAGGTTAGGCATCAATATAGCATATATATATATATACACACACACACATATATGTATATATATATATATATAAATATGCAATAACTATATATCTATATCTATATGGTTTTATACATCGTCAATCCATTATAGCACATTATAGCAGCTTCAACTCTCTTAAAGCATTTTGTAACTGAGGTCACCAAATATGAATCAAATGCTCACTATATGAAACTCCTGTTTTCCAAATTATGGAGCAAGAATATGAGTAATTCAGTCTTTCCCTCAAATGGGGATGATAAGCAAGTGATCTTATGGAAATGTTACATAATCTATACAACATAGAATTAGAAAAAACATACGCATTTTCCGGGAAAAGTTGTGTATATATGTAAAATCTCAAAATACACAGTTCCATGAGTGTGTACCTGTATGCTTTAGGCCATAGCAGATTTGTTGTTTAGAGCTAGAGCATAGACACATTTGATGTAATATCAGTGAGTTACTTAGAAGCTATAACTTTTAACTATTGTTTTTCTTTTCGACTGAGGAAAAAAACAAACACCTCTCTTTTTGTTCTTTTCACTGAAAGTTTTCATAAATTTTCTTCCATTTTCAAACAATATACATAGGTTAGACCATAGAGAAGGTAGCCATCACTTGAAAGAGAAGCTGAATATATAAGTAGCTATCATTATAAATGTTGATTGAAGCCAGGCTGCAAAAAATACTGTGTGGTAACTATGTTTTAATTGCATAAACAAAGTACACTGACTATAAACCAAACTCCCTATTTTTTTTGGTATTAAGTATGTACTTCAACAGGGTGTTCTATGATGTTCTATAGTGTGAGGAGGGGGTAGGAGCACATCTGAGGAAAGCTCCTGCAGAATGTCAAAGAAAAATGGTCTGTGAAGAAAATAAAAGAGTCTTTAATTAGGCGTTAAGGTCTAAATGGCATCAACGCTGACAGAATCCTGTCAAAAAATGGTTTCAGTGGGCCTGACAACACGGTGAGAAGTAACAGGTTTAAGTACATTTTGGTCTTTGGTGAAACTGCTATTAGAATGGAATTTTATTATTTTACTGGGTGTTTGATTATCTCTTATTTCCATTATGTATTTCTTCTTAACCAGATCATATATTTATCTATTCATGCATTATGCATGTTCTAATTCTTATGTTTAAATATATGTTAGCGAAGACAAATAATTAGAAATTATGTAGTCATATTTCATGTAAATAGTTCATCATTGATTTGTATTTGCTGGGAAAAAAAAAATAAACCTCATCTATGTAATTCTAGCTCTCCAAATTATAGGCTACTCAGTGACAGCTCCTAAGACATGTGGAACTTGGATTGCCGCTGTGGCAGTGGGAATGACAAGGGCATGGTAACATCCTAGCGATTACTCCATAGACCTAGTAAGGCAACATCACAAGCCATCTTTACATCCCCTTTTTCCCTAAGAACCTCACACAGGTCACTGGATACAGCCAGAGTAAGAAAATGTGTCCAACTGAAACTTTCTCTGCTCTAAAATCTCTCCCTTTTTCTTTCTTTTCATCAGTTCCCCTCATCAGGCATGTGTGGTTTCATTCATTCTACTCCCTGATTCTTTCCTGAATTTAAGTAATGCATAGTGAGTGCCATCCACATGTAAGGTATTCTGTTGAGGATATAGTAGGAGCAAAACAGACTCGACCTGCTCTCACTGAGCTCACACAGTAAAGTGGGTAGAGGGATAGTTATAAAGACATAAATGTGTATTCTATGCATCAGGAAGTGTTTAGGACTGTGAAGACAACTAAAGGGCTAGACAGTGAGGATCCACTGTATTTCACATGGTCAGGGAAGGCTCTATGGACTGAAGGAATAAGCCATCCTGGTATGCCATGGTAAATATGGACCTGGAGGATAGCTGTTACTCCCCCAAGGCTCATTCAAGCATCTGAGGTAATTGCACATCCCCCAGTTGCTGTGTCCAGACCATCCTACGTCCTCCATGGTCCTGTCACTGAGGCTTCCATTCTGAGGCTGTCACTGCATGAATGGTTTTCTTTTCTTTAAAGTATAACTTACATATAGCCAGTGTACAAATCTTAAGTGTACAGCTACAGAAATTTTCACTGAGGTATATATTTGTGTAATTATCAGGCAGATCAAGACATTTTCAAATTCTCAGAAAATTCTCTCACTTCCCTTTCCAATCAGTACCATCCCTCAAGATAATCACTATTTTGACTTTTATCATCACAGATAAATGATATCATTCAGTATGCACACATTTGCATCTGGAGTCTTTCCCCAACATAGCTTTTTTTTTTTTTTTTTTTTTTAATATTTATCTACGTGGCTGTGTGTATCAATAATTTGTTCATTTTTATTGCTGTGTAGCATTCCATTTTTGTAAATACACCATAAATTGTTTCTCCAGTGCCCTGTTGACAGAGATGTAGGTTGTTTCTAGGTTTTGGCTGTTACACATAGTGCTTCAGTGAACATTCCTGCAAGTATCCATATATTTTCACATGAATTGTTTCCATCCCTTTTAATATTACTTTACCTGCCCCTCTGATGATCTTTACCCCACAATTTTCCTGTCACTTTGCTCTCACATTCATTGATTCATTCATATATTTCCCCATCTATTTATTTATTTTCTAAATATTTATGAGCACCTTTCTGTGTCTGGAACTCTACTGGGCAGTGGGGATTCAAAATAAACATATTACTACCCACAGAGAACTCAAAATCTAGCAGGAAAATGGACATGTAAACATAACTTACACATATGTTACTAGAAGGGTTACCAGGTAAGCACTAGAACAGAAGTCTGTACAAAGAGGGAAGAAACAGGAGGAGGACGGCCCAGGTCCTGGTTCATGAATCAGAGAAGACTCCATAGAGAAGCATAGAGGAGGGAGAAATATTTCATCTAGAACTTCCATACTATGGTGTGAATACTGCTTAGCAGAGAGTTTCCCAGTCCTCGCTCTCAGTGGTTCTCATCCTGTAGGTCTGAACCCACTGTTAAAACAATGCTGATGCAGGTGGTGTTGAAGCCACAACTTGAAGCCAGCTCATGCCTTTATTCTCCACATGAACAGCAATGTGTAATGTACACAGTAAGGGCATGCAATAAAGTCTTATAAAATCCTATTTAACTTCTTCATTAAAGTTGTATTTTTACAATAAGCTTGGAATTGTAACCAAAATCTCCATATCAGAACACATTTTATATTTGACCCAAGTGTATGAGTTACAGCCATTACTAAGGGAATGACTGTAATTGAATTTCTTTACAGAGAAATGTCCAATTACCCATACTAGGGATATAGGAAGAAAGGGACTGGGCATTTCTTAATTTTCTTCCCACATAACCAGAGAAAAACTCTAAGATGACTACCTCTGATGGGAAAACAAAGCTTTGTTGTATCTCTCTGATGTGGAAGAAAACAAATTCTGCATGCATTTCTGCCTTTCTTCTGCTTTTCCACATGTAGGAGCAGCACCGAAGTTAAAACCAGGAAATAAAAGTAATATGCCATCTTTCCAGTCCCAGTGCCACCCCAATAATAATTCTTCTTCCACTGATCATATGAGGGAGTTAATTATAGAGGCAAGAATCTAGATCTAACCTATATTTGGGAAAAACAAAAACCAAAAACGTGGAACTCTATTTTCTGGAACAGAGGTTCTCAAATTGTGATGTAGACCAGCAAGATTAGCATTGTCTGGAATCTTCTCAGAGCTCTGGGCGAGGCCCAGAAATCTGTTTTTAAAATGCACTGCTTAAGTAAATTGGAATGCTATTGCCCTCAGAAAGTATACGTCCATAGAGGAGGAAGTGGGTTCAGAGTGTTTCAAACAAGGAAGCAGGGGTGAAAAGTTAAACATTTACTTCTGAAAGCACAAAGTGGAAAGCATGCATGCATGCATAAATAAGTAAATAAATAAATACATAAAAATAAAACAAAACAGAAAACAAGACCAATAGAAATTGCTATCTATGCATGTCTTTTTTTTTTTATTAAATTTATTGAGGTGACAATTGTTAGTAAAATTACATAGATTTCAGGTGTACAATTCTGTATTACATCATCTATAAATCCCATTGTGTGTTCATCACCCAGAGTTAGTTCTCCTTCCATCACCATATGCATGTCTTTAAAGTTTGTTTTCAAAAAAGATCTCATCCAATTAATGTTTATATTTCGTTGCTGTTTCAATGAAAATAAAATTTTATTAAAAATTTTAAAGTAAGTCCTCTATTTCAAATACTTGATAGAAAACTATGGATGGTTCTTTCTTTGTAATCCCTCAGCGCTCCTTCTCTTCTTTTTGTATTTTCAAAATTGGATTTATATGTATTTATCAAATTGGCATAATCAGAAATGAAACGGTCTCTATGACTCTTATTTAGGAAAGATGCACTGGTTGGCATCCTCACCCTTCGTCCCATCTATTCCCCCAGTCACTCCCTTTTCTCACAATTAGCACACACTGCAACTTCTGTCACTAAGTGTTGTATCAAAATTGTTGGTTTTTACTTTAGTATCCTTTCTCCATAGTTATAAAGTCTGAATTTACAACAATTAAATTTAAATCCATGATTAGATTGTTTCAATGCTTACTGCTGGTTTCCTTACACACAACTTCTCCAATAGTTAGTTTGCATGTTGAGTTATCTTCTGACTAAAATTTGTTCAAATTTATTTTGCCCCGGTCAGTGGTCCCTTCTAGGAAGTTCCTTCAATAATCAATTGTTAAAAATGTTCATGTGTGATATGCTTCCAGATACTTTCTATGTCGGAGCATGTCTATTGCTTTCAAACTAAAATTTAAAAACTTTATTGAGTTTAAATTCTTTGCTTTCTTTCTATGTATGTATGTAGGTAGATATCTATCGTCTATCTATCTATCTATCTATCTATCTATCTATCTATCTATCTATCTATCTAATCTATCATCTATTTATTTACTATCTATCATCTCTCTATCCACATATAATATAATTTATAATTATACATTAATCTATATTTTTATTGTTAAAATATAAGTTTTCCTGCTAAATTATGTAAGCCATGAGGTCAGGTAATGTGTCACTTTTCACTGAAACTCTTTCAAGGATTTCATCGATGAAGAGGAAGAAAGACATTGACAGTAGGATGGGGGCATGCAGCTCAGGAAGATGGAAGATATCACTCATGTTTGTTCACTTATGGGCATTCAGTGGAAAAAGAGAGCAAAGAGAAAGGAGATGCAGGGTTATAGGGATAGTTACAGAAGCAAAGTCCTTGAGTAGTCGAGAGGGTAAGAGAAGAATAATAGAAGGGTTTTTTGAAGTAGGAGACAGAGCGGTTCATTCATTGTATCAAAAGAAATGGTGGTAGAATTGCAGGTGGGAAGGTAAAATAGTTGTTTTGATTGTTCCTATTTTATTAGTAAAATAAGAGACAACAAGGTAATCAGCTGAGATTCAGAGGAGAGCTATTGAAAATGAGTAAGAAAATGGTGTGAAATAATGACTTGGGGACTAGAAAAATTAGCTGATGGAGGGAAATAAAGCACAGTTTTCCAGGAACACTAAGGCCTGCTTGATGTTAGTCATCTTTCATTCATGTCAGCCTGACTGAGGGTTGTCATGCAGCCACACCACTGCACCCGGGAGGCATGGCAGAGGCGGAGTGTTGGATTAAACCTGGGTTGGGATTGGGCCAGGAGATTATAACAGAGCAAAAAAGAATAAGAAAGTTGAGAATAAGCAAGCAATGACTATAACAATGTACCATGGAATCTAAGCTAGAAAAAGTAGGAAATGAATTTAAGAGAGGCTTTATAGAGAAAAAGTGGTAGGTGCCAGAGTTTAAGAGTATCACTTGCTTTATAGTACAGCAGGAGTACTTGTGAAAGCAAGTTGGAGAATAGAAGGTGGTGAAATTCTCAGGATAGTACAAGACTTGCAAGGGGACTGTGGGTAAGGGCTGGGGAGGTGAAATGATGGAAACCTCAGGAGAAGTGGAAATGTCAAGAAACTAAGAGGGCAGAGTCCATTCTTACAGTTTAATCTGTTGCTCTAGAGCTTTAATCAGTCTCCCTTTTGTGACAAGATTCTCTGTTCTAACATTTTTGGACCTCTGAGAACTGGCTGTCAACCCCACTCAGTTTCTGGTTTTGGCAACCAGCCCTGAACATTGTCCAGTGTTTTGGTCACTTCACCCCTTTATTGGTGGTCCCTTATGGCAAGCTCCCTTAAATCCTCAGCTAACTCCAGAATCAACCTTCAGGGGCAGTCAATGTCTGACTCCTGTTTAAATAGCCCTTGGAATCTGCCATTGCTTTAATAAATTTTAAATTATCCTTCTGCACAAGCACCAAACTCTATATCAGCCCCAGGACTGACTGTGCTCTAGATGTCCTGCAGAAGAAGTCCATCTGTCCTGGGTAGTCTCTTCACCCCATCAAACACAGCTTTCCTAGAAATCTCCAGGACCCAAAACTCCAAGCCTACTTCTTGGTATGTTAAAGTAGGAAATAAATTTATATAATCCTTTAGTCTTTCATAAAACCTGGCTTTCAAGACTATTTTTTTTATAAAGCAAAGTAAAAAAAAAAAAAAGTAATTCTTGAGAGAAAGTTGATTTATAGGATTCTTTGTCCTCTGGGCAACCACACCCACATTTTCCTAGTTCCATTAACCTAGAAGCTAAATCTTGAAGGTAAGAGGTGAATAGAAATTAAGGGACAAATTAAAATCCTTTGGAGGATATTAGCAAAATACTACCCTGTTGTATTAATTTGAGACACCTTGGTATATCGGAAAGTAAACTGATATTAAAATATGTGAATGTTAGCTGAGCTCCGAGAGTGACTTTCAGCGCGACCTTGAGTAATTCACTTCATTTCTCCCAGGTGCAGGTTCCTCATCTGGAAAATGAGGGTGTTGGCCTAGGTGAACTCTAAGAGACCTTCCAGCTCCAGCAATCTAGACCCTTAAATAAGACTCAAAGGCAAAGGCAATATCATGATCTATTGATAAGTCAGGTTTTAAAAATGTTTTCACTAATCTTAGCTTTTATGTTATTCAAGGTCATTGGACAAAGAACACAGTGTGCATAAAGGAGCTTATAGATTTTGATGTTTCAGTTGTCCCAGAGACAAGAGATAGATACATGTTTCTAATGGGTACTGCTAAATCTGAAATAATGTAGTGAAAAGCATCATAGACCTTCAGAAAACATGTGGCTAGAATTTTCAATGAAAGATTGATAAATTGGCCTTTATTTATGCCTCCTCATTAATGGACACTGATTTAGATGAATCAAAGAAATTTGAGGAGAAGGAAAGGAAATGTTTGAAGAGACCTCCTTTTAAACATTATTCTTAATATTTCTTCTTTCTTTGCCATATGGTGCCAGACTAGAAGCCGATAATTTATTTATTTACGTTCACTCTTTGCAAAACAATGAAATGAATGTTCTCCAGGCATCTAATTGTACACGGATCTCTTTTGCTGCATTAACAGAATCATCAAATAAGGCACTTATCTGTATACTGCAGCACGTGGAAAATAACTCTCCATGACCAAAATGATACAGGGAAAGAAACTGAGGAATTGAGGTGCAACATCTGAGTTCCAGCCAACCTCTGTCAATAGTGACTGTATTCTTAGGCAAGTCACTGCTCATTCTAGTCCTTGGGTTCCTCATGGGAGATCGACAAAGATGGTGACTAAAGTCCTATTCCATGATATTGTGCTATGGCAGCTATCACAGACTAATACAAAGCCTAAATTCTATGTGGATGCAGTTGGTGTGCCATTTCTGACATACTTACAGATTTGTGTTCCATTACCATTTAGCAGAGTTTGTTCTTCTTCTATCCAAATCAGTATTTGAACTTCAGGGAAAGGGAGATGGTAGATTAAACTCAGCTAGAAGTGAGAATATGACCTGTAAGAAGAAAAAGAACCCACTCCTTTCTTGACCAAGAACTGTTGAGATAAGAAAGGAGGACCAATTAGGAGAGTGTGGTCAGTTATGAGCTCAACATTCCTGTTTAGCGGCTTTGAGGTAAACAATGGGAGGAGAGGTTACTCAGGTTGAGGGAAAACACCAGGACAGAGAAGATTTTAGCTAAAATCCTTTAGGAACTCTAGGAGGAATCACTAGATAGGGGCATCCAGAACCAGCATGAGCAATCCCTCATGCAATTAGGAGGGTGAACTTGGGTGGCCAGGCAGTGAGTAGCTAATTTGTACCCCTCCCCTGCCCTAGTCCTCACATGGGCTCTAACCTGTAAGCCGATTGGTAGTTAATGGGATCAGCTATAAGTTTGGGGTGAGGAGATGGATACTCTGGGAGACATGATGGGGAGAGAGGTTGTGTTGCCCATGCAGCCTCTGGGTGGCCTGGGCCCTGACATGGAAGAGCATCACAGAGCCTCAGAAAGTCCCAGCATCAGCAAAAGCCAAGGAGAAGCTGAGTTAGCTGGAAAAAAAATCACTGCACTCTACAGGAGCAAGAAGGACAGAGCCAAAATTTATCATCTTTTGGTGTCTGCAAAAGCATAAGCAGAGCCCACAGAAGTTGGGCTTCTCCCCACTAAAGCCATGTGGAAAGGGTGTGGTCAGATTTCTTCCATCAGGAAAAGAATTGGGTGCAGAGTCCCGAAAGATGTGGAATCCATCTAGAAGAAGCTGTTTACCAAAAGAGTCTCCTAAAATCACACTGTGGGGTTGAGATACCCAGATTCAAATAAACATCATCCCCTACCCAACCTCACTTAACGAGCAGGCTGGCCATGTCAGAGCCCAGACTACCCAGAAGCTGCCGGGGTTCTTGGACTGTACCACTGTAGTTTTAGAGAAGTTAAGGTGACGTATAAGTACAGAGTTGTACTGAGGTTCAGTTTGCAGCTCACACATATGTCCCAGTTGGCACAGCATATCACGGTCTTCAGAGTGTCTCACGGTTTTCTCATAACAGCACTTGGGTCAGCTTTGCTGACCCCTCTAGTACAGGGTAGGAAGAGACAAAGGGAAAGTGAGAGATTGGAGTATAATGTTCATTGTTCAGGAAGGTGCACAGAAACTTGGTGAGTTCCTAAAATTTGCTCATTGTAACTCATTAATAAGTAGCGGGTTTGCAATATTGGCCCATATGGTAGGAATGCTCATGGCGCACTGAGCACCGTGCCTGGGCCAGAGCTTCTTCTAACTTTATCCCTACAGATGGGGTAATGCCATACTGCTAACAACTTTGTATAACTGCAACAATAGGTGGAAGCCTTCCCAGCACGTCGCTATGGACCTGGGTTAAGATCCGGGTATCTATAAAAATAATAATGATACTCTACCTTTGTATCTTATAAAGAGGTTGGGAAACCAGAAGGATAAGATCAAGAATGTTAAAGTGTTTTAAATATACAACACTACAGAAAGCAGTGTTAATTATCGAACTTCAATTGTTTCACTTTTAAATATCAGTTTTATTACATCATACGTACATCTCATTTTCATATACTATTTTTACTTATTGTAGGGCACACTGGCTATTTCGATAAGATGCTTCCTTTTATGTATATTTTGGCCGAGGTGAAATACATACACATACATGCATATGTCAAAAAGTTGGCTTCATGTGTTGTATGATTTTAGGGTCACTGAGAATGTTCTTTCTCTCCCCAAAGCTTCACGTCCATTGATGTCTGGTGTTCCTGCAGTTTAAAATTTTCCTTTTGAGACAAATGCTGTAAGATTTAATGTATATGGCATACCTAGAGTAGTCAAAATCATGGAGACAAAACAGTAGAGTAGTGATTGCCAGGGGCTGACTAATGGGATTAATGGGGAGGTTTAGATTAATGAGTACGGAGTTTCAGTTTTGCAAGATGGAAAAAGTTCTGGAGATGGATAGGGGTGACGGTTGCACAACAGTGTGAATGTACTTAATACTACTGAACTGTACACTGAAAAATGAGTAAAATGGTACATTTTATATTATGTGTATTTTACGACAATTAAACATTTAAAAAAATCTTTTTTTCCTTGGATTACTGGAGTGTGACATTTGGTCTTATCAATGATTACATGCTATATGAATGAATGGTTATAACTTTATATTAGGGCAGAGGGACCTAGAAGGTGTCGATTATATTTTCTGAGGAAGGGGGGAGAAATAAAGAGAAAAAACTAGAAGGAGTAGGAGAAAGGAACTCAGAGAATTCCAGAGAGAAGGGGAGAAGACACAGGACTGGAAGCCCTGATTTTGTTACAATCACTCAACAAATTACTGAACATTTTATATGTGCTAGGCACTCTTCTAGATTTTACAAAAACATGAGTGAATAAACAGACATATATTCCTGCCTTTGAGGACCTTAGGTTCTACTAAGGGGTGACTGATACGAAGCATAATATGCTAGTTAGTCGGTTGGGGGCAACAAGAGAAGAAAAAGAGCAAGAGAAGGATGATCAGATGGATGGGTGATATGGTCAATACAATCTCGAGGAGGAAACATCTGAGCAAAGAACTGAGAATTTTTCTCACATTAGGTAAATTACGAAAATCAGGTGAATTGTCTGTGAGATGAGGTTTAACTGTTTTGTGTCAGGGACTAATCCTGGTGTTTATTTAAAACAACAGCAATCTCGCCACTATCATTTGTCACAGAGGAACCAGCAAGCTTTTCTGAAAATGGGTGTTGATGTGTCAGGTTTGTTAACTGGGAAACCAATGAACAGGGGTGAGGCACTGGACTTCCAGATCTGCCCCGCAGGAGATGAAAAAGTAAATTAGATGAAAAACCAGCCACACCGCTGCCTGCTTTGTACAAGGCACTTTTATCAGAATTTAAAAATTAAAAGAAAGCAGGAAAAGCAAAGACAAATAATTGGGTGTCTGACTGTCTCTCGAACGCTGCTTTTCCCTGCAGACAGATACTATGTACATTTTTGTCTCAGCAGACACTGCCATGTGAGCTGAGCTGTCTGCAAGCTGCCAGGCCCTGTAGATATCAGGCCCTTGGCAGACAAGGGGCAGGATGGGTTTGGAGGGGGCAGTGGCTACAGGAGAGGGCTTGCTGCAGGCACTAGAGCCCAATGCTGTCTGCAATCAGCCTTGAGCCTGGCAGCCTGTGAGGAGGGCACAGTTCACAGCAGCAGGGTCTGCAGCTCACAGATGTGAACAGGTGCTCTTTCTACCAGGCTGTGCCCATTCTGGGGCTCCTCATTACTAGCCACTAACAAAAGAGAAATCAATATCCACATCAGCTTCATGTCATTGGAGTTCTGGAAAGCAATTTTGTTCTGGGAAATCTAAATGGTTTTATGGCTGTGGATGCCAGTTACAGAGTCATTGTACAAAAAGATTGAGTACAGGGGGCGGGTACTGATAAAGCAAAGTCCAGAGGAATAAGAGTATCCACTAAAGCAAATGTCAGCTTTATGTCAGAATGGAAATGTGTGGGCCCTGAGCCTGCTCAGCAATAAGAACTCCAGGCGTCTGCACTGAGGCCCTGGCGTTGAATGGGAGGTAAGTTAGGACCAACAACAAGAGTGCTTGCGCTGCAGTCTAAGCACTGGATAATGAGTATTCAGGGAAGGGGGGAGGGAGAAGGGGAGCTAGAGAGGGAACTGGCGGGGAGGGAGAAGAAAAGGGAAAGGGAGGGGGATGGGATGGAGAAGGAAAGAGAGTAGGAGAGAAGGGGAAGGGAGGGGAAGAGGAGAGAGAGAGAGAGAGAGAGAGAGAGAGAGAGAGATTTACACTTTCAAACTTGGGGGGAAAATCAGAAATGAAGTGTTAAAATTGTTAATAGTGGTTAATTTGGGGGGAGCAATTGAATGGACTGAAGGAAAACTTCATTTCTTATTTGATACAGTTCTAAAGGTGATAAGAATATGGGTAATTTTTGTTCAGTATTTATCAAATAAAGTAATATACACCACACACATACACACACACACACACACACACACACACACACACACAGATACATACCTATGTTTTCCTAACCATAAAGTGGTATGTTAGTTACATGCCTAAATGTTAGCCAAAGGAGTCCTATACTTGTAGCTCAAAGTCTGGTTTTGATTTGTAAATCAAGATCATCCCTCTCTCCAAATAAACACTATAATATGCATTTAATTAGAATGGGAAGGTTAGAATAGTAACAGAACCAGGGGAGGCAACTAGCAACGTGTGCAAGGGAAAGAGCTAGAAAAGCCATCAGAGAGTAGAGGCAGGGAGAGAGCAGAGACATGCAGGGCAGAGGTCAGGGAAATTGGATCACCTTAGAGCAACATTAGTATCTCCTTCAGTCTATTGAAAGCTAGTCACAGCTGCTAAAGGTCAGTAACTAAATCTGAAGGTAGAATGTGAGGATCTACCAGGTTCCCACAGACCTGTATCCATCACTTAAAATAACTCGATGTGAGGGCAAAAGGAGTTACCAATGGACATATTGCTCCATCAATTTATCTATATTGAGCATCTAGCGTGTGGCTTACTTTTGTGCAAGATACTGCATGGGAGCAAAGATAATAAAGAAGGAAATCGCTCTTATAATTTGTCTATAAAAGAGGCATTCACGTAATATAACTAATATCATTTCAGTAGCCTGAAATGAGCCATAGTAGGAATGTTTATATCATAGAAATCGGCAAAGGCTGTAAGTCAAGGCTTGGACAATTTTGCTGATTTTTGAGACTTAAGAAAGGTATGGAAAAACTGTTAGTAATACAGATTAAACTTAAATAAGAGTAAACTTAAAAATATGTCATGTCTGTAGCCATATCATTGTGAACAGCACAAAGAAATTGAGGAAATATTATTCTAGTGTTTCAAAATGATTACCTGATTGAGTAAATAAATCACTCACATCTCACTGACAAACAAATGAAGTTCTGGCACACATCTTAGTTGTTTCACTATTGTCTGACGTAATCCTTACTGTGAAACAGTGGTGGCAAACCACGGTCCCCAGGATATATCCAGACTGCCATTATTTTTTGTATTGGCTGAAAGCTAGGAATGGTTTTTACATTTTTAAGTGGTTGAAACTGAAGTAAAAAACAAACCAAAAAAAAGACAAAAAAAAAAAAGAATATTTTTATGATACATAAAAATTTTAGGAAATTCCAATTTCAGTATCCACACTTACGGTTTTATTGAAGCACCACCATGTCTGTTCATTTATATATTATCTATGGCTGCTTTCATGTTCCAATAGAAGAGCTGAGTAGTAGTGACAGAGAGTGTGTGCCCTGCAAAGCCTCAAATAATTACTAGCTGGCTCTTTACAGAAAAAAGTTTGCCAACCACTGCTATACATTGAAAATATTAACCAATATTCGTGTCATAAGTACATTTTGAGAGCTGGTTATTAAACATTTACCAGGGCACCAGTGGGCCAAATGGTCAACACTCTGAAAGTGATAGGATGGGTCTTAAGGGGAACAGAGGGAAGAATCATGTACACTGATTGCAGGAATGGGGGCATCTGCTCCTATTTGGTATCAGTGATGGCACCATCTTCTTCCCATCACCCTACACAACTCCATTTACCTGGTTCCCCAAGCAGCATGTGAAATGTCAAGGCTTAGAACATGAGGTTTTTCACCCATTTCCTCAGCATCAGGGATGCAGAGGACCCGATCACAGGCACGAAACTCTTCTACTGTACTTGGTAGCTCAATTGGATGGAAATATTTGCTCCCATTTTAGTTCCATAATCCAAACGAAGTTGCTTTTTAGCGAGCAGAGAGCTTAACATCCTGCAACCCAGTGTAACGATTTTCATAACTTATGCTTCTATTGTTCTTGGATTAATACTGACCACATTTGAACAGGCAAATGGGTAAGCAATTAGCTTGAATTCTTTACAATCAGGATTTGCTCTGTGTCTTGATGTGCCTTTCTTAATCTTCCCTTTGAAACATGTTTTCTCATTTAGGCCAGAAGTAAATAGCACAAGTAACAGGGTGGTTTTCTCCCCCCTTCTTCTTTTCTCTCTCCTTGAAAAATAATGCTGAAGGAATTGTTTTGCAGTTGAAAATTAATGTAACCTATTATGTCCAGGAAATTTCTTCAATATATTACTTGCCAAGCCCCTCGGCCGTTGTGAAGAAAATAATTTTAATTTATCTCATTTTTCACCGCTGAGTCAATGATTGTTTAACCTAAAATGCCATTGTGACTAAGTGCTCAAACCCCATGGTCCTTGGCTATTTTGCAGGGACTCAGCTATTACATCCACAAGCCTGGGCCTTAGAAGCACCAAAATTGTCATATTAAAAGGGCCGCTGTCAACTTGCTTTTGTTTTTATTGTTTTTAATTTCTGCTTTTCCATTTTCTCTGCTATTTATAATGTTCTCTTTAAAAGTTCAAAAATAACATCTCTCTCTTTAGCCTCTTGGTTATTTTCCATTAGTGAGCGTTTCTTTTCCAGCTTCCAGTGCCTTTCCTAAGGCACAGAGCAATGTCATCAGCTTGGGTTAATTTGGCTGTTATGACTGTGATCCTTTTTGTGATTCCTATGCAGTTTTACCCACAAAGACCAGGCCAGCATCCCAAGGGAACACAGATCCATGGTGCTCACAAAGAAAAGTCAATTGACTCATCGGTAACTGTTGCTAGAAGGTTCTACATCAAATAAAGTCCACTGTTATTTTCAAATCTTCTTAAGGTGATATACCACATACTTACTTACCTTTTCCATATTTACCTTCCTAGAGAAAAGCCAATTTGCTATCGTCTTACACTTCGTATTAGGGATTTTATTTGTTGTGATTGTCGTGCTTTCTTATGCGTGATGCAACAAACCAGGATAATTGCTCAGTCTCCGTTCTCCAGAAAGAAGAGCCAGAGACAAAGGCTTGTGTGGGATTATGCTTCTGGGAAGTATGAACCCAGAGAATAGAAGTAAGGGATGAGAGCTAAGAGAAGTAAGACAAGGAAAGAAAAAGTCAAATATTAGTATGCGTTCACTACCAGCTGGCCACTGCGATAGGCAACCGCTTGCTTGATTTTATGAAGGTCTATTTCAGGAGCATCTCTCTGGGGTCAGAGAGGAGGAAACATTTGCTATAAGTCCCTGTCCTTCACTGTTCATAATTCACGTCATAGGAGATTAACCTAAATGTGAATTTCTGGGATTTGCATGCCTAGCCTGCCAGCTAGTGGGTTCCAGTGGCTTCCCACACCTTGACAGCAGAGACACTCTAGGACCTGAGATACAGGCCTGAAATCATGTACTCAGGTTGTACCAGCGGGAAGCTTTTTGGAACCAGCAGAATAGGTCACCACAGAAGTGGCCAGAAAAAGAGACAGATTCTGAAATGGTGAATAAGAGGCATCTGATATAAGTACTTAAATTCAGAGCCGGCATCTTTATCCACATTTTTCAGAGAAAGAGACAGAATTCCAGAAGATTGAAGCTGCTTGTCCAGAGTCACAGTTATTGAGACTTCCTCGCTCCAGCCTGCTCGCATTCCATTAGGTCATGTTGTATACAACGGTACCTGTGTTTGATGGTGCCAGATCCCAAGCTTTTCCTTCTAATTTACACCACATTCCAGAACCTCGAGGAAATCTCTCTAGGTCATTCTGGAAGCCAAGAGGAACTTTGTCTCCAAGTCACCCAAAGATTACATGGAATGACCACAGACTATACAGCATGTATTTACGAGCATGCTTCTATTATTCAAGATTCTTCTTAAACAATAGGAAATGAGGAAGTTTCTGTGGTTTGGAAAAGGTCATTTACTCATTCAAGCCACTGGGGGGACTATTGACAAATTGCTACTTGATTTCTGTGCAATGTTTCTTTGTGGCTCAAGTCAGCTAATAAGGCCTGCTAAGGCCTATTTTATTCACTGGAAATGGATATTCAATCAGCCAATATTTAGTCAAGTACACACAATATTCAAAGTATTAAAATGGGTGCTCTGGAAAATAACACGGTACTAAACCACAGTCTTTTCCTCGGAGGGTTTTTAATCTAATGAGAGAACAAGGAACATAAAGAGAACTATTACTGACTGTAGGAAGTACTCTAGATAGAGGTATAAAGAGCTATGGCAACTTGAATAGAGAGTAATTGATTCTGACTCTAGTATAGAAAAAAAAGTTTAAGACAAATGTGGCATATACATTTGGTCTTGAAGAATGAGAAGTGTTTCAGCAGAAAAGGGGGTGGTGAGAGATTAATATCATCCCAAAAAAGGAGCTCCAAACCTGCATAAAAATAACTACACAAACTAGAGTATGGGGTGGCTTCAGGGGTAAAGACTGAAGTACCATGTTTCCCCGAAAATAAGACCTCACTGGACAATTAGCTGTAACGCGTCTTTTGGAGCAAAAATTAATATAAGACCCAGTATTATATACATTTTATTTTATTTTATTTTATTTTATTTTATTTTATTTTATTTTATTTTATTTTATTTTATTTTATTTTATTTTATTTTATTTTATTTTATTTTATTTTATTTTATTTTATTTTATTTTATTTTATTTTATTTTATTTTATTTTATTTTATTTTATTTTATTTTATTTTATTTTATTTTATTTTATTTTATTTCATAAGACCAGGTCTTATAAAACAAAACAAAATAAAATTTGTTTTATAAGACCAGGTCTTATAAAACAAAACAAAATAAATAAAATAAAATGTATATAATACTGGGTCTTATATTAATTTTTGTTCCAAAAGACGCATTAGAGCTGATTGTCCGGTGAGGTCTTATTTTCGGGGAAACACGGCAGGGGCAAAAAAAAAAAAAAAAAAAAAAAAATGAGCACGTGGGAAAAATTTTCCTAGTGTTAGCCCAAAGAAAGGGAATGCTTGTTTTCTGTTTTTGTGTTTTTTTAAGCATAACTTGGATTTTATACCATTGCAAATGGGGTTCAGGAAAATTATTCCTGGCATTTTAGAGCTGGGGGTGTCAAAGATATCACCTAGGTACTTTTTCTATGATGCCTTCTGACCAGCACAGGTGACATCTGGGAATGGTAACTGCCACCCAGCCACTGGGGGACAACTTACTTGGAGCTCATTATCCATGAGCCAGCCCAGATGCTTCAGTTCCTCCCCATAAAACTTGAGACTTCCCACGGGGATGACTGGGTGAATCTGTCCTAGGCAGTAAGAACCCGAGAACCAGACCTTTTTCTTTGCAATTTATGGAAAGCATCCAATTCAAATAGAGATTTCCACGACTTGCTGCAGGCCTTCATCTTTCCACCATAACTTCAGCACTTCTTCACCTCTGCCCGCTGGTGGGATTTCATCCCAAGGTAAGCATAAAGGAAGTGGGTTGACCTTTCCTTGCAGGAGAGCTCTCCTTACAGATATCAGTAAAAAAGTTTTGCAAAATTTTATCCAACTACTGAGCAAATACTTCAGTCTTTTATCCTCACGAAAACACTTAACACCTCTAGGAACTTCCAGTTTGCTATCCAGAGAAAAGTCAGTCCAGCTTTCCTGCATATCATTAAACTAGAGTTCAACCTGTTTCTTCCTTTTTCACTTTCTCCACCTCACCCTCTTGAAATCTCCTTGCTGTGTAAGCATTCTACATTCTTAATATCATCACAGAATGCTGCTTCCTCTTCCTCTCCTTAATTGCTATGGGATTGTCTTAATAGCTGTAATTTCCAAATGTTCCTGGAGGTTCTGATTCACTTGTCTAGGGTTTGGGAAATGCTGCTCTGGATTGGTCAATCCCCAAGCAGAGACAGTTCGTTTCTCTCTGCACCAGAACCCCGTAAGTGTCCCATTGCCACACCCAGGCCAGTATTATTTCATTCTTATGCAAAAAAATTCCTCTTTTGCGACTCCAGCCACGTGACAATGCCAATTTCTTCCATGTTCTGTGCAGAGATCTCAGGTATTTATCCCCATTCAGTGAAGGCTTTGGAACTCAGTTCCAGTCTTCCTCAATAACCTATCTTCTATTGTAGTAAATGGCCAAAACACCCAGGTGGTAGACCCAACAGAGGCCTTTGTCTTCACAGCTCTTCTTATGTCACAAATTCCAGGGTTCCTCACCACAGATACATGTCTGCCTAAGCTCTCCTTTTAGATAAGCAAGGATGGGCCATGGCCTGTGAATAGACTTGAGATATTAGTGAGAATCAGAATCTTAGGAAGAAATTTATATATATAAAAAAAAAAAACACACCAAAAGACAAAAAACTGATGATACATGTGGTTTCAAAGACAACAATATGGTAAAGCAACAGAGAATTTCCCTACCCAGAGAGTGGTGGGTAGACAAAACTGAAAATTCCAGGTGTAAGAGAAGAAAAAGCAGAACCTAAAATAATGACCAGAGCAAATTAGTGAGAGTACCTTGTTCTTGCAGCCTTGGTCTACACATGCCCTGCCCACGTGAGAGAGAAGATTGACAGGGAACACTTTAGAAATATACTCCTTTAGCTACACCTGAAAACTTTGTACCACCATGAATAGCTCTGCCCCTGAGTTCTTACATCTAACACCCCCGGTCCTGGTCATAACCCCTCACCTTTCTCTTTCATCACTTATTCTCACTTTAAAGTGCTTTACCTGAATGAACCCAACAGTCTCTCACCCTTCCTATTTCACCCTATACTTCATGGCTTCATTTTTCATTTCCTTGCTTGCTGAGCCCGGAACCAATGAAAGGTAACTTTAACCAATTTATTGCTAACCCTTCAAGGTTTTCCTTGAAGGAAAAATCCAAACCCTGGGTCAATTCAACTATCTGCCTACAGTGGGTCTATTGAGAGCTGCTGGATGAAACCATATTATTGTGCAAAAATTATAAGACTATAACAGTGGTCATTTGGCCGGGGTGGGAAAGAACTATAATTAAGTTAACTATAGGTTACTTAAGGCATTTCCTGTCTGAAGACTCCAAGTGAGGCTTGCTGGGAATAAATACAGTGGAGTCTAAATGCAGGAGGCAGGACCTGGAGAGTGGGAGGGAAGAGTTAAGAGTCAACAATCAACTACTCTGAGTCATAAAATCAGAAAGGCATTGAACATTTAGAAGGAGAACTTGCCCCATAAAGAAAACAATGCCTCTTAGTAAGCATATTATCTGCAACAAAGCAAAACAAATTTTCAAGCATCTTATTGAAACTGCTGGGAAGGGAAATCATGAAAAGTTCTATTGAGCAAAGGCTAGACAATGGGAATTAATACTACAGTGCCCTTATTACTAATGCAAGATGTATAGAATGAGACTGACATGACCTTTGTTTACTGCAATGTCGTGTTGCATTGTTTTGGGCAGCACAGCACAGTTGGGAAGCAGAAAGGCATGTTGGTTAAATGCCTGGGCTTTGCAGCCAGAGAGTCTGGGTTGAATTCTTAGCTCTGCCACTCATTGAACTGTGCAAGCCCTGGCAGGCTCCTTAATCTCTCTATATCTCAATTTTCTCATTTGAAAATAAGAATTTCTATTATTATTTCTCACTGTTTATGAGTTTACTATGAGCCATGTATATTCTAAGGACTTCACAAATTTTAACGCATTTAATTCTCATAGCAGCCCTATGCATTCTATTAATAAAATGGCTCTACTATTTCACAGATGAGGAAACTGAGGTACAACGTGAAATGACTTGCACAAGTTCACACAGCTAGAGAATGGCAGTATCAAGTTTTAAACCCAGGCAGTGTGACTCCATTGCTCTTTGCCACTCTGCTCTCTGGCCCCTCACTTCTCACAGGGTTGTTGGAGTGGAGGGAGGTAAATGACTTCACTACTCACCCAGTACAAAAGGGCATCGCCGTGCCCGCTCCTTTGTTCTCTTAACAACTTCAAGAGAGCCAGTGGGAAAGAGTGAAGACTGCTTGCTACAGGCTGGGCAGTGACTCTAAGTAGAACCATCCTATAACACTTTTCTGAGAAGTTTATTGTAAAAATGAATGGGTGAGGGGAGGCAGGGGTGGTGGAAGTTGTGATATTTCATATGTGATAAATCACGAACACAGTTTTAATTAAGAGTAAGGAGCAAGTGGAGACTGAAAGACTTAACAACCAAGAGGCTAAAGATGTAATTAATGGAGAAAGGTCCTAGGAGAGGCAAAAAATGACAATTTACGAATATCCAAAAAGTAGAGCTCACTTGTGGAGGTCTGAGAATACCAAGGATGCAGAAAAATATATTATGGTTGGTGCAAAAGTAATTGCGGTTTAAAAGGTTAAAAATAATTGCAAAACTACTTTTGCACCAACCTAATAGATAAGTTTGGAGAAGACTGGAAGGTAAATTGGATTATCTCACTGCCATTGACCTTTCATTACTAAGCAAATAGTTGTTGAGCCAATGAATAGCTTGTATGTTCTTGAAAAGAAAGACGACACCTTTTAACTTCTCAAGTATCCTGAACATAGATTTGACAATTAATTAGTACCTTTGGATGAGGCTGCTGCTGCTGCTTCTGTAAATGGTCTCAGCCTAAACAATTAATTCAGTTGATTCCTTTAAAAACCATACTGACCTACAATCTTTAAACACAAAATGATAGAACCAGAGGGATCCTTGGAGAACTTCTAATAAAGTAGGCACAAATACGCAGTTCATTTGAGGCATTCTGTCTGCAGACTGCTTTGTTTGTTCTGTAGCCTCTTGTGTTACAAGGTCTTGAAATACTTTCCACATTTGAAAAATGAAAGCTTTTCTATAAAACTCTGTACTTCCAGCCTTTGTTGCGATATTAGATTTTTTTTTTTTTTCCTGGGAATTCTGGAACCAACATTGTAACATGTGAGCAATGACCTAGAGCTAAGAAGCTACTGGCCTTCTAGACATGGCGGTTTGCTCTTTTTCAGAACCCCTTCCAAATCCCACACTCTTCCTCTTGATTATTTCCATTGTCTGTCCAAACCCTGTAGGCATTTGAGTTTGTGGCACCCACAGGAAACTGAGGCACAAGCAAGTAAAGTGCTACACTATGTAATGGAGCTGGAACTCAGGTTTTTCTGTTCCTCATTATTGTCACTCTCTCACAGCTGCCCCATTCCCCAATTTCCTTTTGGAATAATATCCTAGTGTGGCGAATCCATTGGGCTTGACTGTGACATGGGGCAAGCTAGGGAATGTAAACGAATCATAATCTAAAAGGAAACCTTTGATTATACAATGCATTAGTCAGATCCACACTTAGATTACCATGATCAGTTCTGGTCATCACATTATCAAATAAAATATTGAAACACTTGACAATGCAAAGAGAAAGAGATGAGCTTGATCTTCTGCTGTGATTATATTGTATTAATGACTTCCTATCATATTACTAGTTTCTGTAGCCTATTAGAGAAAATAAAATGTGCTAATATAATGGGAAGGGAGCTAAGAGAGGAGCCATATTACTTTTCTAAAGATGTTGAAAGGCAATAAAAGGCTCTATATTTTTTCTTGATAGTAGGTTCTGCTTTCCCAACCAGGATGAAATAATTTATTAATCAATAAGATTGTAAATTAGGGAATTATTTATTCAATAGACCAGACAAAATTATATCACTCAAAAATTAAGCTTAAGGCAAAAAAAAAAAAAAAGTAATAAAGGAGCTGGCATACTTTTCCAATTGGACATTGTACCCAAGATATAATTTCACATAATGACATAGTGTAGGCAGTAACATAGTTACCAAAGGCATTAATTCTCTTCACAAAGAAATAAATTACTGAAGTATTACAAGAATTCTTGGTATCACTCAAGATTTGCTGCTATTCCCAGCTCACTTACTGTTGATTGGGGTGATGAAGCTATAAAGAGATTCAGATTGTTAAATCTTAGGTCTTTTGGCACAAAATGACAAAATAAGGAGGTTTCAACATGGGCCATTTGGCATCTCAAGTACGATTATGTCTGGTTTATATATTATTCCAAATATCAGATTTGAGTTCAGGCCTTTGTAGATGCTGATTATAGATATTATTAACCCCTCTTAAACACAGATGGATGTTATTTCACTTACTTTTGGAAGATGGATTTAAAATACATAGTTTTTAAGGAACTTACAAATAAATCTACAAAATATTATTTGGGTATAGATTCAAATTATTTTAAAGTCTACTATATAAACTTTTGGGCAACCACTAAATAAAGTTTAGAAGTCAATAGAAAAGATAAAATGTAATTATTTTAAAAATGCTCAGTTTATCACAGAAAAAGCAGGTAAAAAAGAAAAAAAAAAGAACAAATAACAACACCTACCAAGATGGTATCCTTTAATCCAATATCATTAATCACTTAAATAAAGATATAAACACCAGTTGAATGACAGATATTATCAGATTTGATTTAAAATAAAAAAATCAAGATTCAACTATATACTGTCTATAAGGAACCTACTTAAAGACATATAGAGTAAAAGGTAAAGGATGGAAAAAGTTATACAACGCAAGCACTAATGAAAAGAGAGACATGGTGTATTGATGAAGGATGACTTTTCCAAGAAGAAATAAAAATCTTAAATGTGTATACACACTTTGCTTCAAAATGCATAAAGCAAAAACTGATTGATCTGCAGGAAAATATTCAAATTAGAGTTGGAGACTTCCAACACTAATCTCTCAGTAATTGACAGAATTGTGAACTGAAAAGCTGTGAGGGTATAGATGACATGAACAAGACTATCAACCAACTTGAACAATTATAGAACACTTCACCCAACAACAGCAGAATACATTCTTTTTCAAGTGTAAATGGAACATTTACCCAGATAGACCATTCTCTGCACTGTATAAAATACAATAAGATACTTAAAAGAACAGAAATGATACAGGGCATAGTCTTGTACCCTAATAAAATTAATCTGAAAACAAATACCAGAAGAAAATCTGGAAAAACTCCAAATAGTTGGAAACCAAACAGACACATCTAAGTGACTTGTAGATGAAGGAAAACTCTCATGAGAAATTGAAAAATTAAAATACTTTGACTGAAATGAAAATTTAAATACAATATATGAAAACTTGTGGGATTAAGCTAAAGCAGTTCTACAGGGAAATGCATAGCATGAAATGCTTATATTAGAAAAAAAGAAAGAAAATTATTTAAAAGATTCCACTTTAAGAGATTAATGAATGTAGAGAAAATTAAATAGAAAGCATTAGAAAGGAGAAAATACTAAAATTAAAGTAGAAAGCAGTGACATCAAACAGAAAAACAATAGAGAAAAATCAATGAAACCCCAAGTTGAAAACATTAAAAAAAAAAAAAAAAGAAAGGCATAAATTACCAACACAAACATCACTGCTGTCCAAATACATTAACTAAGACATTAACAGGATAACAAAAGAATGCTATGAACAAATCTTGGCCCATAAATTTGACAATTTAGATGAAATGGACTAATTTCATAAAAGACAGAAACTATCAAAACTCATTCAAGAGGAAATAGATGACTTGAATAGTCTTAAAATTTTGTTTAGAAATTGAATTTATAGTTAAAAACTAATAAAAAAGAAAAGAAAACTTCAAGTCCAGGCCAATGTTACTTTAATGCCACTGTAAGATAAATGTATTACCAGAAAATAAAATCACAGGCCAATAATCTTTGTGTGCATATACATAGAAATCTTCAAAGAAAATTTTAACAGAACAAATGTAGGAATGTATAAAAAGAAAGTTATAACATGACCAAGTACTGTTTGTCCCAGTCATGCAAGGTTAGTTTAACATCACAGTTGAAAATCAATCAATGTAATTCACCATATTAATGTACTAACAGAGAAAAAATATGATTATCTCAGTTAATGAAGAAAAAGTATTTGACAATAATCAACATCCATTGCTTACAAATACTCTCAGCAAAATAGAAATAGGTGAGGAATTCCTTCATTCGATGCAGCACTTCTTTGAAAATTTGATATCTAACATAACACTTCATGGTGACAGAATGAATGCTTTCCTCCTAAAATGATGAAAAATGAAAGTATGTCTTTTTTTTGTTTGTTTTTCAGGCAACAGTTAAGGGCTTTCTTATTTATTTTATGAAATATATCAAACACTGAAAATTGGAGAAAACAGTTCAAGTCTTGTATGCCCACCATCCAGCTCTATCTGAGTCTAATATTCTGTTAATGTTTATTTTAGTTTTGTTATTATTTTTCTTGATTTTAATTTTTTAAATTTTCAATTACAGTTGACACTCAACATTATATTAATTTCAGGTGTACAATATAGTGATCAGATATTTATATAACTTATGAGATGATGATCCCAATAAATCTACTACCATACATAGATATTACAATATTATTGACTATATTCTTATTCTATATTACATCCCCATGACTATTTTGTAACTACCAATTTATACTTAATCCATTCTCATTTTTCATTCATTCCCCCAATACCTCTCACATTTGACAACTCTCAGAATATTCTCTGTATCTATGAGTTTTTCTGTTTTGTTGTTCGTTTATCTTGTTCTTTAAATTCCATGTAAGTAAAGTCATATGGCATTTGTCTTTCTCTGTCTGATTTACTCCACTTAGCATAACCTCTAGGTCCATCCATGTTGTTGCAAATATCAAGATTTCATTCTTTTTAATGGCTGAGTAATATTCTATGTATATATGTACCACCTCTTTATACATTCATTCATTGATGGACACCCAGGTTGCCTCCATATCTTGGCCATTGTAAACAATGAACATATGGATTCACATGTCCCTTTAACATAGTGTTTTGGGTTTCTTTGGATAAATACCTTTGAAAGCGGGACTACTGGGTACTTCTTTGTCTCTTGCAATAGCTTTGTTTTAAAGTCTATTTTTTTTCTGGTGTAAGTATTGCTACCCCAGCTTTTTGTTTTCATTTCCATTTTCATGAATATATTTTTGCATCGCGTTACTTTCAGTCTGTGTGTTTTTCGATCTGAAATGACACTCTTGTAGGCAGCATATGTAAGGATTTTATTTTCCTATCCATTCAACCACCCTATGTCTTTTTGTTTTATTTTGTTTTCAGGTGTACTGATCTCACTTGTATGTATGTGGAATCTAAAGAATAGAATAAATGAGCTACCCTATATCTTTTGATTGGAACATTTAATATATTTACGTTTAAAGTAATTGTTGACAAATATGTAGTTATTGTCATTGTATTATTCGTATTTTTGATTCTTCTTCCTGTTCCTCTTCTTTTTCCTCCTCCTCCTCCTCCTTCTTCTTCTTCAAGAAGTCCCTCTAACATTCCTTGTAATAGTGGTTTGGTGGTGATGAACTCCTTTAGCTTTTTCTGTCTGGGAAGCTCTTTATCTGTCCATTGATTCTAAATATAGCTTTGCTGGGTAGAGTAATCTTGTTTGTAGGTCCTTGCTTGCCAGCACTTTGAATATTTTGTGCCAATACCCTCTGGCCTACAAAGTTTCTGTTGAGAAATCAGCTGATTTTCTTATGGGAGATCCTTTGCAGATAACTGTTTTTCTCTTTCTTCTTTTAAGAGTCTCTGTCTTTAACGTTTGGCATTTAAGTTATGATGTGTCTCAGTGTGGGCCTCTTTGGGTTCATCTTTTTTGGGACTCTGTATGATTCCTGGGCTTGTATATCTATTTCCTTCACCAGGTTAGGGAAGTTTTCCATCATTATTTCTTCAAACACATTTTCAATTCCTCACTTTCTTTCTACTTCTGGTATCCTTATAATGTGAGTGTTTGTATACTTGATGTTGTCCAGGGGCCTCTTAAAATATCCTCAGTTTTTTTGATTTTTGTTTTCTTTTTGCTGTTTTTATTGGGTGTTTTCTGCTACCTTATCTTCCAAATTGCTCATTTGATCCTCTTCTTCACCTAATCTACTGTCATTTTTCTCTAATGCATTCTTCATTTCAGTTATTATAGTCATTATTTCTGACTGGTTCTTTTTTGTGTTTTCTATCTCTAGTCTTATGTTTCCTATTTCTTTGTCAAATTCTCTCTGAGGTCATTGAGAATCTTTATAACTAGTGTTTTGAACTCTGTGTCTGATAGATTGCTTGTCTCCATTTTGTTTAGTTGTTTTTCTGGAGCTTTGTTCTGTTCTTTCATTTGGAACATGTGTCTTTGTTTCCTCATTTTGGCCTCCTTGTGTTTGTTTCTATGTGTTAGGCAGAGCTGCTCTGTCTCCCAATCTTAGTAGAGTGGCCTTATGTAGTAGGAGTCCTATGGGGCACAGTGTCACAGTTTCCCTGGTCACCTGAGCCAGGTGTTGCAAGTGTGTCTCTTGTGTGTATTTTATTTGTCCTTCTGTTGTAGTTGAGCCTTGGTTGCTGTTTGCATGTCAATGGGAGGGATATACCCTCAGACTGATTGGTTGTGAGGACTGGCCATGACTACTGTGGATGAGCTGTTGTGCAGGGACTGACCTTACCAAGCAGGATTCATTTTAGCAGGGCTCTGGTGCCTGCCCAGACTATCATTTGGGTGTGTCCTCTGTGGCGATGGCCTGGTGGTGCTCTGGTGCTTCAAAGCTGGCCAGCAGTTGTGCTAGCCCTGGGGCTTACTGGGAGGGTCCCTGCAGCAGGCCAAGCACAGCCTCCCTCTTTGCCCTTCCTAGGGCCACTTGGTATGAGCCACAAAATGATCCGCAGATGTCTTCCACCCAAGCTGGGCTTGTATGTGCCTGGGAGATACTAAGCTGTGAATTGAGGCCAGCTGCCACTAGTCCTAAGCTTGGGGTCTGCTTAACAAGAGATATGGATCATGTTGATGCCAGATGATGCGTGTCTTGGATTTATGAACCTTTGTGAAATTTTAAGAAAGTCTGTAATATATGCCAAGATAAACTGTTTGTATGCAAAAGCCACTGAGAGTGGCCTGGGTGACCTGGCTGTTTGGTTGGGCCAGGGTTTCAGGAAATTACCAGGATGTGGCAAACAGTGTTAGCCAGGTTGATGGAGACTCAGATATGGCTGCCTTTGTCTGCATGCTGGGAAAGGGAAGGGCTCAAGAAACAACTGTGCCTTCTGCCAGCACTTCTGCCTAGAAGGAGGCTGCCCCTTCAGCCCTCCCACTAAAGCCAGAAAATTCAGTTTTTCCCCATATGTTACTGGTGCCTTTTGAACCGCTGTTCTAGCACTGGAGCTCAGAGTGAGTGAATCCACCAACAGGTAAGTCTGCATAGGCCCTTTAAGAGGAACACCTTGTACTCTAGCTGCCCTCTGTCTCACTGAGTCACAATGTCCACTGATTTTCACAGCCAGAAGTTGTGGGGACTTCTCTTCCTGACACTGGAACCCAGGGCTAGGGAACCTGTGGTAGGGGTGGGACCCGTCATTCATCTGGGGAGACCTCCACAGCTGAGATATCCATCCTGATTTTTAACCACCACACGTGGGCATGGGGACCAGTCTGTTTCATGTCTCCACTCCTACTACTTGTCTCAACATTGCTTCTTCTGTATATCCTTAGTTATAGGACTTCTGTTCATCTAGACTTCAGATGATTCTCAATCATGGTTGTTCTGTAATTTAGTTGTAATTTTGATGTGGTTGTGAGAGGAGGTAAGCAGAGCCTATTCCACCATCTTACCTGGAAATCTAGTATATCTGTGTTTTATTCACCTTTGAGTTAGAGTTTCTACCAATTAGTATAAGACAAGATAAAGAAATAAAACTCATACAAATTGGAAAAGAAGAAGCAAATCTATGTTTACAAAAGACATGATCATCTATATCAAAAGTCTCATTGAAATTAGAAAAATACTACTATAACTAATATGTGGGTTTAACAAAGTGGCAGAAGGAAAAGATGATATTCAAAGATGAATTATAATTTTATATAGTAACAACGGACAATTACAAATTAAAATACAATACTGTGCCCATAGTATCAAAATATACACAATATTTAGGGATAAATCTTACTATCGATTTGTGATATCGATAGTAATTTTTTTAATTTGTTAAAATTAAAAACTTAAATGGAGGTATATGAGTACATCATGTTTATGGGTCAAGAAGCTCAATAATATTAATATATCAAATTGATCTTTTCATTCAATGCAGTACCAATAAATCTTTCAGTTGGCTTTTCTGTAGAAATTGGCAAGCTTATTCTTAAATTTATATAGAAATGAAAAGGACTTAGAACAACCAAAAATATCTGAAATGGAAGAATACTTGAAGATTAACTCTACCTGATTTCACAATTTATTCAAACCTCTAAGAATCATAGGAGGGTAGTATTGATGCAATGATAGAAAAATAGACCAATGGAACAGAATAGAGTCCAGAAATAGAGCAAAATATGTATAGAAACATTTTTTTTCAGTAGAGTTACAAATGAAATTCATAAACAAGAAATGGACTTTTCTCAAATCAGTCAAGAACAATTGGATATCTATATGCAAAGCAAAATTAACTTTGATTCATACCTCCAACACCATATACAATTTTAATAAAACTAGATCACTGAAATCAACGTAAAACTTAAAATTAGACAATGTCTAGAAGAAAGTTTAGACCAAAATCTTTGTGACCTTGGGTTAGGCAAATAGTTCTTTGCCAAAAAGGAAGATCCATTTATAACACAAAAATTTTGTAAAAAAAAAAAAAAAATTAAGTAATCATCTCTTAAAAATTAGTGGGAAGAAAATGAAAAGATAAACCACAGGCTGAAAGTAAATGTTTGCAAATCACCTGTATGATAAATGGTTTGTATCCAGAACATATAAAGAAAATTAGAATATATATATATACTTTTAGAATTATTTGTATCCAGAATATATTAAGAATATTAGAATATATATATATATATATATATATATATATATATATATATATACTTTAACAGATTTGAACAGACAGACATTTATGACATTTTGGTGGCAAATAAGCTCTTGGAAAAATGCTCACCATCACTGAAAATTTAACTACAGTAAGATATCACTATATACCTGTTAGAATGGCTAAAATGAAAGACTGAGCATACCAAATGTTTCAAGGACATGGAGAAAGTAGAATTTGTATACACTGCATGGGAATGTAAATTGGTACAATCACTTTGAAAAGCAGTGTGACAATTTCTTTAAAAGTTAATCATACAGGTATCATATGATCCAGCCATTTTATTCCTTGGGATTGATGAAAAAGAAATGAACATATATGACAATACAAAGACTTGTAACAAGAATGTACAAAATGGCTTTCTTTGAAATAACCCTAAATTGGAAACAACTCAAATAGCAATAAAAAGTTGAATGGAAAATTATGTTTTAGTATATTTGTAAAAGAGAATGTTATTCAACAATATAATAAGAATGAAATATTGATATGAAGTTCTGACAATTAAGTTCGTGAACTCATCTTAGAAAAACAGCAATATACCTCATTGCTGAATATGATCATGGTCACCTTTGAAGTATTCCTCTTGGGAAGCTATGTACCGATGCCAGTGCCTAGTCCACCCTTCAAAGCTGTTTTGGAACTCTTTCTGGAATGGCCATCAGAGCTGTCGTATTATCCTTGATGTTCTGAATGTCATCAAAATGTCTTCCTTTCAATATTTCCTTTATCTTCGGGTCAAGAAAGCAGTCACTGGGGGCCAGACCAGGTGAGTAGGGAGAGTGTCCCAATACACTTATTTGTTTACTGGCTAAAATCCCCTCACAGACAGTGCCAAGTGAGCTGGTGCATTGTCGTGATGCAAGAGCCATGAATTGGTGAAAAGTTCACGTCGTTTTCATCTAACTTTTGCACGCAGCCTTTTCAGCATTTCCAAATTGTAAACTTAGTTAACTGTTTATTCAGTTAGTACAAATTCATAATGAATAATCCCTTTGATATCAAGAAAAAAGGTTAGCAATATCGGTGCAACAAGTTCATGAACTTAATTTTCAGACATCATATGTGCAACAAAACTAATGATTTTCAAAATGATTATGCAAGAGTGAAAGAAGCCAGACAGAAAAAGAGAATATGCTGTATGCTTCAATTTACAAAAATTACATAAAATTCAAATTAATCTATAGTAATGGAAAGCAGAGGAGTGGTTGCCTGGGGATGGAGGTTAGGAGAAGGAAGAAGTGGGGATGGCAGATTATAATGGATTTGAGAAGTTTTAGAGGTGATAGATAGGCTCATTATCTTGAGTGAGGTGATGGTTTTACAAGTATATACATCGAAACACTAAATTCCATACTTTAAATACATATAGTTATTCTATATAAATTATACCTCAATAATCTTTTTTTTAAAAAAATGAATGATCCTGCTACCTTTGTGGATGTTCTAGAAGATGGAAGAAAAATATGTATACATATATATGAAAAATAAAGATGATGCACTCCCCTTTTGGCTTAGAGATATTTTTCAATACACTTGGTGAGTTGGACAGGATGGTTATAAAGTTGATAGGTAGTTTTTTGAGGTTTGTTACTTTTTTTTGTTGCTTGTTTTCATCTCAGTTCTGCCATAGTGGACCATATAGCCTCTACATTAATTTTCTTGAAAAACATTACTCAGATTCTTCCACTTTGTGAAGATTCTCTCCAAGTGAATGATACTGGAGGCTCTACGAAATGTAAGAACTTCCTCCAAAATGTCTGGAAACAATATTATTCTAAAGGATTATTTTCCTTAGAAATGCTGATGAAAATGTGGGGTAATAACTCTTACAAATAACATTGATCACCAATAATAATAAAGTTATTAGTCTGATGCTGATAATATTAATTATGGTAATAAATGATAATAATAATAGTTAAAATTTATTGGAAAGTCAGAGACTATTTCTAAGCACTTCATACATGCAATCTGATTTCTATCCTCACAACAGGTGTATGAGGTAATTGCCATCTCCATTTTCAGATGAAGAAACCATGTTACTGAGAGATTAACATCTTGTCAAGGGGCACACAGAGAGTTTTTTGTATCCTCGATGACTGGTTTATAGTAATCGTGTATCAGTCAGAACAGTGGCAGAAAGGAAATAACATATCCAACCTGTTTAATTGAGGAGGAACTATTTATAGCATTGTGGTCAGGGTTAAAGAAATCAGCTAAGAATCATGAAACTCACCGAGACTAGAAAATATGGAACACTATTAGCTGTTGCAAACCTTGAAGGGTCAAGCTGAGAAACAGTTTTTCCAAAGTCCGTAGAAAGCTTGGTGCCATACGTGAGGGAACAACTGGTAGGAGTTGTAACGATATATACTAATTGTACCCAGAACCTCAGTGAGGTAAGGAGGGAGCCCAGGAGCGAGTGGCGTGATAATTCTCAAGATCTTTCTTTCCTCTTAAACTATGGTCCCCTGATGTGCTCCCACTGTCAAAACCACCTGGCAGTAAGAGGGACAGGCGATTAAGTCCTTAGATATCAATCCCAGGAACAAAACAGGGCAGAGAAAAATGGGTCTGGCAGCATCTTCTCCTTCACTTGTAAGAAGCCTGCCTTCTCAATACAGGTGAATCTCAGCATCCTACGAGCCAGCATGTTGTTACCAATGTGTCAATAAAATTCTTTTCACTTGTGAAACCTAAGTTGTAATGTTTACTTCCTAAAATGACACAAGAAATGGGAGCATTAATTGACTTAAACTATAGCTGCTGTACTCACTGCCTATGTATCTAGTTATAAGGCCATGGTTAATGGTCACATCTGCTATTCCATGTCCCTTTTACCCTCAGCACTTCAGCTTCTTGATATATTTTACCTGGTAGAAAAACCCAAAACTTTCTACACGATCCATGTTCCTAGTATTCCTGTTGTCATGGGTTGGCTATTTTTTTTTTTGTCTTACCTTTGGATATAGGAGTATTACATGGTATCCTGATAAATATCCTCATAGTGCTTCTCGCCCAAATTGTGCAGTAACAAAATGGTAAAGAGGATCAACAATGCTAACCAGCAAAATGAAACCCCTATGTTCCTGACTGGTCACTAATATAAGAATCCCCAAATGTCCAAAGTGATCTCTCTGATTCCAATTTAATAGAAACACTAAGTTTTTCTATTTCCTGGTAAGAGCATATCTCCAAACCCACAAGACACAAGAATTTGCAGATGGGGAACCCAAATTGCTTTAGTGAATGAATAGGTAAAACATCAGAGAGGCCACTCTTCTCCCACACCTGGACTCCTAGAGAGAGATAATATGGCTATGCAAGGAAACCTTAAATATTGTCTTTTCATTTAAGTCATGCATTGCATCCTTTGGAGAGCACTTCAATCTCTCAGAGTGATTTCCCCCAAATGATGCAATAATGGAACCTTCAGAAGTTCATTTCATCATTCTATCAAGCCAGATGATTCTGGGAAATGAAGCACTATGGTAAGACAAGTGAATTTCATGGGCATGAGCCTACTGCCATATTTTCTTCACCATAAAATTAGTTCCTTGGTCTGACATGATGTTATATGGAATATCATGATGAAGAATAAGGTATTTTATAAGTCCAAAAACAGTATTGCTGACATAAGTATTTCAGGCCCATATCCAGAATATGAATCTATTCCCGTGATGATAACTTACTCCTGACTGCATCATTAAGAGGAGTCCAATGTAATCAAACTGCCATCGGGTGGCTGGCTGGTCCTTTTGTGGGAATGGTGCCATGTCAGGAACTCAGCATCAATCATCACTATTGGGCAATTAACAGTCAGCAGTGGTAGCATTTAGATCACCTTTGATGAGAGGAAATGCATATAGTGGGGCTTATGCATAGACTTCATCCCTGCTGTAATGAGTGCTTTGTACTTTGATCTATTGGAAAAAATAGAATGGTTATGGGGGAAAAAAAAAAGAAAACTGATTGATACCCACAGGATGGATCATTACATTCATGATTATTAAGAAATCCCTCTGTAATGAATGCTCTCAGGAGAACATTTACATGGGATATAAATATCTTCATCTTTTTTTTTTTTTCTCTAGTTTGCAGCATACATCCACATATCTTTCCTCTGAACTTCTTTATCTCTAATTTTCCAATCTTATTCTTTCTAAGTTCCTGACTAGCTGGCCAATTTTTAAGCCACTGCCCAGGAAAGAGTGTAGATCTGTAACTCTAATCATCTCTCCTTTCATAAAAAAGTGGACAATCAGATCTACTGTTTGGACAGTTGCCCAAAGGAAAAATTTTCCTCCCTCATTGTCTTTCAGAGGCACCCTTTGAGTGGACCTAAAGTACAACAGCCACTCACTTGTGCTGGTGACATTACATCAATACCATGAAGATCCATCTGTATTCTAGGCCTATGGTTTTTCCACCTCTGTCAGCGGGTCATAAGGGCACTCCCTAGTGTGGCCATTGGTGTGGTTGTCAAATGTAAGAAGAGCTGTTCTCTTCTGTCTTTCATGGTAATAGCTTTGTGTTTTTTTTTTTTGTTGTTGTTGTTTTAATATGGGTTGTTTGGTGACTATAAGAGCTAGAAATCATAGGAGATTAAAGAAGATAGTGTAATATAAAAGGGAGTTTATCAATGAAAATATTTATGAATGTTTCTTCATATTTATGAACAAGTCTTCATTGGTTATTAAAATCCATATTAGTCTTTGAATTCATTATATCATCTCAAAGTTTTATGGAGGCTAGAAACAGAAATGTGATTCCCCTACAAACACTGATCCATAACCCTGATTGTGTCAATGCTGCATTTTTATCAAAATATAAAAAGAGCAGTACAGAGACAAGGATGATAGCATTGAGAAGACAGGAAACCCAAGGAGGTAGATTTTTTCCCTAATTAAGAGATCGGAAACACAATATTCTGAAAAAAAATGAGTTTTTACTTCCAGTGGAGGGTGTACTAAGAAGACTTAGTGTTGGTTAGGTTTTCATTGCCGTGGACTTCCAATGATTTCTTGGAAATGTTCAGCAAAGTCATTTTACTAACTGATATTTAAAATAATGACGTTGAATAAAGTATTTATATATATATATATATATATATATATATATATATATATATATATAGTTTTTTTGATTTTATGCTACAGAGTTTATCTGATGACAGTTCAAAGCCACAGAACACAAAATACAGTCCCCAATGGAGGCATCTACTTATATTTGTGGTGAAGGAAAGGTAACTCTCAGTTGACTACTACTGATGAGTATGATTCTCCCGTATTCATGTTTTGAGATGGGTGAGGGCAAGGGCCCCCTCCCCATTCTCAGGACATTAGATGGAGCCCACTCCTTATTGATTTTACCTCAACACAAAGAAGCATATTTGAGAGCTCTAAATCTGGACTGTATACTGCTCACTCAAAAATTTTTTTGAATATATATATTCAAAACCACATCGATGCGAAGAGGTAAAGAAATGAGTGGCTGAAGGGGTATTCACTAGGATATTTTTTTCTTTCAATTCTTTTTTATTAATTTCAGGTGTACAAAGCAATGTTGCAGTTAGACATTTACACTCTTCACAAAATGATAACCCCTCTCTCCCAAGCTACTACCCCTCTGACATCTTACATAGCTGTTACAATACCATTGACCATCTTCCTTATGCTATACCCCCCATTCCATCAACAAAAATTTAAACAAGTTTATTTGAACAGAGAGTTGATCACAGAATCAGACTTATTCTTTGCATTGCAAAAAAAAAAAAAAAAAAAAAAAGGATGAGATTAACAGCCCTTCATTGCATTTGTAGGTAGTACATTTTCAAAACTTTATTTCCATGTCTGTATGGAAAAAGTTATGTCAAGGATATATGCCCACCCCTCTTCATCAAATAGACTCCTGCTCCCATGATTGAGTGCAAATGCAGTAACTAAAACTCAAACATCATGAAAATCATATGACTCCACATGAACATAACACAAAATTATTACAATACCATAGGAAATATTTATAATAATTTTTAGCAAGCTATGTTTATTTGGCGCAAATGTCTGAATTTCATTTATGCCAATATTTCCTTCATTGGTTCTGAGCTTCCAGAGACCTAGGATTATGTCAGTTCTCTACTTACACTCTACTTTTCTGGGCATAGACATCCATGGCAGCTTAGATCACAGTGATGTTGTCTTCAGTGACCTCACTCCACCAGTGAGGCCAAATTGCTAATGAGACCAAGTTCAGGGCTTTTACAATCATCTTGTCTGTCCTCTGGCCTTTGGCCATCTGTTCAGCCAAAGAGAATGAATTCTTGGTAATAAAGAACACAATGTGTGAGTATGTGTGTATGTACCATTTACTGATAAATTTTTCTGAAGGAGCTTTTACTGATTGTCAATTCTTTTCCAGAAAAATTATAACACAGTATCTTCACAATGGTAATTGTGGAATTTCACTTTGGAGGAAATTAGGGATAGCAACATTGTTAGGGCAGTGATGGACACCTTTGTGTAGGCTGACTCTTCATGTGGACAATAACAATTATCTTAACCTTTGGCACAGCTATTTCCTATTTATTATTAGCAGCACCTCAATTAAAAGTAACATTATATTGTAGCATTGTCTCTGTATTCCAGTGCAGTCCAAGTTTCCCTGTAGGTACAGTTAAGTCAACCATACATCCAGGAAATACTTGGATTTTCTGAAAACAATTTTTTTTTAGTGTGGGATTATAGTTATCTTCAAATAGCCCATGTGGAAAATCCCCCACCACGTGGATTCAATGTCTAGTGCAATTTTGAGTGTAAAATATTTCTTCATGCAAATTTTGCTTGCAAATTTTCTTTCTTGACTAAATTATATAGAAAAAATGAACCATGTTGGGGTACCTTAAGGTCAACATCATGAATATCAATCAGCTTATCGTGTTCCTGTAGCGTAATGCTCCCAGTAACAACATGCTCAGGAAAAGCTCTAACTTATGGTTTTGCTGCATTTTGTCTTCTTCCTTACCATTAGTTTTACTTTTTTTCTCTTCCCTCTTTTTTGTATCTCCATATGGTCATCCTTCCTGAAGCCTGTAGCTCTTAATACATTCTGAATTTTTGGTGAAGTACCAAAAGCATGAGTTTGGTATTGAGCAGCATAACCATTAAAAGGATGGCCTCAAACAATTTGCTCAAATTCTCTGAACTTCAATTTTCTTGTTTTCTTTCAAGTTTCTTAATCTCTTTCACAATCAGCTTATTTATTGTTAGAAAAAAAATATAAAATAAAAACATATCACAGGACATTTTTGAGGATAAATGAGATAATAAATATAAAGCATTTTGAATATGTTTGTGACATGGTAAAAACATAATAAATAATAGCTAGTATTGGTATTATCATCATTAAATGGGACAATGGATCTAAACACATTGGTACAATGTAGTGCTCAATAACTATTAGTTTATTTTGTCTAAAAAAAAAACAAAACACAAACAAACAACAAAAAGAACACTAAGTGATTTACTTGAGAATGGTTTCCCATCTGTGTATGTGTAGTAAAGTACATGGGCTTTGTGAATCTTTTTCTTTTTTTTTCTGTTTTTTTTTCTGCTATGGGGCCATCCTTACTTATTTCTGGGTTCAAAGTTATGTTTCTATAGTTTAGATGGCGGACGTCTTCCTGTAAGGCAATGGTACTACTATATATTATACCTGGGAAAACCAAAGAGTATAATTATCTGCCTCACTTTCCATGGCAGGTCAAGATTTAGTTAATTGACTCCAGTTCATTTTGCCCAGGGCATCTCCTCTGAGATGAATGCCATGGTCACTAGTATTAACTGATAGGGACTGTGGTCCTATACAGAGAAAAGAGGGATGAGGCTCTCCCAGTCACAGAATTCCCACTGACCACGAAACAGCCACTGGCTGGTAATACCTTCTTCTCCCCTCTGACTTGGAATGGATTGCAGGCACTGACCTAGAGGGGAAAGGCTTCATCTCCCAACATCAGCCAATCTCATCTCATTGCAAGGGAAAGGCCCCTGGAGACGTGCTCCTATCCATCATGTGGACAGCTTTGGCCAAAGTGCCCACTACATCACTGGCTTTAATAAAAAGTTGCTGGAGGCTGCAGTGCTAGTGACAGATGTAAACCGCAGCACGGCCAGAGCCTATGAATTCTCCCAAGGTGGAAGTACACTTGAGGAGGAAGAGGAAGAAAGGAAGGAGAAGACAAAAAGAGGAGTGAAAAATGAGAAGGGAACCACTTCACAATATCCATCAAAAGTGAATTTAATAAACTGAAATAGAGTCTAAAGGGGAAACCTTTAGCCTGAAAAGACAAAACCTGAGAAGAAAAATGGCAAAAGAGTACTAAAGGTACAATAAAGGAAGTAAATCAAGAAATCATGAAACTTTTCTCTTCAATCCAAGAATGTCAGAATTAAGGGAGCAACTGGCTACCCTAGAAATCTGAAAGAAATCCAGAAAAAGATTGACAAGAAGTAACTTTATGGCAATTGTTATCACATAATTTGATGAATCTGAAAATGTAAATATTTCTTAGCGCTTTACAGAACTTCAATGTTGTGCACATAGTAGGTTTTGAATAAGTTTTGTCAAGTCAATAATGATTCACCAATTAGTCAAATGTCCATAAAAATGATAATTGCTACTATCGAAAAACTTGGACAAGTCTCAAAGGCTCAGTTTATAATGTTCTGCACCTGAGTATTCCTTCTAATTGACCTAATGTCACTATTTCCGTAGCCTAAATAACCCAGCAATTTTCTCATGAAGTACATGAACTTGAAAACCAAGAAAACCTCTTAAGACACATGATACATGTGCATATACATGCACATAGGCTAAGATAACTATGATAAACACAAGTATGCACTGCAGGTTATGATAAATGGGTCCCGGGATTTCACAGTGTTAAAAAAGCTTTCTTTCACAGCATATCCTAGGTTGGAAGTGGATAGCACAGGAGTCAGAAGAGACATGGCAGACCTCAGACCATGGACTCATGCAGGTCCTATGCGGAATTTGCTCACTCACTGATGGTGAAGGGCATCGCCACATACTTCATTGTCTTGCACAAAATCTCACATGGTCAATAGGGCAAGAATCATTACTATCTCTGATTATTTTTGAAAATATTGAGTGTGTACCATGTGCTAAGCAAAAGGAATACAAATACAGAATTGTTCACTGCTGTAGCCTCAGCATAGATGCTTTATAAATATGTCTTAAATGAGTGAATAAAACAATCCCTGTCTTTACATAACTATAAAATAAGAAATCTGGTATAATTAGAGTTGGGAAACAATGCAACAAAGATGCAAAAAATGTAGTTCCTTTCTTTTCTTTAGCCTACTGAAATGCTCCCTGCCGGGTAACGTGAAGAATAACTAAAACTTGCTAGTTAGCTCCATCATTTCTGGCCTCATCAGTCTCTTTCTGCTAAGGAAGTCCATGAGACAGTGGATTGTTATCCGCTTCTTAGCACAGAGAATGGTGGCTATTATGTTGTAGATAGTTGATATGTGTCTCTAGAATGAATGAACACACCAAGGAATGAATCAATGAATCAATAAATGAATCCATAAAATTCATTTTCTTTTGGAACAACTCTGAGTTTTTATACCCCCCCTCCCATTCCTCCTCTAGATGGCATCTAGGTGTATGACACAGGGGCCATCGCTTTTGTCCCAAGCTATGAAGTCTGTGACCCAAACCTAAGGTTTCTTCTGTCAGTTAGGTGAGGGCTTCCTGATCTTATCCCACAGCTTCTGTGCCACCTTAGCTCTATCTCAGCTTCAAACCACTCTGATTCCAAAATTGAACCTTTACTCACATCCTAGCCCTGGCTACCCACCTCTCATTTATGTGGTGAGTCCATTTTGCTTTTTGTACTGCGCTCGCACCATCAGCATCCTTCCGCTGTCATCTATAAGACATGCAGGAGATTATGGATCCTTTGTACATCACCCAGAAGCCAATACAGCTTCAAGACACTAGGTTCTGCCTTCTTAGTTTTTATTTGTTGGGGCAGTCTTGTATGGACAAGAACCCTTGCATCATGTTTTTCACTCTGAATTCTAAGTGAGGAGTGGAAAACAAACCCTCTCTCCTTTGAGCTTTTCTTATAGATGCAAAATAATTGACAATTATTAAAAATCACCCTCTAAAACCCTAGCCCATGAAAGTCAATTTTGTAAAAAGATGAAATTGCCCAAAATACCAAATTGAAAAATTGATTTTAACAAACTATTAGACACATATTTTATAATCTTTAACAAAACTTTGAATGACATTTATTATTTTTTGAAGTGTTAAGAATCTTTAACATTTACCAACCCCTGAAATCTTTAATTAAATCATGCTCAGCTTCAACATTTTGATTTGATTAGATTTATGTTGATTTAAATATGATTTAACATTAACATTGAAATTCAAAATTATAAGAATTAATCAGCATGGCAAAATTGAATCAAATTTAAAATGACATTTAAAATTTAAAATGGTGGCTTAAAATATATGTGTTTTTATTAATAAAAATGACAGCAGAGGAGTTAAAAATAATATAAACCCACACAAAGATAACATGAGAGGAGATGATAACAGATGAGAATTATCAATATAAATCAGGAAGCTGGAATAGAAAGTCTGGTTAATAATCAGGCAAAAGGCTAAGAACACAGGCATTGAGTAAAAATCTACTTTTGAATGATGAAGTCTTCTCCCTGTTTTCTTCTTTCATTTGGTTTTCAGGGAAGGGGTCACCATCATTATCACCCCCTAAACAACGTCAGGAGTTTGAAGACTTCCTCTTTAGAGAAACAAACACAAATACTGCCATTAGTGGGTTCCCAATAAAATAGACAAGTCTCTGACCTTGCCAGGGAAGGCTCACAGTAAACGATTCCTACTATCAACCCCACACAGGACATCCTCAGATATTTGATATCTTGCTCTTAAATATAAACATCTGTTTAAATGTCATCAGAAATGAAACAAACAAAAATCACTCTCTGACAAAAAATAAAGGGACCAAGAATTAATAATAATTTAAAAAGTAATGAGGAGAAATCAGAGAGTGAAAGAATACTTCAAAATATAAATTAATGTCCTCTAATTCCAAGTAAATATCAAACATGTATAAAGAAAGAAAAGATGTTTTTGTGGGGGAAACCTACAGGTTTTCAAAAATACCTCCTAGCATAAAGATACTAGGGGTGTCTTCTAGCAAAATGAGTTAAGTAAATGAAGAACGAGACAAATGCGGTATCTGTGGGAAAGGGTAACTTAGAGGGATGTAGAGAAGGGAGTTTTGATCAGTTTTCAGCCCATATTAGAGCAGAGAATAGCAGGAGGGATGTCTGCAAGAAAAAAAAAAAAAAAGAATGTAATTCAAAATTCAACTTATTGTTCTATTGGCAGAGTAATTCATGTAAGACTCAACCTCTAGAAAATAACAACTATAAATTTTTGATACAAAAATTAAAATAGTTATTTCAATACACCAGAGAGAGAACAAGAAAAAACAGGAACTATAGGGGAGTCGGTGCTTCAGAACTATAAACAGTATCAGCTGAGATTTATTTTATATGACTTTTCAAATGAGGCACACTCCCCAGTCCATGAAGTACAGGGAGGCTTGAGGAGACAAAAGACAAAATTCAAAACTGGAAGTGCACCTGAAAAGTGAGAGGAAAATAAAAAAGGGAGTCACCAAGAGAGAACCACTAAATCCATCAACAGTCTCTTAACTGTGCTAGTAAAGTGGAGCTTCCAGAAAGCCAAGCTCAAACCAACACCTGGATGTCTGAGAGAGAAAAACGGAAACTTCAGCAGTTGTCTACCACAGGTAACACAAGAGTTTGAGTCTAGCCAAGTTAGCTCTCTGAGCGAACAAATAACACTTTAAAAGATCACAGAATCCAAAGTCTCTAAATATAACATGCCTAATTCCAGTATTTAATAAAAATACTGCATACGCAAAAAAAAAAAAAAAAAAAAAAAAAAAAAGAAAAGAAAAGAATAAAATGAAAAAGAAAAAATTTGAAAAATCAAAATGTATGCCAGAGTCAGGGGGTAAAAAAAGCAGTTGATAAAAACTAACCCCAAGGGGTGGCCGATTAGCTCAATTGGTTAGAGCGTGGTGCTGATAGCACCAAGGTTGCTGGTTTGATCCCTGCATGGGCCACAGTGAGCTGTACCCTCCTTAAAATGAAAACAAAAACAAAACAAAAACAAACAAAAACAACAAAAAACTAACCCCAAGATAATTCAGAAAAAGAGTTTATAACACCTATTACAAATATATTTAGGTACTTAAAGTAAAATGGGCTCTTAGTAAGTGAATAGATAAATATGAAAGCTACAAAAAAACAATTAAATAAACATTATAGAACTAAAATTCCCAATAAGTTTAATGAAAAATGCAATTAAAGAGTTTAACAGCAGATTAAGATGACAGAAGAAATGGTCAGTGAAATTAAAGCTAAATCAAAAGAAATTATGAAAACCTAGGAATATAGGAAAAAAATAATGATTTAAAAACGTGCAGAATGGTAGTATGAATGGATGTTCACTTCACCACTCTTATGTAACACCATACTGTAAAGTTTTAGCTAGTGCATGAGGAAAAACAAACCAGAACAAAATAAAGGAAATAAAAGCTACAGATTACACAGGAAAAATAAAACTGTCCCTCTTAGCATAGGATATCATGATTATCTACATAGAAAATCTTAAGGATAAATTCCAGAGAATTATACTGACTGGAAAAAGTCAGTCTCAAAAGGTGAAGTAGCATATGGTTTACTTTACATAACATTCTTGAAACCACAAAATTATAGAAATGATAATAGATTAGTGATTGCCAGAGATGGAGGAGTGGGGGGAAGTGGGTGTGTCTGTAAAAGGGCAATATGAGGGATCCTGTGGTGATAGACATGTTATGTATGTTGACAATATTCAATGTCATGTCCTCATTTGGTTTTGTATGATAGTTTTGTAATATGTTATCATTGGGGGAAACTGGATAAATTATCTTTCTGCCTTATTTCTTTAAATTGCTTATAAAACTACAATTCACACAAATTACACTTTTTAATTTAAAAAAAGTGAACAGAACAACAGTGACCTGTGGGGCAATATTGCAATCTAAACTATGTAATGAGGTCCTAGCCCAAGAAGAGAGGGAAAATTTGCAGAAATTAAGAAAGAAACAAACAAACAAAATGATGGAAAGCAGATTTCCAGACTCAATGGACTTAGTGAACCCCATGTTAAATGCAAAATATTCATGTCAGTCATTCCCCTATACACATACATACACACTAAGATATGTCATAGTTAAACTGACTTAAACCAAATAAAATAGATATCCTTAAAAGTAGCCAGAGAAAAATGGCATATTATATACAGGAAAATACTGGTATATATAATGCTTTACTTCCCATCAAATATAATGGAAAACAGTGAACAATAATAGAATGATCTCTTTAAAGTACTGAAAGAAGAAAACAAACAAACTATCAACCCAGAATTCTATCTAGGAAAAGACAAACAAACAAACAAACAAAACACCCAAGTTATTTAAAAATAAAAGCATTCCTATAATACATCATCTATATATTGCATTGTGTGTTCACCACCCAGAGTCAGTTCTCGTTCCATCACCATATACTTGACCCTCACTCCCCCATTACCCTCTGGTAACCACTAAACTGCTGTCCGTGCCTATGATTTTTTATTTGTTTGTTTGTTTGTCTTGTTCATTTGTTGCTTTCAGTTTTATATGCCACATGAGTGAAGTCATATGGTTCTCAACTTTTTCTGTCTGACTTATTTCGCTTAGCATGATAATCTCAACATCCATCCACATTGTTGCAAATACTTCCAAAATTACTATCACAAAGATATATCTATGCTTACATGTGTACAAAAGGATGGAAACAGACCGAATCCCATCAGTAGTGGAGTGGTTAAATACATTTTGATAAACCCTACATACTACTCCATTATATAGATATATTTCTTTTAAGTTTTATTGAGATAGAAGTAAAAAATAAAATTGCAGGATATTTAAAAAAAAATAAAATCAAAATTAAACATTTTCATATAAAGATAATACAGTATCCACTACTGGCTGGCTAAGTGAAATAAATGATAAAAGATAGTTGATCAGGTGAAGGAAAATAACACCATCGGAAACTCAGATCTTTAGAAATGAACGAAAAGTACTGGATAAAATAAATATATGATTCAATGAAAATACTACACTTTTCTTCTTTTAATTGCTTTAATGGACATATGACTGTATAAAAATGTGACATAACAATTAGGGATTTATTTATAAAAATGTATGTAACTGTAATATATAGAACAACAATAGCAGAAAATGGAGATATACATTTGCAACAATTATATATTTTAGCTTAATTGATACTGTATAATTACAAAGTAGACTGTGGCAAGTTTAGGATATATTGTAATTCTTAGAGCAACTAATAAAAAACTAATGCAAAGAAGTGTAGTTAAAATTTAATAAAATAATTAAAATAAAATAAAACAATATATTCTGCTAACTAAAAAGAAAGATAGAAGGTACAGACCAAAAAAGAAAAACAACAACAACAAACAAACAAACAAACAAACAAAAAAACAGAAGAGAGGTAAAAAAGAAACAGTAAATTAGTAGACATACATCAAATAATATCATTAAGTATTCAGTGTAAGTTGACTATATTTTCCAATTTTAAAAGCAGAGATTATCAGACTGGATTTAAAAACTAGGTTCAACTATACGGTATAAAAGAAATAGAGATTGGTTGAAAATAAAATAATGAGAAAAAAAAATATATATATAATGCAAATAGTAAATATAAGGAAGATGGAGGACTATACACATATAAGACAAAATAACTTCATGCAAAAGTATTATAGATATAAAGAATAATATTAATAATCATGAGGGTAATTTCACTAGAAAAACAGTACAATTATAGTAGACCACTTTTATCAACAGTTTTGCTTTCTGTGGGGTCTCAGTTACTTGGAGTGAACCATAGCCCGAAAATATTAAATGAAAAATTCCAGAAATAAAATAATTCACAAGTTTTAAATTGTGTGCCTTTCTGAGTCACACAATTAAATCTCATGCTGTCTTCTTCTGTCCCACCCAGGACATGAATCACCCCTGTGTCCAGTGTATCCACTGCATATATGCTATCCTCCACTTAGTCACTTAGTAACCATCACACAAACTTTATTACAGCATATTGTTATAATTGTTCTATATCTTATGGTTATTGTAGTCAATCTCTTACTCTGTCTAATTTATAAATTAAACTTTATCATAGGTATGTATAAGGTCTAACAATTAAGTTTGAGAACTTCTTGCAACAATGTTGCTAACCTTTTTTGATTATCAGAGGGATTATTCATTATGAATTTGTATCAACTAGACAAATAGTTAACCAAGTTTATTATTTGGAAGTGCAGAAAAGGCTGCGTGAAAAAGTTAGACGACCTGAATTTTTCGCTGACAATTCATGGCTCTTGCATCACGACAATGCACCAGCTCACATGGCACCTCCTGTGAGGGAGTTTTTAGACAATAAACAAATAACTATATTGGAACACCCTCTCTACTCACCTGATCTTGCCCCCAATGATTTCTTTCTTTACCCAAAGATAAAGGAAATATTGAAAGGAAGACATTTTGGTGATATTCAGGATATTAAGGGTAATACGATAACAGTTCTGATGGCCATTCCAGAAAAATTTCCAAAGTTGCTTTGAAGGGTGGACTAGGCGCTGGCATCAGTGCACAGCTTCCCAAGGTGAGCAGTTCGAAGGTGACAGTAATGATATTCAGCAATGAGGTATGTAGCACTTTTTCCAGGATGAGCGCAAACTTAATTGTCTGACCTCGTATGTATAGAAACAAAAAGCATAGTATATATGAGGTTTGGTACTATGTGGTTTCAGGTACCCATTGGGGGTCTTGGAATGTATTCCCTGCAGATAAGGGGGGGAACTACTGTACACATGCTTACACCAAACAGCAGAACCTAAAAATGCATGAAACAAGAAGTAGTAAGAGAAACAGATAAGCAGACAATCATACCTGGCTATATTAATACATGTTTCTTGGTAAGTAACTTAAACATACAACAAAACATAAAATTATGTACTGTGGGGATAAAGCCCCAGAAAGCAGTTTCCAGGCTCTCGGCCTCACATAGAAAGGTGCTGGCTCAGGTAGTAAATGGCCATCAACTGTGATTGCATGGCCATCAGCTGTGGCTAGTTGGCTGTCAGCTGTAACCAGTGAGCCATTGGCCACTAATATAACTGCTGTGGCTACACTAGCAGAAAAATGGGGGGCTAGCAAGAAGATGGTGGCTGAGCCTGCAAGCAGAGCAGTGAGGGTTGCAAACAGTGTGGCTCCTGCTTCCTGTGTCTCCAACCCAGCCGCCACTGAGAATATAGTGGTATGACTCCCCTACCTATGGCTCCGTGGGTCTTCCTTTTTGGCCTCACCATATCCTGCGTTCTTATGTAGGAAGCGGGACCAGAGACCCCGCAGGCCGCCCCACACGACAAATGGTGCAGCGAGCAGGGTCGCCTGCATGACAGAGGCACTATGGAGAATTGCCTTCCATCCCTAATTTAATGGAGTGGGAGCTGACACCCCGCATGACACCCTGCATGACATGTACACTATATTTTCTGAAACCAATGAATTCAATTACCAACTAGTAACAATGCACAATACCAAAACAGTCCTAAGACGGTAATTAAACAACATTTTGAAATAAACTATAGGTCAAAGAACAACAATAATTTTTAAAAAGTATATTTCAAACTAAATGATATATTACAAAACACAGCATAACATGAGCGGGCACTTGCTAAAGTAAACTTACAGGTAAATGTTTAGCTTTATATGTGTAGATTTAAATAAAAGAGAAAGTTTTAAAATTAATAACCTAATTTTTAATTGCATGGAGCTTAAAAATGTAAGCAAATTAAACCTAAATTAAATAGAAGGAAGGACATCATAAAGAGAAGAATTGAGCAGAGATTAATGAAATAGAAATCAGACAATAAATAATATTAACAAAAAATTAAGTAAGTCAAAAGTTGGGTCTTTAAAAAAGATGACTAACCAAAATAAATAAACACAGGTGACCAATTTCCATAACTTAAGAAGAAAATATCATAACAGATCCATTCAAAATCAAATTGATAACAAGAATATATAAACACCTTTATGTGATAGAAAAATGGACAAATTCTCTGAAAAACACAACTTTCCAAAAATGACTCAGGTAGAAATAGAAAATTCATATAGTTTACTATCTAGTATATTATTTATTTTTTTATTAAACACCTTACCACAAAGAAAGCTACTCATGCAAATGGCTTCATTCATGAATTGTATAAACAAGAAAAATAAGTATCAATATTACGTAATCCCTTTCACAAAAGAGATAGAAGAAAGTCTACTCCACTTGTTTTGTGAAACCAGCATAATACTAATTTAAAAATCTAACAATAATATTATAATAAATAAAATTAAAGGCAATACTCTGTATGAACATAGATGTAGAAATTCTTAACAAAACATTAGCAAACCACTAGCAAATTGAATATGACAATTAAAATAAATGAAATCATAACCACACAACATTTATCCAAGAAACTCAAGTTTGATTAACATTGGAAAAGCTCGCAATACAATTCATGATAGTAAGAGAATAAATGATAAACCATTTCCATTAATACACTTGTCTCAAGATCTGGGGAGGGTGAGTAGAGCCCAAAATATGATAGAATTGAACAGTAAGCACAACACACTAGAGCAATCCACTCTAGAAGACAGAAGCAGATCAGGTTTTTGGAGAGCTGGCCTGCCAGTATCTGGACAACAGTAAGCCCTAGGTAATGAGGAATACATATTGGGAATATTTAAAGACTAAAAACAAAACCAAACACAAATAAACAAACACCGGAAGACTCTTATTACTGTAATGTACTAGTTGTGATAAAAAAACCCACAGTGAATTCTGCTGCTGAGTGCCATCCAATGGAAAGACAGGGATCTTCAATACAAGAAGGGGTGCGTAGAACCTTAGTAACAGTGTGTGACAAGTTTCAACTTGTTCGATGGAGTCAGTCAGGTGTGAGCTACAATTGAGAGAAGGTGTGTTTTAAAGTGTGCCTTAAATCATCCTTCATCTTAACAATGTTCCGCGTCACACATCACTTCTGGTATATGGCAATTTCTGTCAAATAAAAACATTACAGGTGTTGTCATCAACCTTATTCACTGGCCTGGCACTGTGCGACTTCTGGCTCTTCCCCAAAGTCAAAATGATTCAGGATAGAGAGGTAGCCACAACAGCACAACTAAAGACACTCATGAAAGAGGACTTCCAGAACTGCTTCAGAAAGTGTCAATAATGATGGGATAAGTGTGTTCAAAGCGAGGGGAAGTATTTTGAGGGAATTAGTGGCAATGTGTCTTTTATGGTAATAAATTTTTAAAAAATTTAAACATTCACCATATTTTTTGATCACACCTCACACATGTTATACAAAGTAGAATAAGTATGTTGGTAAATAGTGGCTTTACCCCCCATTTGATTGGCATTTCTTTCTCACTCCGTGTAGTCCATATACTAGTTGCCAGTGGAGAAGTCGGTGTCAACAAAGAAATATCTTCCAGTGAAGATTAAATGAGACGAGTACAAAATGCCTATTAAATGTCACAGATCTCTAAACTAGGTTTACATTTAAGGCCTAAAGAAGGTAGATCGTTTAAACATAAGCATTTAAACAAGTGATACATAATAGAAACACATGAGCAAGCCCTACAACTGGATATGAAGTAAACGTGCTTTGGGTCCTGTAAAGACCCAGTTTACTCCATGGCTCACAACTCCTTAGCTATTTGCCAGCAAAGTTCTCAGGACAAAGATCTCATTCCGTGTTTCACTCATTGGCAAATGTCACTCCTGCTCAAGAAAATTAAATAATCTTTCAGAGCCTTTTTTCAAGATCAAAGTCCTAGCATTAAATATATTTTTGTAAATATATATATCTTAAACCCATGCTTCAATTAAATCTTAGTATCTTAGTTTTGTTTGTTTGTTTGTTTGTTTGTTTTTTTCTCTCATGGCTCGCAAACTCAAATATTTAAGGGGAATAGACAGACAAAATAAGAGATAATCATGAATGTAGCCATGATGGAGTAACTGACATTCCACTAGCACACCTGCCATGAACAATATAAAACTGGACACAATCTGTAAGTTAATACTTTTCAGCTATTGGGCACAGACAGTACAACTCTGTGATCCCTGAAGGGAGGGAACTCACTCACTAGGTTAGCCCCATAATCACTCCAGCTTTCTATCTAGTGACAGCATCCTCACTGTGATACAGGGACCTGCACAGTGGTCTCACTGAGCTGAAGAAGCAAAGATCACTTTAGGACTGCTGCAGTGGTTCAGTTTTGGGGACCATGGCAAGGGAAAGAAGGGAGATAGATGCCTGAGGGAGTTCAGAAGTTTAAATGAAGTTTCCCATAAATGTCTGACTGAAGGCTGAGCTGCACCTCTGTGGGGCAAGACTACATGAGAACTACCAGAGGGAGTCTGCTCTGGGTTTGACAGTAAACCCAAGTATTAGAAGTAAAAAAATTTTGTAAAACTGAATTCTGGTCTTTCCAAGATAGAGAAACATGTTTAATATCCTAGGTGTCCAGCTGAGAATTGGAAATCTATACCTTAGGAGAAAATTCCATCCACGAGAATAAAGCCTATTCTAGAACTCTGCTAACATAGCTTAAAACTGAACATTTGAAGGTAAAGAGTCAGTAACTGAACTTCTTGCTAGAAAAGAACACTCAATAGATGAAGAAAACATAATCTAGAGTCTCTAAATTGCATAAGCCATGATATCCAGAACAAAATAAAAAAATTACTAGATATGCAAAGAAATAGAAATATGTGAACTAGAGGTAAGAAAAAAATAGAGCTGTCAATGAATACCAATCCTACGCTGTCAGCTGCCACAAATGTACATATCTGCAGACCATAGCTTTTGAAGAGTTATTAGGCTGATTATCTAGGACTTAAAGGCAAATTTCACCTTAATGAATAGACAGACAGAAATTTTTAGAAAAGAAATGGAAAGTATAAAAAGAATTACATGATCAATCATAATACCAAAAATGAAGAATTTAATTTATGGTATAATAAGTTGGAGAGGTCATAAATTTAGGTCAGCAGACTTGAAGACAAATCAATAGAAATTATTCATTCTAAAGGTGAAAAAAAATTAAGGAAAAGTGAACAGAATTTCCCAAGTGGGTGATACAACATCAAACAATTTAACGTGCATAATTAAAGTCCCAATTGGAAGAGAATGGAACTCAAAAGAACACATTCAACAAAATTATAGCGATTTTTTCCCCCAATTTGATGAAATGTGTTGACTTCCACATCTAAGAGACAGAAAGAAACCCAAAAACGATACATGCAGAGAAATTACACCTAGACCCATCATGATCAAACTACTGGAAACCAAAAATAAAGAAAAAGTTTTGACAGCAGGTATAAGGAAGAAAAGACTCATTATGCACAGGCGCAAAACTACCAACAGTGGTTCGTTCTCTTTTTCAGAAATTAAAGACCAAAATTGAATAAAATTATATTTTTAAAGAGCTAAAAAAAGAAAAGATTAGCTATTCTCCCAGAATTCCTTACCCTGTAAAAATAGTCTTTAAAAGCAAGATTGAAATAAATACATTTTCAAGGAAACAAAAGCTGAAGAATTTGTTGCTAGCAGACATGCACTGTAGAAACGGTAATAAATGTTCTTTAGGCTGAAGAGAAATGATACCAAATAGAAGCTCTCAGCTACAGGAAAGAAAGAAGAGCCCCAGAAATATGAGATATAAAAATAGATGTAAATACTTTTCGTTTTATTTCTCATAATTTCCTAAAAAGACAACTTGTATGTAGAGCAAGAATAACAACATTGTAAGGTGGTGTTTACAGCTTATGTAGAAGTAAATAACGTGACATCAAGAGCATAAAGGGCTACTTGTAAATGGGGAGGGCAGGTAAATGGAAACTTACTGTGGTCAGATTATTACATTTGTGAATTGAGATGTGGCAAATGGAAAGTGGGAAGTGTTAAGTATGAAGTGGTACAATATTGACTATAAATAGCTCTTGTAAGTTAACGATGTGTATTTTTACCACTAGAATTTGGGTCAACAAACTACTGCCCACAGTCCAAATCTGGCCTGTTACCTGCTTTTGTATGGTTCATAAGCTAAGAATACTACTTTAAAAATTTTTTTAAGTGGTCAGAAAATAAACCAGAAAACAAAAAGAATACCACAGAGACCATCTGCAGTCTCCAAAAGCCTAAAATATTTACTACCTGGCTCTGTGAAGAAAGTTTGTCAATCTCTGACCTAAAGCAAATAGCTCAAAATTCAATAAAGGAAAAAAAAAAAGAATACTAATATAAAATCAATTAACTATAAAAAATTAACCAAAAATCAATTAATCAAAAAAGTCAGTAAATGAGTAACAGATAAACAGAAACAACAAAAAAACCCAAAAGGGATAAATTGACATAAAATCAAACATATAAATAAACACATTAAATGTAACTGTGCTAAACAATAATGAAAAGACAGAGATGGTCATTTTGGATAAAAATGCAAGACCCAATTATATGCTATCTACAAGAAATCTACTTTAAATATAAAGACCCACATAGATAAAATTAAGGCATACATATGTTAAAAGAGAAAGGATGAAAAAATACACACCATGCAAATAGTAATCATAATTAAGTTGATATGGCTAAATTAATATCAGACAAAGTAAACCACGAGGCTATTACTGTGTTTCCCTGGAAATAAGACCAGATCTTATATTAATTTTTTCTCCATTAGGGCTTATTTTCAGGGGATGTTTTATTTTTTCATGTACAACAATCTTCATGTATTCAAATACAGTCATGTCATCTTTTTCTGGAACATCATCATAACTTATTAAATGCATTCATCTGGCTGACATTTTAACTGAGGCTTATTTTTGGGGTAGTTCTTATTTTTGGGGAACACGGTAGCAGAGAAAAGGAGAGGTACTTTGTAATGATAAATGAGATAATTCATCGGGAAGAGATAGCAATCACAAATATATATATACTTAATAGCAAAGCTTCAAAAGCATGAAGCAAAACTGAGACAACCAACAGATGAAATAGACAAAATAATTGAAGACTGTAACACTGCTTTTTCAGAAATTGGTAGAAAATATAGAAAAATATCAATAAGATATAGAAGATCTTAATAGTACTATCAAATAAATAACGCTAAATGACATTTGCAAAACATTACGCACAGCAGCTGCAATATACACATACTTTTCAAGTGTATATAGAATGTTTCCTGAGGTAAGCCATAGGTTTGGGCATAAAGTTAGTATCTATAAATTTTAGAAAATTTTGAAATCTTACAGTCTATGTTCTCTTACCACAAAGGTATTAAATTAGAATTCGATAACAATAAGATATTTAGAAAAGCCCAAATACTTGCACATACCACAATAATTTTTAAAAAATCACAAGGGAAATTAAAAAGAAAAGTCAGACCCAAAAGAACTTATACTATATGACTTTATTTATATGAAGTTCTCAAATAGGTAAAACTAATCTATAGCAACGGAAGTCAGATCAGAGCCTTCTGGGAACATAGGGTGGAGTGAAGTTTAAGTACAAAGTGGTACACAAGTGCTTTTGGGACAATGGAAATACTTTATTTTGATTGGGGAGGTGGCCACTTGATTTACACATTTGTCAAATATCATTGAGCTACATACACTCAAATGTGTGAATTGGATTTTACTGTGTGTAAATTTGATTTTTAAAAACAGGGTACACATGGAGTGCTACAGACTGAAATAATAGCATTTGAACGCAAAAATTATAAGGACACCAAGCAGACCAAAGAAACCACACTTGTGGGCTCAATTCAGGCCACAAGTGCCTTCTGACTGCTACTGACACTGGCATCATCGTTATTCCTTAAGTGACAGTTTAATCCACTTTCTTGGCCCATCAGCTGCTGTTGAATGACCATTGCCACTTTACTTTGCTCATTGGAATCCTACTCACTCTTCAAAGTCTAGAACATGTCTAAGCAATCTTTAGGCCTTTCCTATTAAAGCAGATCCAAGAGATCATCACTCTCCTGAGTGCCTACAATCTTGTCTGTATAGTTTTTAACTTGAAATAAAGACTTGGTGATATAGAATTAATAAGCTAGTTTTGTTATAACTCTCAGAGGGCTAGTTTTCTCTTGCCTTGCCTTGCCTTGCCTTGCCTTGCCTTGCCTTGCCTTGCCTTGCCTTGCCTTGCCTTGCCTTGCCTTGCCTTGCCTTGCCTTGCCTTGCCTTGCCTTGCCTTGCCTTGCCTTGCCTTGCCTTGCCTTGCCTTGCCTTGCCTTGCCTTGCCTTGCCTTGCCTTGCCTTGCCTTGCCTTGCCTTGCCTTGCCTTGCCTTGCCTTGCCTTGCCTTGCCTTGCCTTGCCTTGCCTTGCCTTGCCTTGCCTTGCCTTGCCTTGCCTTGCCTTGCCTTGCCTTGCCTTGCCTTGCCTTGCCTTGCCTTGCCTTGCCTTGCCTTGCCTTGCCTTGCCTTGCCTTGCCTTGCCTTGCCTTGCCTTGCCTTGCCTTGCCTTGCCTTGCCTTGCCTTGCCTTGCCTTGCCTTGCCTTGCCTTGCCTTGCCTTGCCTTGCCTTGCCTTGCCTTGCCTTGCCTTGCCTTGCCTTGCCTTGCCTTGCCTTGCCTTGCCTTGCCTTGCCTTGCCTTGCCTTGCCTTGCCTTGCCTTGCCTTGCCTTGCCTTGCCTTGCCTTGCCTTGCCTTGCCTTGCCTTGCCTTGCCTTGCCTTGCCTTGCCTTGCCTTGCCTTGCCTTGCCTTGCCTTGCCTTGCCTTGCCTTGCCTTGCCTTGCCTTGCCTTGCCTTGCCTTGCCTTGCCTTGCCTTGCCTTGCCTTGCCTTGCCTTGCCTTGCCTTGCCTTGCCTTGCCTTGCCTTGCCTTGCCTTGCCTTGCCTTGCCTTGCCTTGCCTTGCCTTGCCTTGCCTTGCCTTGCCTTGCCTTGCCTTGCCTTGCCTTGCCTTGCCTTGCCTTGCCTTGCCTTGCCTTGCCTTGCCTTGCCTTGCCTTGCCTTGCCTTGCCTTGCCTTGCCTTGCCTTGCCTTGCCTTGCCTTGCCTTGCCTTGCCTTGCCTTGCCTTGCCTTGCCTTGCCTTGCCTTGCCTTGCCTTGCCTTGCCTTGCCTTGCCTTGCCTTGCCTTGCCTTGCCTTGCCTTGCCTTGCCTTGCCTTGCCTTGCCTTGCCTTGCCTTGCCTTGCCTTGCCTTGCCTTGCCTTGCCTTGCCTTGCCTTGCCTTGCCTTGCCTTGCCTTGCCTTGCCTTGCCTTGCCTTGCCTTGCCTTGCCTTGCCTTGCCTTGCCTTGCCTTGCCTTGCCTTGCCTTGCCTTGCCTTGCCTTGCCTTGCCTTGCCTTGCCTTGCCTTGCCTTGCCTTGCCTTGCCTTGCCTTGCCTTGCCTTGCCTTGCCTTGCCTTGCCTTGCCTTGCCTTGCCTTGCCTTGCCTTGCCTTGCCTTGCCTTGCCTTGCCTTGCCTTGCCTTGCCTTGCCTTGCCTTGCCTTGCCTTGCCTTGCCTTGCCTTGCCTTGCCTTGCCTTGCCTTGCCTTGCCTTGCCTTGCCTTGCCTTGCCTTGCCTTGCCTTGCCTTGCCTTGCCTTGCCTTGCCTTGCCTTGCCTTGCCTTGCCTTGCCTTGCCTTGCCTTGCCTTGCCTTGCCTTGCCTTGCCTTGCCTTGCCTTGCCTTGCCTTGCCTTGCCTTGCCTTGCCTTGCCTTGCCTTGCCTTGCCTTGCCTTGCCTTGCCTTGCCTTGCCTTGCCTTGCCTTGCCTTGCCTTGCCTTGCCTTGCCTTGCCTTGCCTTGCCTTGCCTTGCCTTGCCTTGCCTTGCCTTGCCTTGCCTTGCCTTGCCTTGCCTTGCCTTGCCTTGCCTTGCCTTGCCTTGCCTTGCCTTGCCTTGCCTTGCCTTGCCTTGCCTTGCCTTGCCTTGCCTTGCCTTGCCTTGCCTTGCCTTGCCTTGCCTTGCCTTGCCTTGCCTTGCCTTGCCTTGCCTTGCCTTGCCTTGCCTTGCCTTGCCTTGCCTTGCCTTGCCTTGCCTTGCCTTGCCTTGCCTTGCCTTGCCTTGCCTTGCCTTGCCTTGCCTTGCCTTGCCTTGCCTTGCCTTGCCTTGCCTTGCCTTGCCTTGCCTTGCCTTGCCTTGCCTTGCCTTGCCTTGCCTTGCCTTGCCTTGCCTTGCCTTGCCTTGCCTTGCCTTGCCTTGCCTTGCCTTGCCTTGCCTTGCCTTGCCTTGCCTTGCCTTGCCTTGCCTTGCCTTGCCTTGCCTTGCCTTGCCTTGCCTTGCCTTGCCTTGCCTTGCCTTGCCTTGCCTTGCCTTGCCTTGCCTTGCCTTGCCTTGCCTTGCCTTGCCTTGCCTTGCCTTGCCTTGCCTTGCCTTGCCTTCCCTTCCCTTCCCTTCCCTTCCCTTCCCTTCCCTTCCCTTCCCTTCCCTTCCTTTCCTATCCTCCTCTTTTCTTTTCAGAAAGTATCCCTTTTGGATTACTGAAAATAATTACTCTCACTTAGCTGCTGCCAGTCAAAATTCTCAAGACATTATAATGGAATAAATGATTCAGTTACGTGGTTTTTATTACCCCCCTTTTGGGGGGATATTTTCAAATAATATAGATAAGTGGAAAGAATGGTATAATGGACAGACATATCTACCACTTTGATTATACAGTTATTAACACTTGACCATACTTCTGCTTTTTCTTTTTCTCTTTACAATGTTCAAGTATATTTCAGAAATCCTAACATTATACCAATGCATATTTTAGCATGCCTCTCCTAAAACTAAAGACATTCTCTTTAATAATCACAATACTACAATCACCTAACAAAATTAACAATATCCTCATATAGTTTAATACTCAGTTTGTATTCAAATTTCCCCTATTGTACGCAAAACATCTTTTATTTCACAACTGTATTTTTATTTCAACACTGAACTAGTCAAGAACCATTAGATCAACCAGATTTTTAAAAGAGATCATTGTATACACATATTTATACAATCTAACATAATCATTGCTCATGATATATTACAATATAAAAAACAATCAAGAGGAGACTTGAAGCCAAGAGGAAGCAGGACAGAAAGATAGTAGATAGATCGAAGGAGAGATAGGGCCCAAAGAACTACCAACGAAATGTAAGCCCCTTCAGGAAGATGTGGCTACCAGAGTCCTACAATTCACAATTGAAAATAATAAAACCTTAAAACTGGGCTAAGTATAGAATCATTGACAAATAAATATTCCATGAAAGTGGCACCAAGGTTACATGTGTAATGGTTTCTTACTTTATTGTCAAGCATGTGAATCTTTCCGAATGAGATCAGACATTTTTATAGCACTTTCTGTTTAGCATTGGACATCTGAAGTGGCATGCAATACAAAGAAAAAGGGATTTTTAGCTATAAATTGTGTTTTTCAAAGCAAAAGCTGCATAATAATGAAAAATCAAGGTGTGTTTTTTTCCCTATTTTTATTTTTTCCTCTTTGCTCAAGGAAAAAAAAAAAATCATTCTGGGAATGCATTAGAAGTCAATGACAAAGTAATAGAAAATGCTGACATGTGGAAATCACTTCTCAGCAAATCAATATAATTTCTAGTGTTCTGGGCCAGTTTAGCATCAGGCCAGGTCTAGACAAGAGAACTCCCAGGAGAGCTCTCTACCTGCAAGAACCTTTACAGTGGAGAAGGTAAATGGGTGTTGAAGAAGTTACCATGACAATAATTTTGTCCAGTTTCCTCACTTGGATGTCTTGTCTTAGAGAGGTAAAATGTCAAGATCACATCAACTCTTGGGATAAAGTATATACTAAGAATTTGCTGATTTATTGTGCAGGTACTTTTTGGATTTCATTCCTGAAGGCAAGAATTGGATTCTAAGATTGGAGAAAGTTGTTTACAAAAACAAAACTGTCAAAAACAAACCAGCAAGCCAAGAAAACCAAAGAATACTAATGTACATTTTGAAACCAGAATCACAGTGATGCCCCTTTGTCATTGGTGAGTGAGGAAATACAAAACAAATCAAAGAATCTGTTCCAGCCTTCTCTGTAACCTCTGAGATACCAACACAAACATTTCTTAAGAGACAAGGCCCCTAGGAGGCAAATCAAATTGCTTAGTACCTTGAAGCAGACAAATAAATATCTTAATGAAGATGAGAATAAATACCCAGTCATATCTGATGGGAACTTCAAGACTAAATATAAATTTTCCCCTACTGAATTCAAGGGAGTTGGGAATTGAGGCACAAACATTCTTGACCTAAAAGAGACTAGAAAAGGTGTTGACAGTATCTAACAGACTAGAAAATCAAATCTTTCAGTCTGGTAAATATGTTCAAGTCATCTTAGACACATCATACTCAACCTTATTTATATTGTTTTTGTTTTGTTAAACAAAACATATATTTCATATGTGCACATTGACCAAGTATAGGGATTCACTTGTCTGTCTTATTAGACAATCATATCTTTCCGGGTCACAATAGAGTATTACATATTAGCAAGTAAGAACTGTAATTCACTAAATACATACCAAAAATCATTTACTTACCAAAATCCATTAATTTTACACACAAGAAAGCTGTTCAGAGCCTAAAATTCATTCACCTAAATTCCAATTCTTAGGTTCCTCTTTCCTACTCTATCACAGATCAAGAATAAAGTAAAATAATGATAGTGTTTTGACATCAATAAAAAGTTACAACTGAGAACAGAGAATTACACATCTGAGTGACATCACATTACTACAACATAATACATAATTCATGTTCTTTTTTTAAAAAAAAAATATTTTTTGAGGCAATTTTTTTCTTGTACTGCCAGGCACTGACTTTAAGTGTAAAAATTCAATGAGTTTTGATAAATGTATAAATCCATACAACCAGCATCACAATCAAGATAATAGAACATTTCCATCATGGACAATGCTTGCTTTGATTCCTATCGCCACAGATTAGTTTAGCCTGTTCTTGAACTTCATGTGAATGAAATCACACATTATCTATTCTCTTTTGTCTAGCTTCTTTCATTCAACAGAATTTATCTGAGATTCATCCATGTTGTTGCAGGTATCAGGACTTTATTCTTTTTTATGCTGAGTAATAGTTCATTGTGTGAATAAACCAGGATAAGCTTATTGGATCTTCTGTTTGTAGACATTTGAATTGTTTTCTGTTTTTTGGCTATGCTGAATAAAGCCTCAAATCCATTCATAAAAAAGAAAAACAAATGTTGTAACTTATTGAGCTAAGTGTCCATCTACAGAAACTAGAAAGAGAATAGTAAACCAACCTAAATAAAGTTGAACAAAGTAAATAATAAAATGAATTACAGATTAATTATATAGAAATAAATCATTAAAAAGATCAAATAACAAAGCAAAAGTATGTTCTCTGCAGACATAATTAACAAACTTTAAGGGGGAAAAAGAAGACACAAAAATATATACCAGGACTGAAAAAGTACCCACAGGTCCCGCTGACTACTAAACAAATAATTAGGAGATGTTGTGGAAAATATTTATGCCAAATTTTAAAAAATAATCCAGTTAAAATGGACACATTTCTAGGAAAATAAGCAGCATATCTGAAGAAAGTATAGTTAGTTCTATGACTAGTCCTACAACCATTAAAACAATTGACTCAGTAATGAAAAAAATTCTTCCAAAGAAAACAATGTTTAGATGGCTTCACAAGTAGTCCTAACAAATATTGAAGAAACAATCCCAATCTTATATTCTTCAGAATATAGAAAAAGACGGGATACTTCCCAACCTTTTATGAGAGTCTAGCATAAATTTGATACTGAAACTGGATGGGGACAATTTAGAAGAGGGAAACCATAGGAGAAGTATATAAATTTAGATGTGAAAATCTTTGGTGTCCTTAGCCAATCGACAAAATGTAACAAGACAAAAATAAATACATATCACTAAAATGGGTTTAACAAAGAAGGTAAGTGTGGTTTAATGTTATACAAGCAATCAATGTTATTCCTACATTAAATGGTTATGGGAGAAAAATAAAACAGCTGCCTCAATAGACAAAGAAAATGTTTTCAATGAAATTCAACATTCGGTCGTGCTTAAAATGCATAGGAAACTAGGAATACAAGAAAAGGAATACATAATCTGATAAAGGTTATCTAAAAAGAAAAAAAAACCAAAAACGAAAAAACAAACAAACAAAAAAACCTCCATAATTCCTAACAAAATGTGGAAAGCTTTCTGCTTGAGATTGAGGTTAACAAAAGTATGTCTATTCCTATCACTTTCATTCAACTCAGCTCTAGGGAGATCCTAGACAATACACATGACAACACATTAGTAAACAGATAGCTATATGATAAATAGATAGATGTTATAAAAATTGTGTTTTGGGGGAAGACAAAATGTCACTATTCAGAAATGACACTCACGGATGATATGATGTCATATGTAGAAAATAGAAAAGAATCTAATGATAAACTATTGAAATTAGTACAATAATATAGCATGGTTGCTGGATACGAACTCCAAATACAAAGTCAATTTTATTTCTAAAATATCAACAAAAATATTTAGAAAACATAAAATAAAGTAATGTTATTTATCTATCTATACATACATGTCATTTTTATAGATCAAAACATTCAATTACCCAGGAATAAGTCGAACAAATATTTGCAAGACCACTAATGAGAATGCCTAAAAATGAGAGACATTAGCAAAAACCTAAATAAATAAAGAAATATGACAGGATCATAGATTGGGTGATTAATGCTCCCCAGATGCTAACTTTCTTCAAATTCAATGCAATCTCCAAAAATCTAAGTTCCAACATGAATTATTTATTTTTGAAACATAAAAGATTGATTTTGAAATTCATATAAAAATGTAAAGGGCCAAGACATGCTAGGAGAATAATATGGAAAAATTTGATATTTAGTAATTAAGACAGTGTGTTATTGTATAGATAGATAATACATTATGTCCAGAAAAGACCCAAGCACATATATAATTTGATTTTTGACAAAGTGACATGATAGAACACAAGGAAGAATAGTATTTTCAATATATATTTCTAGGAAAATTGAATATATGTGAAGAAAAAAAACCTCAGAAATTCTATTGCTATTTTACATCAATTAAAAAAATCACTTCCTTGTGCATTATAGACCTAACCACACAGGATGAAGCAATGAAACTTTTAGAAAATATCATAAGAAAGAACAGAAAAAAATAACATAAGAAATCTTTTAGAAAATAATATGACTTCAGGATTAAAAAATTACATAAACAAGACACCAAGAGCATTAAACATATAGAAAAGTATGAATTAATTTGATTACATCAAAGTTAAGAAGTTTGGTTACCAAAAGCACGTTTTATAGAGTGAAATATCAAACCATCTAAAAAGAATATTTGCAGTGCACGTAACTGACAAAGGCCTCACCCAAAATATTAAAAGAATAACAACAGATCAATAAAAAAGAGATGGGCAAAGTGATAGAAAAATGGGTAAGACTTGAACAAACACTCAACAAAGGAAAGATCGGAGTGACCAATAAATACCTGGGGTGCCAAAAACATGTACACAAATGTTATCTTAAAATATGTATACATGTTTTTGGCACCCTCTACATATGAAAGACTGTTCCAATTTAATAATACAAGAAGAGTGTAATTAAATCACAGTGAGATAACACTATCCACCATCCAGACTGGCTAACATGTAGAAATGTGAAAATACCAAATCTTGACTGGAATGGGAAACTGATACATTGTTGGTAGGAGTGAATATTGCTATAATTAACCCCTTTGGAAAACCATTTTTCAGTATCTAGCCTATGAATCATCAATTCCACCCATAGATATATAACTAGAATAACATATATGCATGCATACCAGGTACATAAACAAGGATGTTGATTAAGAACCGTGTTTGTAATAGACAGAATTTGGAAGTAATCAAAATATTCATCAGTGGTATTATGAATAAACAAATTGTGATATATTTATATATACACTATATATATGTATATATACTATACAGCCATAAAAAATAATTAAATACAGTTATACACAAAAATAAGAACGAATTTTAAAATTATAATGTTGACTGAAAGAAGTTAGGCACATAGGCATACTTAATCTCTGAACACAAACTATGAAAGAGATTGGCAAACTATACCATGCTTTTTTTTCTTTTTCTGAAATACATAACTAAGTAGTTAAAATAAAACAACAATAAGGAAGTGATTACCATAAAAGTCAGAGAGATTAATTTCCGTGATTAATTTCAGGACATTTGCTGGCTTTGCTCTATGTCCTGAATGTCAGGGGAAAGGGTCTGTTAGCAGAGAATATGGTTATATTTTATTGAACTGTACATTTGTGTTTCTTGCATTCTATATCTGTTTTATTTTTCAACAAAAATAAATGAATAAAAATACAGGAAACACATAGGATGCTATATAGTATGAGATACTCTCATTCAAATAATCAACTGTAAAAGGCCGCTTCCTTTTTCTAGAACCATTTATCTCATAGCATTTTCTTCCCAAATGATAAGAGATAAATGATGTTCCTCTATTTTCCATTTTCAGCTATATTATATATTCTTGTAGATGTTGGGGAAAGAGAAGGCTTTTCATTCTTTCTTGGGTTTTATTTGAAAGTTAAGTTGCACAAAAAGTAGCCAAGAGACATTTGCAAACTGATCTCAAAAGGTAGGTCAGGATTCAGACGGTTGCAGCCTTGATGGCGTGTCTTTAATTAACAAAGCAGAGGCTCTAATGGAGAGGCCTCGAGTGCCACTGCAGTTAATGGTCTGTTAGCATTTCATTTTAAAGGCCTGGGGATAGAGGGCTTAACCCAAGAAAGGGGCCTTGGAAAACAAATTAGAAACCACCAAATGATTAGACTCCTTAAAAATAATGCAATGCAAACTGAAAATGCAGGAGAATCTGAAGGTTTTCGTTTATTTGGTTTGGACCTAGAACTATAGCGTCCTCTCTAATATTCTGTTTCCCCTGCCTAACATGGTCAGTTCTTCTTAAAATAAAATCTCTAAAACAAATCAGTTTTGGAAATGTAGTCATTTCAACACCTGATAATAATAAACCCCTTTGTATGAATGATATTTAATTTCTTGAACATTCTTGCAATCTTTTTGATCAAATAACATTTTATTACATCTGTACTTCAGTTTGCTCTTTCTTTTCAATTTTAGACAGTTTATCTTAGCGGGTACAAAAAAATTAAAGACCAGAAAACTATGATTCCATTGTGGAAGAGCCAATAGCTAAGAAACAGTTTTCCAATAGAGTGTAATGAATCAGGAAAAAAAGAAAGCTTCACCAAGACAAAGACTATTTTGTTTTGTTTCCTAGAGAAATGGTTCTCTCATAAGTGTGTATGTATGTATATGTTTAAGGAGGAAGTAGCAACTTCACCAATAAGGCATTTCTTTCTTTAAAATGAAAATAAATAAATAGATAAAAAATGAAGAAGAAAGGTGGTTTCACTGAAAAAAAAGACAAGTTCAAACTCTCTTCCTATTAAACAGAGTCGGCTACTATGTGTATCCTGAACTTGTCTTCAACAATGATACCACATATGCCTTGGACCTCTCTCGCTTCTTTTAATCTACTGAGATGTAGATCAGCTAACAAATCTGGAAAGACTGTCTAACAAGTCATTTTAACTCTTCAGAGGTAGAAATTTCTGAGGTAGTGTGTGTAATGGACAGGATCTACAGACACTGGGAGCAACCTCTGTTACAGTAAGATCTGAAGTCTTATTTTTGAATCTCTGGGTGTAGGCCACTTATACCCCTTGTGTTTATTTCCTTTATGACATTTGTTAGTAGTTGGTAGTCTTTTTGAATGTCATAACTTGTCCCATTAAGCAAGATGACTCAAGAGAAATTACGCTTTTTTCACTTTGCCTTCTATAATTTGATGTGATGATTGTAAAGCTACTTTCAGGTAATGCTTAGACACGTAGTGAAAACTGCTCCATCCTACTGCCTTTCCCTACATAAACATTCTCTCTCTAGTGTAAAAAGAGCAGATTCTATATTTGGTTTTTATAAGAAATACAAATTCCTTTAAAGGGACATTTTTCTTTTCTGAAAAAATTAAATTTATTGGGATGACAATTGTTAGTAAAATTACATAGGTTTCAAGTGTACATTTCTATAATACATCATCTATATATTGCATTGTGTGCTCACCATCCAGAGTCAGTTCTCCTTCCGTCACCATATATTTGACCCCCTTTAACCTTTTCTCCTGCTGTGTCTATGAGTTTTTTTTTGTTGTTGTTGTTGCTATTTCTTTGTTTGTCTTGTTCCTTTGTTGCTTTCAGTTTTATATCCCATCTATGAGTGCAGTTATATGGTTCTTGATTTCTTCTGTCGAAGTTGTATGTTTCATGCCTCACAACTGTACACACAGTGTTTTCACATAGTGGACACTAAATATCTATTGATTTGATGTCATCAGATACTTTTATTGATCCCAATCTTATCTAAATAATCTAAAATGCAAGGTTTTTTGGGTACCCCTCCACACAGATTGCTTCTTTAGATTTTCTTGAATACAATGTCTTCTTTTAACAATGATGTCATTAGACAAACAAGCCTCGAAACTGAAGATATTGAGGTTGCTGTGCAATTTGTACTGTGGGTAGTTGGGGAAGAGGAGATCATGTTGAGGGGAAAGTGTTCTTTAGGGCTGAGGGATAACCTCATGGAGCATCATCACAACAGTGGGAAAAAAAAATAACATGAAGAAAAAAAAGCACAGCTAGGAATGCATTTACATATTTTAATGAAAACAAATTATCTCTTCTGAAAGTAATTAATTTTGAAATTATTTAATTATGTGGCAACAGTAAGGGGAAAACAGTATTTGAGGTTTTTCTGTAAATTCTAGTTTAAAGTAAACAATTATTCAAGTCTGGATTCTTTATTAAGTAATTCTTTACCGAAATTTCAGGAAGCCAAGCCATTTTTTTTTCTTCTAGTGCTACACCAAAATGCTGCAATTATGCAATTAGAAGAAATCGCTCTTGTGACTTTCTTTCAATTTTGAAATAGGCATTTGGAAAAATGGTAGAGAACAGAGATACAATAGAATTCCTGATGAACATGGGCTTGACTTTGAAGTATTTATTTAGGCAAATACACTCATTGATTGCCATGTCAATTTCTCAGCATGCCTGCAGAAAAACAAACATAGAAATATTGAATCTAATACTTCAATATTTACAAAAAAAAAATACAAAAAAATGAAACAAAAAACAAACAAACCAAAAAAACTACAGATTATCTAATCTGGCTTCCAACGCAGAACATTTTCCCACTACGACTTCATTAGCAGGTCACCAATTTTTACTAACACAAAATATGTGACTCAGAATTCGCTACCTTGTAGTAGTTGTGGGAGAGCTCCTCTGGTTACATTCTCCTTAAAATTTTGCCCATCAGATTAATTTCTGCTTTCTCATAACATAGGAGGTGTTTAATTACTATTCTACCTTTAGTCCATCAAATATTTTCACGTGTTTATCTTTGCCTTTGCATGTCTTCTCTGATTCAGACTTAATATCTTATTATTAGTCTCAAGAACTGAAGATACAGCATGATTTACTTGCCAGCCACTGTTCTTCATAGTCATATGAAAGAACTTCAGTGGCTGAACATCTCCCATGAAGTTTAGTTTCCCAAACTTGACAATATATTCCAGAGTGGAAGTGGCACTGTCATCACTACGAATCTGCTCATTAGGTGCTAAATTGTCAAGTATTCTCTTTCCTTTACTCTACAATACACTTAAGACTCAGCAAAGGGTACTGATAAACCACAAGGATGCCACACCCATTTAACTGAAATCATCACATCAGGGATGTGACCACAGATAAATTACTTGACTTTTCTGTGTCAGTTCCCTCATCAGTAAAATAAGAGTAATTATAGTACCCACCTTGTAAGATTGTCATGAAGATTAAATAAATTAATATTTGAAAAGTACTTAGAAGAATGCCTGACAAATTGAAAATGTTTTGTGTTTGTTGATTTCCAAATTGGCCCCAGACTACAGAAGGCAAAGAGGGAACGAAGAAAGAGGCAGGCTATTCCATATTGGTATGTGGCAGTTTTAATAAGTAAGGGGACTTACATATGGGGTTTGTCTTAGGTGGCTGAAAGATGAGTAGATATCCTGAATCTTAAAAAATGTGTATAAGGATCTGTCTTTCTCTGTCTGATAGCCTGCTCAGCACAATGCCTCCAGGTCTATCCATGCCATGGTAGATGGTAAGAACCCATTCCCTTCCATGGCTGAGCAATAATTCATTGTATTATATGAGTGTGTACAACCTCCTCTTTGTCCATTCTTCCATCGACATACACGCAGGCCGCCTCCACATCTTGGCCTTTATAAACAATGCTGCAATGAACATATGGATGCACACATTCCCTCAAAACAGTGTTTTGGGTTTCTTTGGATAAATACCCAGAAGTGGAATTACTGGGTCCTTCTTTGTCTCTTATTATAGCCTTTGTTTTAAAGACTATTGTGTCTGGTATAAGTATTACTACCCGAGCTTTTTTCTTTTTTGTTTTTTTTTGTTTTTTTGTTTGTTTGGTTTTTTTTCATTCCATTTCCATGAGTTACCTTTTTCCATCCCTTTATTTTCCATCTGAGTGTGTCTTTCAATCTGAAGTGAGTCTCTTGTGGGCAGTATATGTAAGGGTTTTGTTTTCTTATCCATTCAGCCCTCTTATGTCTTGCTATCCATTCAGCCCTCTTATGTCTTTTGATTGGAACATTTAATCCATTTACATTGAAAGTAATTGTTGATAGATATGTAGCTATCACCATTTTACTATTCATAATTTTGATTTCTTTTTTCCATCTTAAAGAAGTCCCTCTAAAATTCTCTTTAATTTTGGTTTGGTGGTGACGAGCTCCTTTAAACTTGTTGGGGTTATCACTTTGTGAAGTGTGTAAATGTCTAATCATGTTGTTTTGTACACCTGAAACTAATAATAAAAAAGTAAAAGTGAAACTTTTATATAAGCAAAACTTACAATAAAATAAACAGGAAAAGAAAACAAGCTTATGTAGGGACCTTGACTGGGTTCAGTCATATCTACTGTCCAGATGGTCTCAACAACACACTGCTCTCTCAAGGCTGCATCCTTAAAAATGGTCCCTCTGGGGGAACAGTGGGCAGAACTTACATCCCAAGGACAGAGGAGTGGGGAGGGTCCTCCAATTGCCCAGGTCCAATTCTCTGACCAACCAGAATTCATATCTTCTTGATTATCTCCTCCAACATTGCTCATTAAATAAATGGCTAAATCTAAGTCTTTATAGTTATATTGAATTTTTAAGTTTGCTTTGGGTCAATTGTTTTGGACTTTAATTTTTCTTATATACTTGGTTAGCAAAGAGAGCCTTTTGATTTGAAGAAATACCATGCAGCATCATTATATAACAAATGAAAGAAGAGCCACTCTGTATGTGGTGGGGGTGAAAACCCAGATACCTGGCTGTAGGTGGAGTGAACCTCACCCTATACCCACCATGGCAACCTGGAAGGCAGCTCTGCAGATGTTGAGTTCTGAAAAAAGATGAAGATACTCGTATACTATATTCTCTTAACCTACTAGCATATTTTGATTCTGAAATGTTTTCTAGTATATGCAACAATTGTTCCATTCTCCATAAGTTTCATAAGTGGAAAGATTCCAATCTACCTTTAGTCACCAAATATGATAAAAGATGAGAAGTTCAAAGTACAGGACTGTGGCATCCTGGAAGTTCCCTTTCTTGCTTGCCTTTAAGCCATTAATTAACTTTTTTTTTTTTTTTTTTTTTGTGAATCATACAATGTAACTATCACCCAGTTCACCTTCCTTTATTATCACCCAAACAGCACTGTGATTTTGCCAAATTCAATGCCGAACTCAAGCTCTATCCTATCTATAGCATCCCCTGACCTGAATGCCTAATAATTCTCTCCAGAAAAAAAAGTAAAGCTCATAAATATTTTATTTGCACTTATGCTGTCTCTTAAGGATCCCTTCTTTTATCTGTGTTGAGAATTCTCTGGTCTTTCACTCTTTTAAGATATTTATCAATAATCTATGTTCAAATAGAAATATAGATTAATAAATTTGACCTCGCTGCCCGGTAAAAATTAGCTTTATATTCTGAATATCAAGAACTTTTTTGCTCCTTGGTTTAAACTGATGATAGTCTGATCATCCAAATATCTTACAGAAAATCAAAAGTGATTATTTAATGATGTCTTTAATTATTTCTATCTCCTACGTCTTAGATATTAAGGCTGGTGTTAGTTTCCTGGGGCTATCATAACTAATTATCACAAACTTGGTGGTTTAAAATGGCAGATATTTTTCCTCTCACAGTTCTGGAGGCCAGTACTCAGAATTCAAAGTGTTGGCAGAGTGGTGCTTTCTCAAAAGACTCTGGGAAGAATCTTTGCTTTTTCCAGCCTCTGGTGAGTCTAGGTTATTCTTGGCTTGCTACAATTTGCCATTCTCTGCCTTCATCTTCACAAGACCTTTTCCCTTTTTTGTGCATCTTTTGTAAGGATATTTGTCATTGGAATTAGGACCCACCCAGGCCTAATCCAGGGTGCTCTCTTTATGTCATGACCCTTAAGCTTAATTACACCTGCAAAGACCCCTTTTCCAAATAGGGTACCACTCACAAATTCTGGGGATTAGAATGTCACAGATATTTTTAGAGGCCACATTCAATAAACTACAAGACTCAAAGACTTAGATTCATATATAATTGATAATGTCCCTTTGTTTTTCTCTACTATCAAAGAAGAGGGGTTTGTGCAGAAAACAAAGTCAGAAGTTTAGAGGATGAAGGCAAGAGTGATGGTGAGGACACCTGAAACCGAGACATAAATAGTAAATGAAACAGAGCTGTTTCTTCTGGACTTAAGTTAGGGCGCATAATAGCTCTCTTTACATATTTGAAAGGGTGGCATGTGGAAAATGGAATTGACTTTTCTTGAGACGCAGAACTAAATTATTGGTCAATGGTTACCAATTGCTGGCTACAGATTGTAGGCTCAATTCAAGACAAATGTTTATGAAATAACTACACAGCTGGAATGGATTATCTCAAAAGGGAGCAAATGACCTATCACTGAAGGTATTCAGATATGTACATACAGTTAAGTATAGAAGTTGTAAAGCTAATTAAAACTACTAAATACCTTTTTAAAAAGTGATTCTTCTGTGATTTTTAATATCAGCATGCATGTTAGAGTCATGTGAAAATCTTTTTATACTTTTACATGTTTTCTACGAGTGGGGTCTGAGCATGTGTGTTTAATAAGCTATCCAGCTTAATCCTCTTAATATCTATTAGTTTAGATTGAGGGGATTCCAAACTGTGGTTCCAAATCAGATTGAGAAGTACAGGTTTCAATGATATGGAAAGTCTCTTCCAACCCTGAGATGGTGATTCCAAGAGATGGGAGACAAGGACAGGTATTCAATCAACAGCAAACCTAAAATTGAATTGAAAATGTGAACAGAGATTTGTGTGCAAGATTGCCAGCAAACTCCACAGAGGCCATATTGTTCTGTGTATTGTTCCTGTAAGCCTGGATAATCATGCTCAATGATGTATATTCACTTTAAGAGGGTCCTTCAAGTGGAAAATGTTCTTGAAAGGTTTAAACACCGTGAACGATCCCAAACACATCACCATGTCATGGGAGCAGGGCCACTAGGAATGCAACAACAGAAGGAAAATAAAAAGAATCAAGAGCTTGGCAGTTTGATGTAAATAAGATTGAGGTTACCGCCAGGGCTAATTACCCAGTTTAGAGGAAAGAAGGGCATTTTTGTTATGGGTCAATGTGTGTTATTAATATTTGGGAAACAAACGTTAAAAATTGAATTTAAGTGTATACAGAAAGGGAAAAAGAAAGAACATAAATTTAGGAAACCGGTTCCAGAAGAATAGCAGGTGCAATCAGTGAACATTCTGATTTAGATGTGGCGTGTCTATCTTGGAGAATAACATGTGTTTGCTATTATTCTACATGTAAAATAACATGTGTCCTTTGGATGTAGGAAAGACTGCAACGGGTATGCCAGCATATTTATTGAATAGATCCTTGGTGGGCAACAATACCTTACGGATCTTTTGCTTGTGATGAAAACATCAAAACCTCAAACTGATTTAAAAACAAAAGAAAAAAAGCAATTTCTTGATTTACATATTGAGAAGTATAGTATTTCAGGTTTCAAGAAAAGGATGATCTAGCAATTTATCGATAATGTATCAAAGAAACAAGCTCTGATTTTTTTTTTTTTTTTTTTTTTTTTCAGTTCCTGTTCTGCTCTTCAAGTCACTGGCTTCAGCTCAGGGCTGGCTCTCCTATGGTTGAATCAGAATTTCTTCTACAAACTAAGCTACTTTCTTTTATGTTCATGTTAGTGGTAGAAAGCACTTCTCTTTTTCTTACTCATTTTGAATTTGTCTCCAATTGAGTTATCTTAGGTCATGTGTCCATCTCTGTACCAATCACCATGGAAAGGGGCTTAGTCTAATTAAGGCCAATGCCTGAAGTGAGGGGATGATATTTCTTTCTCTCTAACCACAACAATTTCCTCTTCGGAAGGAGAGGAAAAGTGAATGCCAGGCAGTCAATGGGCAATGGAAAAGAGGTGGGTCAGATGAGAACTTAATAAAAGTTTGGACTATTTCCTGGAGTCGCACTATTGATAAGTTTTTGTTTAATGCTTATAAACACAAAGTCATACATGATCTCTATACTCATAAAATATTTTGACATTTATTATCTTTTTCAATTTTTATTTTTTACTTTCAAAATGAAAACTCAATAGACAAGAAGGAAAGCAATTTTATAATTTATCAAAATGTGAATTTTCAGGGCATATCATCTAAACCCAGATATCACAGTGTATGTATACGTGTAAACAGTCTCAAGAAAATAGAGTTTCTTTGCAGTTTAAAAACAAACAAACAAACAAACAAACAAACAGATGATCACCTTAGAGAATGCAGAATGGAGGAGCATAGGAGGGGCAGGCAGGTTGACTCCACGCCTATGCAAATCTGAGCCAAAAACATAGCCTTCCTGAGTCTTTAATTTACCTGATCATTTAAAATATGAATTTAAGAAAGAATAACCATTCTTTCTTCTGTACTTGCTTGTTGACACCAGATGGTCCTTCTTTCAAGTATACGGAAAAATGTCTTATTATCTTGCTTTGGGAGCTGAAACATGGCAGGAACCTGAGAACCAGAAAAAATATGTTGGTGGCCAGAGGGTTCTGAATAACAAGAGACAATTGTTGGGTCAGCCTCAGGGCAAGGACATCCGGTAGAAGCAATTTTCCCTGCAGTGCCACTTTTTCACCCTTGGTAGGTAGATTCTCAGAAAAGACAATCCTTAGGCAAGCGAATACATCAGTCTTCTTCCAAGAGATGGTCTTTACGTATTGGTTTATCTTTTATTTGGAGTGGAAGTTGAGTGGTAGATGAGGCAGGGCGAAGCAAGGGATGGCTGGGGGCAGGCCACACACTGGGCTCCATCAGAAGAACAAGCTCTTGCAATTAGTCAAAGCCACTCATGTTGGAAGGCAGTCTAGGCACCTGGAAGCAAGGGGGCATGCTCCACAAGGATTTCTCTTTCCTGTACACACTTTTAGGCTGCTTATCAAAATACCTTTTGTGATTACATTCAATCTTTTCCCTGGTAAATATAATTTTCTCCATTGGTTACATTTATAGTGGTGATTTAGGGCTCTTATACATAGGCACTTGGGGCAAATGGCCCGAAGACTGGCTCCTTAATCATCTTGTGTAGTGAGCAGTTTTCACTGTGCCTGGCTTGGCTTCATGCCTTGGCTCTGAAACACATTCCTACTAACGTGAGCATGATTTATAGGTGATCTCTCTTTAATAGGAGGGAGAATGTGGTGTAATTGAGAGGACCCTGGACTGACGGTCAAAGGAGGTCGGTTTGCTCCCAAACCTGCTACAAATCAGCTTTGTGGCTGTTACATCAGTTATGACACTGACTCTCAGCCTCAGTTTCCTTATCTGTAAGGTGATAGAGTTGTATAAGGGTGTAAGTCACCATGAGCTCTAATTTCCCATCTTCCCATTTATTTATGCCTCCTCTGCTTATTATTTATCGTGATCCTCCTACACCCACCTCCCACCCTAAGGCCATTATTTGTTGCCTGTTAAAAGAGAGAAGGAAAGACTGTGAATGCTTCTCATCTCCCTACCTAACTCACAGATATTTTGTAAAAATAAATGGCATGTTTTAAAAGACATGTATGCTGAGGGCCAAGTGAATGTGTGTGCGTGTTTTTCTCACTATTATATTCCTTCTATTGTTTCTAATTATGTATATAAACTTGGAAAAAAATATTTCTCTTTAGCAAATGGCCATTCTAGGCATTTATGTCTTTGCAGTTGTAGAGTTAAGTCCTTCGGCAGCAGGAGCCGAATACTTTGGGTACAGTATCTGGCATGACAGCACCAATATGATAGCAATAACTACCTGTCAATCTCAGTTTTTAAGGGAAAGCATTTATATACAAGTGATTTTTAAAAACACTTTATTGTTTCTACTGAGAATTGTAAGGTGTTATGAATTTATTTTCAGATGCATTATAATAAATCTTCCATAAAGGCAGGAATTATTATCTGTTCTGTTGACTATATGTCCCCTTGAAACAGTACCTAGCACAAAGAAGGACTTCTACAAATATTGTTGAATGAGAATATAATTCAGCCCAGTTTCAAAAAGAGAAAGGAAAGAGGTAAATTGACCCCACACTCCTTTCTCAGCTCCAGAACAGCCAAAATTAAAGTTTCCTAACGCAACCATCCCTAACACCTTCAATCAAGGTGTATTTTCTGCTCTCCAGTTCCAACATGTTTCTTGCTGAATGTCCATCCGCTTTCTCCCCAATGGGCTGCCATGTGCTTTCTTTCCGCCTTTGCTGAAGGATGTCTTATCTGTTAATGACAATATAGCAGACATTTCCTCCATCACCAGGTGTCTACTTAGCTAAGGTGCCCTATAATAAGGATTAGCAACTTGTGGAAACATTAGATGGGAACATCAAACTGACATGGAGTAAGAAAGAAACGAAATTGACTTTGGCGAGGCATAGGGGAAGATGGAGGTGGGGAGGACAGTTATTTCTACATTACTTTTTGAGAACTCTTCCTGAAGACATAGAGACTTTGTTTAGGAAAACAGGGATGTGACTTAAAGTATTGAGAGTTCAATTAGATAATCAAAATCTGAGAGCTCCAAGCTCTTTGTACTGCACAGGCACTGTTGATAAAAGAATGCGTGATAGTGACAAACACGTATTCTTCCCTTGTTACAAAAATGATCCAGATTTTCAGTTTTTAGTTTTAACTTTTTGTATTGCTTTTCAGGACCAAGAATGATTCTATTAATGATATTTAAAGATGCTTTAACTGTGTATTTCCATCCTCAATTGAATCTCAGTATTCTGATTATGAATATAGTTTATAATAACCGGAATCTATACCACTGCATTTCCCCCCAGCACCTGCTCATTTGCCGGCCCTTAAAGCATTTTTCTCTCTGTATCTTGCAATCTTGCATGCCTCAATGACACTAATGGGATGCATCCATCTTGACAGAAAGGAAAGAGAACAACAACCTATGGTCCATCCTTGGATTTGAAAAATCAGACAGCTCTCCAGTCCCAGGAGATCGGATATATCTTGACATGTAGTGCTCCTACATAATTTCTATCTCTCAGGAGTTCTTCAGAGACAACTGGATCCAGGACTTGAGATCAGCTCTACATGCCTCAGTTCCTATGAACTCTCACCCGAAGTCATCTTTGCTGCCCACCAGACTCTGCTACTGTGTTTTGGAGGTAGTGTGGTTGATCAGAAGTAGATTCTGATAGAATCCCACTTCTTTTGTTCATCTGCATAATGTCCCAGGTTTCCTCTCAGATCCGAGTCCTCTCCTGAACTCTAGCTAAGGGCTGGATTCTTTAGACTGCAGCCCTGTTCCATCTCATATTCCTTCCTTGGTGTAGGTTAAGAGTCAAGTGCTGTAATTATGAGCATGGGCCCTGAAGCAAAGTCAAATGGGACTGGACCACTCTCAGCAATTTCCTTCTGTGGGACTTTGGTGAGTGATGCAACATCTCTGTCTGAGTTATTATTATTATAATTATTGTTATTATTATTTGTAAAATTTTATGATCACAGTCCCTCCAACATAAGTTTGTTGTGAGGGTTAAATAAAAATATTTATCGTATTTATGCAGTCTGCAAATATAAGCAATGTTTCAATAAGAAGATAGAGCCACCTTGTCCAATTCTAGCGTCAGAAAAAGACTTGCATGATCCTTGAGGAATATAAACTGGGTGAGAATAACAAATGATACATTACTTATTAGAGAGAAAGGGCCCCACAATGAATCTTCTCAATTACTATTTACTGAGTTTGTATTTAACATTCTACGTCATAGAGGCTCTCTTTAAGAACATAGGGAACTATTCTTTTAAATGACATATAAAAACAAATTTAAACACTTAAAATTGCCTAAGCATGATTTAAACCTTTGATGGTTCTGAAATCACTACATGATGTTCAGAGTTACTTTGGGGTCATTATTATGGACACTTCACCAAGTACCTTCTTTTACACATGACATATGCTCAATAAGTATTTGTTGGTAGAGTGGTTAGATATGAATGGACATCAATAATCACTGCATTATTGTAGGTGGACAAAGTGCTAGTAAAGGAGAATTTCAGATATTTCACTGCCTACAATATTACCATGAAAAGCTTTTGGATCCCAAAGAACACCTTTTCTTTAGAGATGACAATCCAAAACTAAGACATGGCAGGACAAGACTACAAAAAATACAGATGACCACCAAAATTTGAATTTTAGATGAACAGTTAATATTTTTAGGACAAGTATGTATCAAACATTGCATACTTTTTAGAATAAGTGTATCCCAAAAATTGAATATTTCAATACAAGTATTTCCCAAATATTGAATGAGACATAAGTATCCTACAATGTTACTCATTGTTTATCTAAAAATCAAATTTAACTGAGCATCCTGTATTTTTATTTGATCTTGCAACCCCGCTATAGATCCTAATTGCTCATCGAGACACTATTTCTGTGTGGCCTCCCTCTGTGACCTGATATGATCTAGGATATTTTTGGCTACATTGGGCAGCTAGTTCTCTGATGTTTTGTGCTTCCTTCTGCTCCCCATGACTGGGAAAAACCAAATCTCTGCCATATCTTCACACAGCTCTGAAATTTGTTTGAAAATATTTGACCCTTCTCTAAAATTCTAGTCCTTCCAGTTTAACTGCTATCAAGATGACTCACTATCCCCTCAAAATCATCTAACTTATGAACTCTTCTTTCCTACAACTCTTGCTCATCCTCTGAGTTCCCTATTTTAAAAATGTAATAACCAATTTTCCAACCATCAGAAAAGCCAGAGCACAAAATAACTGCAGTCTCTCCCCCACCCCTCCTCAGCAGCCACATCCAATCAATTCCTTGGTCCTGTTACTCCTTTTTCCAACACATTTCATCAGCCCATCCTTTACATTCCCAAGGAATTGAGCCTAAAGGAGGCTCACATCATCTCATTTTCAGGCCAATGTGGTTGTGTCTCTCTGACAAGAGAAAGACAAGTAGCCCAACAGAAAATTACCAATGTTTATGCATAAGCAATTGGCAGTAGAGAAATTACAAATGACTGAGAAACATATGAAAACATGCTCCTATTCAATAATGGTCCAGGGAAATGCAAATTAAACTAATAATGAAACACCACTTTATGACCAGAAAAAAAAGAGACGAAAAGAGCAATGATAGCTAATGCTGAGAAGGATGTAGAAAAAGGTGTCCTTTCATATACAGTATGTAGAAATGTGAATGGATAATTTTTTAAAGCAATCTAGCATAATCCATCAAAATTAAACATACACACATTTTGACCCAGCAATACCACTCATTGGAATCTAACTAATAAATAAAGAAATCCCTTAGTAATTAAACACATACACCCAACAGTATTTGCTGCAGAGGGTTTTGAATCACAATAGCAATTCAAGAAACGAAAAATCATTGAGGGATAAATGAGTACCAAGAAATAAGAAATGGTTGAATAACCTACGGTCTATCACACCATAGAAGATTATGCAGCCAATAGAAGGATAAATTAGTGTATTAGCTGAGTAGGGGTTGACCCCATGAGTGAGAAAACATGCAGGAATGTGCATATATATGATCCCATTTTTTAATAGTGACCCAACCCATTTAATAGTGATCCAACTCATTATGTGTATCTAAATAATGTGTACATGCCTATATATACACAGACACTCATATTCATATGTTCATACAAACATAAAAACTCATCAAGTTTTTAACATAACTTACATTGGGTGGAGAGATACGGGGTTTAATGTGAACTGGCAGGTGTGGGGGCAGATGCAACATATTAGTTTTACACCCCCTGCTGTAACTTCTAATAGTCCCCCATTGTGTATAAAATAATACATATTTAGCCTCCGCTAGCTGACTTCAGTATATTTTCTTGACCTTGTATAGCACTGTGTCCTATAAGAACTTTCCATCCAAACCAAACTGATCTTTTTCCTGACCTCTCGATTCATCTTGGGTTTTCTCCTGCCCCTGGCCTGTACTTACCCACAACTCATTCAGACAATTGTCCTCCCTTCTTTTCAACGATCCCTGTAAGGAATCCCTCACATTTCATTTGCTTTATGAAGTTTCCTATTCACTCTGGACTTCCTTTGTGTACCCCTTCTGTGGTAGTGGTATCTCAGTTTTCACAGTGACCTTTCCTTCAGTATCTGACAGATCATCCCACCAACTTGCCTGTGCACAGAGCATGACATTCAGCCTAATGACCTGCTCCAGGATATACCAGCAAGTGGAAGGCAGACTCGTCAGACCTGTTCTTCCAATTCGTATTTATATCCAGCTCTCTCAGCCCAAAGGCTGTATTCTTTTCATTAAACCGTACTTGCTATCTTTTCTTGTTTTATATGTAAAAGTATGTCATCTGCTGTCCCATCTTTTGGAGACCAGTATCACCCTATCTCTAGACCTTGCTTTCTGTCTCTGGTTTCCTGGCCTCCTGACCTTACCTTTCTGTGTAGTGGAGGTAGATTTCTACAGCTCCTGTGAATTCTAATCTAGGCAGGAGTTAGATATACCATATGTCATTGCCATTAGTGAGGACCTGCCCCCTGCTGGGCACCATGCTCAGCATTTATATACAATGACCGTGCCATCAGCGGGTTCATGATTAGTTCTTTACAGATGGCATAGAAAGGTTAAGATACTTGTTCTGAATCTGGCAGTTCAGCGACAAAGCCAGGACTCTCAGCTTCCAAAACCTGCATTCCCTTCCACGACCTTATGCAGGGTAGAGTTAGCTTCAACTGCAGAATCAGCACCTAGAATAGGGTGCAACTACAGGCTAGCATGGAAAGAAGAGCCATATCCCAGCAGAAGGAGCACAGGACCTTTTGCAAAACAGTCACAGCTGGCAGAGATACAAACAAGGGAATATACGGGCGCCAGGAGCCTGGGAATCTTTACAGGAGGTCTCCCTTTGGCCTTACAGGGCACTTTGCAATGGGCTCAAGACCTACTTGAAAATCCTTGTATGCACTTATCTTGTATGTATTTACCTCCTATTTCTAACCCCCCTTTATGCCTCAGTCTTGACACAATCAAATCCCTTTTTGGATATTGCCTTTTCTAGTTGCCTCCCAAGTCTAGTTGCTGCCCTCAGAGTTACAGTAAACTTGTTCTGGGGACTATTTATTAGTTTATGTCTGTTTGGTGCTTCAGGTGTATGCAAGGATGTCTGCTCCTCATTCAGGCAAATGAGTGAAAAATAATGCCCTCACTCAGAAAGGGTACATCTCAACCTATTTGGAGTGCACCCTTTTTTTTTTTTTAACTCCCCTGGAAATTTCAGAGAGGAAAACCTACCTCTGACAGGCCCAGGTTTCCTTTCACTTTCCAGGTAGGTACAGTATCTATTAGCTGTGGTATTCATACATGCCCAGCGTGCTGCCAGCAGGGATCAAAGACAGAGTCAAAAGAGGCAGAAATAGCAAAAGTCCAATTCTGATGCCTTTGCAGCTGGCAGTCATTTAGCATTTCATCTCCATGTATTTCCCCGGGTGCATACAGGAGTTGTGTGTGTTTGAGTTTTGACCCTTAGCTGCCCGTTGCCCCATTCTCTTTCTGAGTATCTAGAAATTCACACTATTTGTCAAAGGGGACGTACATGGGGTAATAAGAAGACAATCAACTCAGGAAACCGACCAAATTGTTTTAAACAATTTCTGACTCAAAATGACCATATACCTGCCCTTTTGCTGCCCACCTCCCTCCCCTTCAGCAATTCCTGCTTCCATTCTGGCCTGGCGAGATCAAAATATTATTAAATCATCCATTTTAACATGAGTTGATCCATTTTTTCTTGAAATATCAAAGAAGTTAGTGTGCGTTCAGAAACACTGTTTATCAAGAGACTGGGTTCTCTGCTTCTCATTTGAACTTTCTGAGGTTCCTGCAACACTAGTTTAAAGTTCAGTCAGTTTGATGTTATGACTTTGAGTTTGGTGTTTAAGGCGCTATGAAATAAACATCAATACAATGCTGGCTCTTGTTTCGTTTGAACTATTTAGGCCTCTAGGGCAGACTCGGGCAAATCCAGAAATTTGAGTTTCACCGATTACTGAACTTTAAAGAAGGACTGAAGTTATGGATTAAGGGAGTCTGACTTTCAAAAACTGCTTCTAACTTAAAATAAACAACTCAGGCTCCTCATCAGCATTTCCTGAGCCATCTCTGGTTAAAAGTTGGCCCCACTGGAAGTCAGTCTACAACCTGTCTCTATTCCTCCAGCATTACAGGTTGCCATGGTTACAGTGGCTTCTGGAAATGAACTTCATAATTGCTGCATATTGCATATAAACAGCTGGATTCCTTCTCTCAATTTCACTCTGAAACAATGAAGGCCCAAGTAAATGTCCTTGCATTTGAATCATTGACATGCTAAAGACCATTATACCAGGAGTGAGGCATCATGGCATAGGGAAATTTGAGGAAATGATAAAGTCGAATTCCCCAAGCTTTATATATGTAGATTAATGTAAAATGCATATGTGTAATTCCACATACACAGAATCAGAATACCTGCAAAGCTGAAATAGTCCTTCCTTTCAAAGACCCATTACTCCAACTCCTGTTTTACAGAGTATGAAACAGAAATCTCAGAGACGGAACGTTTTCTGTGCAAGGTCTCACAGCAACGCAGGTACAGAATGGGGTTTACAGAACAATCTGGGGCTGTGGACATGACTCCAGTCTGAGATTCAGAACCTGGGCTTGAGTTCTGCTCTGATATAAATCAGCTGCGTGGCCTCCAAGTGTCATTTAATGTGGCACTCAGTCTATGTCTGTAAATGACGGCAGCTGGTTATAAAGTTTCGGTGCTTGTACCTGCCAGAATCCTCTGGTCAATACTGGTTGCTGAGAAGCTCTGATTAGTGGCTGTCTTTACCCTAAACACCTGCTATAGTGGCCCTCCATGGGCTTTTAAGATTCCCACAGTCTATCCCCCTTTAGAGAAACACACTGATGTGATTTTTAAACTAAAATTGCTATGAGGAAGGTGAGATATTAGTGACTGTTATTACCTTAGTTAAGATCAGTTGATCAGGTTAGTAAATTACATAGCGCAGGGTTGAGGCATGAAGCCCAGATGGGTAATGAGGAAAGAAGGGACTCTTTTTGGACATGGAGGTTGCTTGAAGGGGACAAATGTCTGGGAGGTTTGTGGGGAACTCACGTCAACAGGGAGAGTTCACCTGGTTGATGGAGTAGAAAAAGGAGAAAGCAGAGAGGGTGCAAAAAAGAGATGAGGAGACATTTCACAAAATAAGGTTTGTTTTTTTTCTGTCTTTTCATCCATTCAGGTTGTTTCTCTGTGAAAAAGCCTCAAAATGTTCCAAATGAAAGTTACACAGAGAATAACGATGCTGCTAAGGTAATTATTAAACATAATAGTAATAATAAGAGCAATTGACCACACCAAGTTCTTAATAGAGAACTATTCATCTGTCCTACCTTGAACTAGCGCTGATAATATCCCGGTGTTGCATGTAAAATCTCAGAGACCAGCCTTGTTGCTTTTGAGGGCTAAAGCAGCCTGCCCTCTCCCTCTGCCCTGTTCAGGTTTGATCTTCCACAGGATGAGTCTGCTGTGGATTATAGCCTATAATAAGGAGAGGGTGCCATCCTCCTCCTTGGAACTGGATTTTCATTTTAGGCAGGAACTGGTGTAATAAAGGGACTCAGCTCCCGCTCCCCACACACGAACGCAGGATATGGTGAGGCCAAAAAGGAACAACAGCAGAACCATAGATAGGGGAGTCACACCACTATATTCTCTGGTTGAGACACAAAAGCAAACATCTGCCAGTACCCCAACAAGGAGTCTTCCTGCACCCCTGGGCCTGCTGAGCCAGACACAGGAAGTAGGATCAACAGGATCCGCAACCCACAATCCACAATCTGCTTGCTAACCGCACTTGCTAACCACAATCCATGCTTGCTAGCGTAGCCACGGCCATTATATTAATGGCTAATGGCTAACTGGTTACAGCTGATGGCCAACTAATTACAGCTGATGGCCATCTACTGCCCGAGCCAACACCTTTCCACGTGAGGTCGAGCCTGGAAACTGCTCTCTGGGACTCCATCCCTATAACTATCCATGTTTTTCCAGGAATCTGGAAAAGAAGAATATGAAATACTGCTAGTGACTCCTCTGGGAGTCTTTGTTCCCTTTATAGAGGCTACAATGTATTCATTGTAAGAAAACAACAACCAAAAGAACAACAAAAATAAGCAAACTAATTAAAAAAGAAAACTCAATTTAATTCCTGGGGATGCAAGTGGATTTCAGAGACCATCAGGGTCTCCTCTCCTTCTCCTTAGTTGGAAGCAACCCTCCTGGTAATTGGTAGACACCTTGGTATAGCCTGATCCACCTTGGATCCTGAGAAAATTGGTATAAATGAGGCCATTTTAAAATGGAGTTGGAGCCATCATCCCAGAGGAAAGGCCTGGTGTCTTGTTTTTGAATTTTGCAATGCTTGGCTCATGCAAAATAATGTTTTGGACTGGACCAAACCAACACTGTATTCCAGACAACTGTTTGTGAAGCTAACAGAAAAGCAGACATAATGACTAAGAGGATTGAAAATTAAGGGCATTCTTGAGAATTAGCACCACTATGTATAGCTAAGGAATAGCTTATTAACACCAATAGAAATTTCCTCCTTAGCTTATTAGGACCAATATAAATTACTTCTACGGATGTAATTATTTCCCTTCCCTTTCTCATAAAACACCCTGTCTTCATCTCATAATTGGAACACTATTTGAGTTTCTACCTGAATCAGTGCTTCCCAGAATTGCAGTTCTTTTTGATCTCAAATATATACTTGTTGCCTCTCACTTTGACTTCTTATTTTTAGGTTAATAATCCCCTCTCAAATATTACCTGGCTACTTGTACACTGAAGCCCTTCCTAGATCCTTACTTGCTGTAGCTATTGTCCCCTAATTTTTTTTTCATTTTTCCTCATGTATATGTTTCCTGCTATCCCTGTCACTGATAATCTTTCTGCTATGAAACACACCTCCTGGGAAAAAACAAACAAACAAATATGCCTTTCACACTGTGCAAATGCTTCCTCATGCTTTAAGGTTCAGCATGTTTCATTACCCTTTATAATCATGTCTCCCCCAAAACTCAAGATAGATGTTCTTTGAGAGGAACAAGTAGGTCTTTCACATTTGGGTATATTTCAAAGGACCTAGCACTCAATACCTATTTGTTGATTTTTTGTTTGTTTTTGATATTTTGATATGCCTTGGAATTTTGATACCCAGGCTGACTAAGCACAAATCATTAATTCATCAATTTTTTAAATCGAGTATCTACTGTGTATTAGGAATTTTCATAAACGATATCTCATATCTTCAAAGTTTTTTTTGTTTTTAATTCTGGAACAAAGGAAAAGTAGACTAAAAATGTAATACATAAAGATGGAAGATTCTGTTAACAGGGAATTTGAATTTCTACCATTATTGTTTGAGACCCCCAGGCTTAACAATCCTCTATTTTTATTTCTATTCATGTGTGGAAAAATCCAGAGGGAAGTTTCTGGGTTTGTTGGGGGAAATCTTGGGGTGTTGGAGATGGTAAAATATGTTTTTCTAGATTCTACTTCCAAGGCTATGTTAAGGACCAGGAAGATCTATGGATATAGAGCCTCAAGTTAAAACTCTTTTGCACAGTTCATTAAAAAAAATAAATAAATAAAGCTTGCCTCTGTCTAGACACAAGTCAGAAGATTGCTGGGTGAGGGTGGAGGTGGAAATGCATAGTCTCTGCAGACAGAACTTTCCACGGCAGAACCATCTACTTTCTTGTCTTACGTAATCCTTATCCACTCACCCGCGGCTGTCATTCCTGCCTCCATGCCCTCAAGAGCAAATGCAGCCAGTGCAGTGACATTTTAATAATAATACTTTGTACTTATACAGCACCTGTCAGCCAGTGATCTCAAAGTACTTCCCCTGAGATTAACTCATTAATCCTCACAAGGATAAGTGACTTTCCCAAGGTCACAGAACAGTGAATGTCAGAGGCAGGCGAGAGCCTTGAATTCCCTTGATCACATATAAGCTCTGAAGGCTGTCCACCTGCCTGCCTGTCATAAAGCTGCCTCTGATGTAACCCAAGCTCACAAAGCCAACATGAGTTTGTAATTGATTCCTTGGGTCTTCCATTGAATTGTTTTTCTCAATGAGTCCAGTTGTTAGACCATCTCTGTTTAGAGTCACTCGTTCCTTCCAGAACAAGAAATGTGAAAGATCTTAGGAGGGGGAGATGGCTGGAATCTACCACCTTGTCGAGTGTACAATCCTGTGTCTTGGGTTTGGTGGTTACATGCACACAGCTCACTCACCCCAGCAGACTGAAGCAGGTCAGGAGTAGCACCTATAGTTAGATCTGCCTAGTAAAGAACAGTAAGGGCAGGCTGGCCAAGAGTGAGGTTTAACACTCAAAGATAGGTACGTCCTCTCTTTTCAGTGCAGAAAACAGCCAGCAGGAGGGCGTTGGCCTGGCACAGAAGGGGTGTCCAAAGTAGTTAAGAGCACAGAAATAGGAGCTTTGGGAAGCTATGGACCTTTGAATATTGAGACAGCCCCTGAAAGGACAGTCTTCCTAAGTGAGATAGCCCAGGCCATTGCTGGGGTTCACAAACTGGACCTCATTTCTGCACAATGCCTGGTTTACCAAGCAAGTACCTGGAACCAATATTCATGTATAAGAGTCTTGACTGAAGTCCATATTTGCAAGAAGTGAGGTAATACTGAATTTGAAAATTCAAATTCAACTAATTGAAAAAAACGTCCCTGAGAGAGTGGAGGAATGCAACTGGGGAGCATCTCGTTTACCTTATAGTTTGACAGGTTGGGTTCATGGTTGCAGGAAGCTTACCTGAAAATATTAAGGACATCTTCGGCAGAAGATGATTACTGCATGAATGGTCAGAGCATCTTAAGTGTTTTCTGAATCACTGGGGACTAGCTCAAGAGCCAGTGCAGGAAAGGGCCTTTACATGGGGTGGGAGAGGAAGACAGAGTGGGAGACAATCACTCTCAGTTCTGTGGCACGTACAGACTATATGTCCGTGAAAACGTGATTAATACAAAGAAGTAAGTGCCCATTAAGTGTTTTGAAAAATATACTAAAAGATTTCAGAAGAAATAAAAGTCAACCAGTTAGTGTTATCAGAAAAGTTCAATGGCATGAGTAAAATTAAAACAAGGCCCTCAAGGATGGATTGGCTCTAGAGAGGGAGTGTATTAAGTCCCTACTATGTGCTAGATACTTTATATTCATTAGCTTCTGAACCCACACAACAACCTAATTATAACGGAATGATTGCCCTCAGGGTTAAAGTTGAGGTAGCAGACTCCGAAAAAAAAAAAAAAAAAAAAAAAAAAAAGAATAATTAAGTAAAGATTACAGAGCAAGAATTAGAAGAAATAGTATTTAAATTTGCCTTTCCAACACCTATCTGGTGATCATTCTCCTACATCATACCTTCTGTCTCTTATTAAGCAATGCTGCATTAAAATAGGAGGAATGCCAGATACAAGGCATGAGGTGCCCCTATAGTGGTGCCTTGTCAGGGACATAAAGGAGAATAAAGGCAATAAGATTAGAGGTGGAGTTTGAGGCCTTAAATGCCTAGTCCAGAATTTGGACTCCATCTAACAGACACAGGATCATGAAAGTGTTTTACGGAAGGAAATCTCCACAATACTATGGTAGGAGTATTGATCTAACAGCTACATGGACTGTGGCTGAGAAGGTAGGGAGTCCTGTGACGAGGTGATTGTAATTGTTGAGACACTGGTGAGACCTTTAAGCACCCTTGGTGGGAAGGGATGGATGTAAGAATAATTTAAAACAGATGCTCAAGAGGATATTGTAAATCTCAGAAGTCACCCTCTCGGACCAATGGAGGAACAGAATCAAGAGGGCCTCAAGATCACGAGCCTTAAGATGCCTGACTTGGGGCTGTTAAGGGAACAAACCAGCCCGAACATATGATAATTGGTTTTCCTCCCTAGGAGGTCTGAGAGCAGGGACCCCTTTGGTTGTCCTCCTCAGCACCTGATTCCCCACTATGTTCAGGAATATCTACTTTATCCAATTATCACCTTCCTACTTTTTTTCCTTTTTTAAAGATTCTTTTCTTTTAGTTAGAAGCTGGTCGATTGGGGAGCTTTAATATCGTATTAAGTAGTGATTTGTAATCTACCAGTCAGTGACTTCTCATAAGAAAGAGGCTGTAAAATGACATGGCCTCAGGAAATCTTCGAAGTATCTGGAAAGAATGGATTCCCTCCTGAAATGACCACCAGAGGGAAGGTATATTTTAGGGTAAGGAACTTGGAGTAGGATATTGCTATATGACATTTCATCACAAAGGGGCCTGCGTATCAATTGTTCTAGTTCCATCTGGGGTTGACAGTTCATTTCCTTTTCATGGGCTCTTAACCTGCTTATTTCAGTCTACTCCCTCTCTGGAGATAAAACAAGGGAAATGGCATAAAAAGGGGAGCTAAGACTTGTCCACATCTCTGCTGTTTCCTCTGGGTTCTTGCAATGTAGAGGCAAAAAGAACGGACAGACCCAGGGTGTGTGTGTGTGTGTGTGTGTGTGTGTGTGTGTGTGTGTGTGTGTGTGTGTGTGTGCTGGGTTCAGTTCACCACCCTCTCACATATCCCTTTATCACAAGTTTAAACAAAGAACTGTTTGACCACTGTTTGCCAAGCACAGTGACCATGGTGACTGTCTGCTAGAAAAGCTGGAGTGAAGGCTCCAAGACAACTTTGGAGATGGGGGCAGTGATGCAGCCATAGAGTGCAGTGTGGGTGGAAGGGGCCCGCCTGAGTTCATGGTGAAGGTAGAGTTTGTGTTTGTGTCCAGCCTGGGTCCAGGCGGAATTTGAACCCTGGGTGTTGAAGCCAGGTATAAGAACACTTCAGGGGGAAAACTGGCAATATATTGTAGTTTTGTATTAAAAAAACTATCTCCAAAAGGTGGAACCCCATTTTTTTTCCATCCTATAACCACTATCCTCCAATCTTCTCATAGAGGATTGAGAAGCAGTTGGAGCACTCCAAATGTTTGATTAACTACCCTTTGTATTTTTAACGAGAAAGTTCTAGAAATAATACTCCCCACCATAAAAACGGTCTAACTCATTATAGACACAAAAGTTAAGAATTTCAAGCAGTTCTTAAGCATGTGTAAGAGAGATGGAACAGGCTAGAGGAACCAGGAAACCCAGACCAGGTTATAGGATACATGGTGCCGACCTTTTTTCTCCTCTCGTTTCCCTAAGACTGCAGTTGCCATTGAGGCTGAGGAGCAGTCACCAAAGTGTGCAATTGCCTCATTACAAGAGAGAGGAGTGGCACCCTAGGAACCTTCCCAGCCCCCTGAGGCACAGAGACCCAGGATAACAGCATGGCAATGCACCCCCTGCTGGCTTTTATTGTATGCTAATGTAATGGGGCCATCAGTCTGAAGACTGTCTGTGCATAGAAACAGGATTTCTTTCCCTCTCCTTGAAAGTCATTTGAAATTCCAGCAAGTAGAAATGAGTGTTAGTGTTGCAGGAGGGAGGGAAAGAGGAGGAGGATGCAAGTAGAAAGGGAGAATGAATGGAAGTGTGTAAAATAAAGATTCCATGAGAGAAACTCAGAGAACTTTTTGCTTTGATGAAGTATAACTTAAACAAAATGCAGAGTACCGGAACAGCATATACAGTACTTGTCATTGCAGATCACTAAAATGTATCCACGGGGCCAGGGTTGCATACAGCAGAAAAGCCCAAGGTCACTCAACTTCTGAAAAATGAGACACTGAGTACAGGCATGCCCCAGACTGTTTTTCCTTAGGGGAGAGTTGCCATTTACTGTATGTCTTTCCTTCTTTCCGGAAAGGGTATCATTCTCCTAATGTAATAAAAAGGGTTTCCGTGTTGTCTTTGGAATACCTTTCTTTCATAGAGTCATCTATCGAGGAGTGGTTTTGCAGACACTTTTATAACGTTTGTGGAAAGAACAGGAAAAAAAAAAGGAGGGAGGAAAGAGAAGATGAGAAAAAAAGTAGGAAGGGAGGAATGGAGAGAGGAAAGGAAGTAAGGAGAAAGAAAAGAAGGGAGAAATGTCAGCCTAACTGATCAATCAATTGTCATATGCTGACTCTGGGCCAGTGAGACAAAATAAGAAGGGGGTTTAGCTCCACTCTCCTAAACCCCAGGTCCTGCAATACCCAGTTCGCCTACTTTTGGAAGCCAAGACAACTTTCTAACCACAAACTTCCCCAAGGCTGTCGACCCCCACACCCATTTGCACACACAACCCTCAGTTGACCACCATAAGACCTTGCTAGGGTGGCGTAGTGAGCAGCACTGCCAGTTTGAGCTTACCGAGCATGCACCAGCATGCTGACATGGACTGCGCGCCTGCCCGAACACCAGAGCTGGGAAGAAAGGAAAGGATCAACCCAGCTAACATCAAGCCCTCCCCCACTCTGCCCTATATAACACTCTGGAGTGGCTCCCTTCAAGGAGCCAGCCGGAAAACATTCCCTCCTGCGCTGTCTTCCTTGTGCTTGAACATAAGCCCTAATAAATCTTGTCTGAGACTCCCACTTGGCCTCTTGTCAATTTCCATTACACAGCGTGCCTAAGAACCTAGAGTTGGTAACACAAGTTTTACTTCTGGCAGTTTTACGTAGACTCCTACCTCATCCCTAGATCATCCTTGAGCAGAGGCCTACAGAGAGAGTTACATAAACTCATCCATGGTAGAGGCGCCACAGGTGCTCTGTTCATCATTCTCTCTCTCTCTCTCTCTCTCTCTCTCTCTCTCTCTCTCTCTCTCTCTGGTCGTCTCCACCTCCCAGATCATGAGGCTCACAGCTGGACTCATCTGCTTACCCACGGATGGGTCCTTCCTCTCCTCCTCCAGCTGAGCATGGGGCCCTTAAAACAGAAAACAGAGGCTACATTACCTCTTTCTTTTGTCTACCTCATGAATAGCATGATGAAGACTTAGACTCACAAACACATCAGGTTTACAATACACATCAGTGGAGTAATCATTTCCTCTATTATCAATTTTTCAAACCACAACTCCATGCAGTATCTAAGTTTTAGCTCTATCATAAAAAGATGTCCCATTGCATAATCTTTGTAACGATTGGAAAGTGTCCAATGGCATTGCATCCTTTCCTTGTGACACCATCTTGTGTCAAATATCATCAACGCCATTTGGTGTCAGAGGAACAGAGATGGGAAACCGGCTCAAAATGTTGGAGGTGGGCGGAGCCACCAACAAACTCCTTTCTCCCCTCATCGAAACCCTAGTACATTGCCTTTGAGTTCACATCAATATTTTGCTGTATTTAAGATTCCAATTCTTTTTAAGCACTCAGATCATCCTCCTAGATGTGTAGACCACAGGAAGGTGGGATATAAATGAGTGAGTGGGACTGATTGGACACAGCTCTTGGATATAAATTCTGCCACTATTCTGTCTGTGTGATAGTGAACAAGTGTACACCTTATCTGTATCTCAGTTTCTGTCTGCAAAACAAGGACAAATCTAATAGTATCCAGCCTTCACACACTGGGTTTAATCCTCCAGCCCCACACCAGGATTTCAGTAGCAATGTCAACCCCTGGACAAGTTCAGGAGCTTTATGCATTATCACCCATGGTTTCTCTAACTTTCTTAAAGCTATGTTGTCTTACACAAGATTTTAATCCTAATGTCCAACAAGGTCAAAAAGAGTCAGCTTCTGAACTGAAAAGATTAATGTTACCATGGATGGGAAAGGACCCAGAGGGAGACTTATGCTCGAGCATGAGAATTCTATCTTGTAGGATTTTTTTTTTCCTTCACTGCAAATAAGGTTTATGGATTGCAATGAGGAGTCTATCGCATTAAAATAAGTCTTTTTACAGTATGTTCCCATTTAAGCCTCACATGGGCAGCATGCTGGATTGGGTCCGGAAAGGCAGACTCACTAGTTTTTCAATTTAGTTTGTTAATAGCCTGCCTTTCATAAAAGCATCAGGCACAATCACACCAATCCCTAAATCAATAAGATGATGCAGCAATGCCTCACAGAAATGATATTTTTGAAATAAATATATACCATTCAGCCAGGCCCGTTTGACATCAAATTTATATACTCAATAAGAAAGCACAATTAATGGTCCCGAACTGTATTTTCCTTCACCTATTTCACATTTCAAGAAGCACAGGATTTCTTAAGAAAAAAATAATAATAATAAAAGAAGGAAAGAAAAAGAGCAAAAAAGCATTCCATTCATGAATGGAATGAAGGTATTAAAAAACAACGCTGGCAGTTGGTGCCTCCCCTTGCCACCGATCTTATTCTCTCCTTTCTGGTCTTTGCACAGACGTTACCTCTTTAGAGAAGACTTCCCTGACACCTCGTGTGAAACAGCAGACCATTTTCTCTCTATCCATTGACCCTGGTCTTTACAACATTTCATTACATTATATTCATTTATTGTCACTCCTTCTCCCAACAATTGTAAGCTCTATGAGAGCAGGGGCTTTGCTTTTTCGTTCAACACTAACTATATCGCCAAGTGCTCAGAAAAGTGTCTAACTTCTGATAGGTGTCCAAAAGAATTTCTCTAATGAATGAGTGAATAAATAAGTAAATGAATTGACAAATGGATAATTACCCCATTTCCTTTCCAAGGTGTATTGATCATGAAGCTGTGTGATCACATTCATACAGTAAAACAGCCATTGAGGACATGTGTGCCTTTCACTTACTAAACCAATCAGTCAGTAAGGACTTAATTGTTTTAATGATGCATGTGGTGTGTGTGTGTGTGTGTGTGTGTGTGTGTGTGTGTGTACGAAGAATATTCTATCTTATAAATAATGTAAGATAATGATAAAACTATGATCATTGGGGGATATTACCAATATTACCAGGTTTACCTCTATCCCTCTTCTGTGTCCCCATCTGCTAGAAAAATTTTTGATCTTCACCTTCACAGGTTTCCTGGTTTCCTACCTCTCTAACTGACATTTATATCTATTTAGTTTGTAGTACAAGTGGACGAAAAGGAATTTTATGAAATGTTGCTATGAGTTATCAGTGAGAAAATATTTTATGGTCTTTGAGAAATCTAACTGAACACAGAAATCCCATGTTCATTACTCTTTGTTGCTAAGTTGTGTTTCATTGAATCTAATATGCTAAGACTGAACTGTATGGGACCACAGGTTGAACTTGAGTTTTGTTTGATGACCTTTGCATGAGATTGTTAAAGTGCCATCTCCCAATTATACTTAATGTAGAATCATCTTCCTAGACTAGTACCAAGTAGGGTTTCCGGGTGGGAATTCCTGCCCGTTCTCGGGAATTTTTTTCATTTTTCTGTTCCTGAATCCCGAGAAAAGTTGGTCAGGAAATCGAGAAAATCGGCTCCGTGAACCCAGGTGGTCGGTACTATCAGCCGTCACTTTGTGGAAACAATTCATCGTGGAGAACAGAAAACAGTTTACATCTCAGGATTCAGGAACGGGAAAGCAAAAAAAAATCCTGAGAACGGGCTGTAATTCCCGCCTGGAAACCCTAGTACCAAGAGTGCCTTTTTACTATGAATGCCTAGGTCTACTGTACTTGTGTTGCCAAGACGTTGGAGTTGATCTAACAAAAGCAATTATTGTTGTTAGATTGATACAAATAGGGGACATTGCAGAGAATTTCAGACTACTGGGATAACAGAATGTCAAATTTGGGGAAAAAATCTACATATGGTACTGGGATAAACATTTTAGGCAAGAAACAGCCTTAAGTGATTTTAACCGACTGACGAAGTTGAAAAAAAAAAAGCAATATTTTACTCAATATTAGGTATTTTGTACTAACTTTCATAGATATTTCTGAAGAAATCAGCCATGTTGGGGCAAGGAGAAGAGACAATGCCAAGACTGATTATATCCATGCAGAGCTTCACAGGCACAAGCACAGAACCTGGGGAGTGGGCTCTGTCCTGGGACTTCTGGTTCAGGCTATTTGATTAAGAGAAAGAGAGATGAAGGAAGGAAGGGAGGGAGGGAGGAAGGAAGGAAGGAAGGAAGAAAAGAAGGAAGGAAGGAAGGAGGAAGGAAGGATGAGAAAAGAAATCTTGAGGTATCTGAAGGATCCTACCTTTCCCATGTGCCTTTTCCAAGTATCACCGAAAAATTACTGTGCTCATAATTAAAACAAAAAAGGACTGTTAATCATGCTGAGAACATTCCACTGAAAAAGTAGCAAGTATAAACAGTTATGGAAGAAGAAAATTGATGGTATCTAATGGAGAATTTAAACAGTTAGTATGTATCTACTTTGTTGTGGGATTTTCTGCCACATTGTGGGGAAAAAGTGTATATGATGGTCTGTTCCATCTAGAATAGATAAACTATATGCAAACAAGTACACCATAAGTCAATGTGGAACATTCACAATCAGGATTATGGGAGGCCACAGATGTTTTGTCAAGCAGGCTACAGAAAAGGATGCATTTGAGCCAGACTTTGAAATGTGTTATTGTCACAGGTCTTTATGAGAATAATCGTGTAAGTGGAATAATGCTGATTACCCTAAAGATAGATGTTGGGTTCCCCATGGAACATCACTCTAGTTCATTAATAATCAACAGTCACTTTTCCATATGTTCTGTGCTAGACACTGTGTTAAGCAATGCCATTATCTCATTTAATTATCACAACTTCTGTACAGAGGTGGTAAGTGTCATTATTACTGCTTTTTTACATATGAGGAAACTGAGGCATGGGGAGTTTAATACGTTGTTCATGGTCCCATAGGTGAAGGAGCCAAGCTTTAAACTCTAGTCTATCTTATGCCAATGACATTGGACTCAATCCCACATTAATAATGACAGCTAATTGAGTATTTATCATGGGCCAGGTGACTGTTCTGAGCACTTTACCAGTACCACTCATGTAACATTTACAACAACACTGCCAGGTAAATGCGATTATTTTCCATTTACGTCTGAAGAAACAGAAACAAAGAGAGATCAAGCAACTTGCCCAAGGTCACATAGCTAGGAATTTACTGAGCTGGGATGGCAATCAGGTAGTTGGCTTGAGAGCCAACTTTATAAGCCCTGTACTTTAATCCTTCTCAAGTTTCACATTATGCAGAATGTTCCGCACACATACCCATTCCACCTCACAGTGTAGTTATAAGGTGTAGAGATGATGTTGACATTTAAATCCTGATTAGTTTTTCACCTCTTAGCTGACTAATTATTTCCAGTTACAACCAGAACCAGCTATCTTGACAATGGGAGAACATATAGAGAATGATGAGAGTGATGTAACACGTCCCATCAGCTCCAAAATTTCTCTGCAGACCCCAGTCAAGGTTTTACATTCTCAGTGTTTGGATTCAAATCTTTCTCAAGGTGAGAGTTAAAGAAGAAATGTGTTGGTGGTGAGAAGAGAAATCTTTATCAGGTAAACCTCTAGTTGTGGTTAGCTTGAATGACTTTCCTTGAAACAATGGACCAGAGGACTTATCAGTTAGGATGAAGTGAGGAGAATGGAAAGGCGCTAAGGTGACAATATGAAGTGGGCGGCCTAGACACTCAACAGACAATGCTCTGGGCATTGGGACTGGGCACTGGGGAGGGAAAGGGGCTTTACTAAAAGAGGCGAGGGGATCTGATGGAGAATAGATGGAGAAGAACAAAAATTCTCCTTGGTCTCTGCTTCATTTCCCTTGGCACATTTGTCAAGCTACATCCTTGTATCTGCAGTGGGTACAGGCATAGAGAGATGCTGGCATTGACTAAAGCATGAGGTTTGAAAAAGTGAATGATATTGGCCAGTATCAGTCACTTCCACTTTGGCATGAAGGCAAATCACTCCCTTCCCTCTGGGTGAGAATTTGCTGTTGCAACCACCTCTTTTGCACATGCCTTGCCTGGCCAGAGGATCTGGTTTTAAAGTTACACTATGTTAATAATGAGTTGAGTGTTTAGAGCAACACACCTTAACTCCTGAGTCATCATATCTCCACATACGTGTTGCTGATATAGCTTCTATTTGGCGAATATGTAAATTATGGGTGTCACATACACAGAGTGCTTTCCCTACTCCGGCTAAAATAACCGGCAGACTAACACTATGAAGTGAATGCTCTTAATCCCATTTGATGGGTGGGAAAATGGACATCCAGACATTATAACTTACTCATTACTAGAGAGCATTGGGAGGCCAAGCCAGGATTTGGACTCAGTTCTGTTTGATTCCAGAAATGAGGTATTTCACCACTGCTGCCTTCCCGTTTTCCTACATTATGCCCAATCTTTTGCTGTTTAATGAAAAATACAGAAGGAAAGAAAAATAAAGAAGAAAGGAAAGAAAGAAAGAACATGTTTTCCTTTTCAAAGGTGTATTTCAGGCATCAGTAGTCTGGGGACCTGAAGCTTTGATGCAGAAAGGTGTATGAAAAGGTCCCTGGCATCCCACCCATTAAAATTTTCTAGTTCAAGGATCCATATGCCTGACTCTTCTCAACACCTGAAACTTTGATGTGTCTCTGATTTTATATGCTGCTATTTCAAGTGTGACTGTTTTCTGGCCTGCAGATGTGAGTTCACGGATGTCGGGTGTGTGGGGTGGGGATGTAATTTAATTTAAATTGCATTTTTGAGCAACGTAGACAGTTGAATATCATTCTTTATTACCAGAATATGCCACTTGGCATATTCATCTGGGCATATATAAACCTAAAATTCTCTTCCTCCCAAGGCTGCACTTGCACTAAACAGCATAAGAATTAGGATGCAGGATACAAATCTGAGATTTGCAAGTCCTGGGTATTCACTGGAAGACAACAAAGGTCAAAGATCAACCCAGTATGAATGGCATGTTTTCTGTGTGGTGATGTCTGGAAATCAGGGAAAACAATCAAGAGGTCAGCTCATCCACCAACCACACAAGTCTACCTGCCATCCCACTGCAGCAGACTCTGTCACCAGGAAATGCCAAGGGATCTATAACACAAAGGGATGTAAAGTGATTCTGGCTTTCATTCTGAAAAAAAAAAAAAAAAGAAAAGACTTCAAAAAGCATTTATTAAAGTTGGCCATCATCTAATCATACAAGAGGTTGGTTGAGAATCCATTTAAAAGACAAGATGCTGCATTTTCATACTCATAGAGTTGATTTTCAGCTGGACGTCTTTCCTCTGTGGACATGGAGTCGACCACAGCTACAGGTCTTAACTCAAAATCAGCATCTGGAATATCTATACTAGGTTTCCAGTCTCCTCACTCTCCTCAGACACATTAACTCTTTGTTTTGGTGAAAAGAGGAAACTTCTCAGTGACTTATGCTTCTCTGATTATTTTTCCCCAAGACACTTATTCTAAACAGCACGCACTGAAAGCTGAGGTTTACGTTAGTCATCTTAAAGATGAAGGTTCTCTTTTATTAACACCTAGCACACAGATCATGGATGCTACAAAGCCACCAGAATTTGAACATCATTCTCCTATCTGCCTGTACTGGTTTTCTACGGGATACTGATATTGATTTGTGTGAGTTCACACCAGCATGGAAAATTAACCTATAAATTTTCCAGAATCAGATTTCTCAGGGTACCAGTTTAAGAATCTGCAGCTTGTCTCACCAAGACTAAGACCTTGTTAAAATCTCTCAACCTTGCCACCATCTGGACCTTCTCACTGGTCTTCATTATTCAATGATTCCTACCAATATCTTTACACCCCCTCAAATGAGTTTCACAAGCATTATATGAGTTCATCCACACAATAATCTACCCCCTCCCCAAATTATTATTATTTTTTCTAACTTTAGAGTTGATGAAACAGATTTAGAGTTTCAAGAAGTCGTCTAGACAGGAAGACTTAAACCTAGGATTCATGGCAGTGGGCTGTGTGCTCTGTCCTCCCTTACCCCTCACTCTGGCCCCTGACTTCGGCCTGACCCATCAGAACTTCCTACATTATGTCACCACTCCTTGTGACACTGACTCCAGAATTCATCTTTCAGGCCTCCACAGTCCTATAAGCCTTCCCTCTTAGGGCTGTTTAAAGATCTCAGTCAACTACTTTTTTGTTTGTTTGTTTGTTTTTCTACTTCTCAGTGGAGAAAGCTGTTCAACTAACTTTCAGAACCAATACACAATGAGCTCATTCACACTGTGGTGTAATTGATATCTAAAGAGCCATATTAGTTTCCAATAATGGAATCTTAGACATTATGAAAACTGAATTGGGACTGTTTGACTCTGTGCATACCAAGCCTTTTCAAGAACACATATACCAAACCTCTTCTTTAGGTTTGCCTTTGCTTTAGGATCAGTTTAGCTAAAATTAGGGTTGGGAAACCGACCATCATTTGGTCGACAGTGAAAGAAAAAATAATGCTTTGTAAGAACATCTTTGACCCCAAAATCTTTCTCGTGCTGCCTATTATAAAGCCAGAAATTCCACAATTAGTCATTTATTCCTTTGGGTTACACATTTCTCTTCCAATATATCTCTTTTAAAGTGGAAAATGGTCAGAGAACAAGACATCATTAAGCTATTTTTGATGTGTAATACTTCATGGTGAATGAGATAATAGATACGTTTCTCAGTCAGAAGAAAGCCATAGCACATGCCTGGCAAATGATAAGCACTCAGTGACTGTAACTATTGTCATTTTATTACCATGAGAATCAGGACAAAGTATCACATCTGCATTTTGGGCCATTGTTAATGTTAGGGTATCGATGTGTGTTTCCTTAATGAATGGTGCTTTAGTTTTGACTGTGTAATCAAGGACAAAATATTTAATAACACCGAGGCTCAGTTTTCCTATTTACAATGATATTGATAATTTTGAACTCATTGGTGATTGTAAAGATTAAGTGACATAAAAATCAGTGAGTATAATGAAATGTACATTGATCTAAAATATAAGGCATTCATTAAAAATAAAGACATCCTCTACGGACCCAACTGCTTGTATACCCAGGTGCCAGGAATACCATAAACCCAGCGGCCCCAGACACTGCTATTCCCTCAGCCTTATGCTGCTGCTCCTGCTCAGCCCAGGGGGTCACAGCATGACCACTGTACCCAACAGCCTGACCTGGAAGGTGTCAGTCACCAAACTGCCTCATAAGATTCTGTCAGGGACCGCTAACTTGGAGAGTTCTGGCTCTTGACGGTCAAAATTTGAAAAAACACAACGTGTGGGAAGATCTCTGAGAGCTCTATAGGCTATGGCTAGGCAATGGCTAGATCTGTGCCAGGATCCCAGGTAACCCACACCTGGAGTGCCTGCTGAGCTCTCCACAAACATGCAAACAACACTAGGGGGAAGGGCCTTTGAGAATCTCTACCCTGTCCATGACTTTTTTGTTTGTTTGTTTTGTAGAAAAGTCATTTATTTAATAATTACTTGCACTGTCTCAATACCATTTTTTCCTCATTTTTGTTATTGATCTTTTATATTTTTAATAAAAACTGTATATATTTAAGGTTCAAGTCATGAGTTTATATTCATAGACATAATGGAATTATTATTATGTCAAGCTACTTAACACACCATCTCCTCTTATAGTTACTATGTTTTGTGTGTGTGGTGAGAATACCTGAAATTTACTCTCAGCAAATTTCCAGTATGAAATACAATATGATTAGCTAGAGTTA